>NC_092806.1:44526531-44857863 GCF_040954645.1 Diabrotica undecimpunctata
AGCGAATTTTGTTTAGCGACGAAGCTCACTTTTGGTTAAATGGCTACGTCAACATACAAAACTGCCATATTTAAAGTGAAGATAATCCTCAAGTGTATGTTGAGAAACCACTATATCCAGAAAAATTGACTGTTTGGTGTGCTTTGTGGGCTGGTGGAATCATTGGTCCGTACTTCTTCAAAAACAATGCTGGCCAGAACGTTACAGTCAATGGTGACCGCTATAGAGCCATGATTACTGACTTTTTTATTCCTGAATTGAACAACCATAATGTGCAGGAGCTGTGGTTTCAGCAAGACGGCGTAACATATCACACAGCTCGTGCCACAATGGATTTATTGAGGGAAACGTTTGGTAACCGCATAATCTCACGTTTAGGGTCGTGCGATTTAACACCGTTAGACCATTTTCTGTGGGGTTATGTGAAGTCCCTAGTTTATGCCAATAAACCTAAAACGATTGACGAACTGGAGGACAACATTCGCCGCGTTATTGCCGATATATAGCCACAAATAGTGGAAAAAGTCGTCGAAAATTGGACCTCCAGATTAGACTACGTCAGAGCCAGCCTTGGTGGTCATATGCCAGAAATCATATTTAAAATATAATGTCAAAAAATTATCTTTCACGTAAAGTTAATTTCTTGTTCATATAAAAAATAATCTTTGTTTTATTCCACTTTGAAGTTCTATACCTCTAAAAAAAAACACCCATTATATTTAATTCAAATTATTATTTTGTGGAATATTAGACTTTTATTAAGAGTTATTTCATAAAATTTATATTATTAATAATAACATATGTTTTTGGTTATTTAATCAATATAATTCTAAAATTCCCAATATAATGCTGATTACATTTTTCTGATTATTATACCATGTTGAAGACTATGAAAGATCGAGCAGTTCCATATGGGTTTCGTATTATTAGCTGTGTTAGGAAAATTTGAACTCTAAGGTTGACGTTCTGGAAATTTTAAATATAAGTGACATCATCATCATAAGTGGCTCGACAATCCGTTGTGGATCTTGGCCTGCTCACAAAGAAGTTGCCACTCCTGTCGATTCCTGGCAACTTCCCTCTATCTTCTAACCCTTAGAATCTGTAAGTCTTCTTCCACATCATCAATCCATCTCATTCGTGGTCGTCCTCTGCTTCTTGTGGTTTTGAAAATGTTAATCTCTTCGTGTATTCGTGATCTGACATCCTAACAATGTGTCCAACCCATCTAAGTCTCTGCACTTTAACGAATTTCACAATATCTGGATCGGTGTATAACTGATATAGTTCAAAGTTGTATCTTCGACGTCATAGCCCATTTTCATTTACGGCCCCAAAAATCTTTCTAAGAATTTTTCTCTCAAAAATACCAAGAAGTCTTTTATCATTTTGAGATAAGATCCACGTTTTAGCCCCATTTATCAAAACCGGTCTTATTAAGGTCCTGTATATATTAAGCTTTACTGCACTTTTTATATTTTTATTTTTTAAATGTTTCTGGAGGCCGTGAACAGTGACATCACTTTATATAAATTGTGACGTGCGACGTTTTTATTATGAAAAATGGTATATACGCGTGTTCGACGTTGGAAATTTGTACGGTGATGAGTCGACAAAATAATTACATATGTAAGATATATGTAAGAGAAAGACCGAAGATATACTTCCTCTCTCTTTCTCTCTCGAGAATAAAAATGTTCCTTTTGTAAATATATTTAATATTTATTATTATTATTATTTTTCTTTCTATTCTGTTCAGATTTGTCTTAAGCCTCGTTAGGCATGTTAAAATATAAATTAAAGCTTCTAAAATGTGTACTTATATACACAAAAAACAACAATTAAATTTTGTATCTGTTAATCTCGGACAAATTGACAGTTGTATCACGAAACAATATTTTTATTTTATTAATATTATTATCATGGTAAATTAAACATATGCGTAAGTAAGTTATGTATATTGTCATTTGTAAATACTTATGAATATTGCATTTTAAATTGTATTGTATTATTATATTGAATTATGGTGCAGCGTATTGTATTGTCTTTTTATATTAATAACAAAATAAACAATGAATTTTACTGCAGAGTATGTGTAATAATTTGTTTTGCATTTAACTCCTTTTATACATATATGAAAATAAAAATATACATTTTCATCAAAATATTGATTTAATCCTTCATTTATTATACTCCTATTACAGGTCAAATGTGGTGTATATACAGCAAACGATGTACCATATACCTATATACCTAATTCTGTTTCTCTTTCTGCTCTCTCTTACCTATAGCATTACATATGTAATGATTGTCCAGATTGACTCCCATATAAATTTGTAACGGCGAACGCGTGTCTAAAAGTATAACTTCTACCGGCAGTCCCACTGGACTGCCACACCCGTTTTTTTAATTTAATTTCAAAGATGCATTATTAATAATTTTTAACTTCCCTAATTTTATTTTTCACCAAATGTTTATATAAGTTTGTTAAATACATCATTAAATTTATTGAGTGAGCTTTTTTATTTCGGTGATTAGAATTTGTTCTTCTTCTTTTTATATAGACATGTCTGTTTTTCATTGTGCCTCCAGAAAGTTGTCGTTCCATCGTTTTCGGGGTCTTCCTACTGATCGTCTTCCTATTGGGGAACCGTCTCTTGCCATCTTTACTAATCTATTTGTTGTCGTTCTGCTTATATGATTATTCCATTCCACTCTTCTATTTCTTAACCAGTTCTTGATGTTCTCCACCTTGCATTTTTTTCGTATATCTGTACTTCTAGCTCTACCCCATAGTGTCTTACCATCAATTTTTCATCGTGTTTCAAGTGTTTTCATCTCTACTGTTTCTAACATTCTTTTTGTCCTCCCTCTGTCAGGTCTTGTTTCTGCCGCGTGTGGCATTATTGGTCAGATAACTGTTTTGTAAATTCTGCCTTTCGTTTGTATCCCGATATTTTTATTTCTCCATATTGTTTCATTCAGGCAGCCTGCGGCTCTGTTTGCTCTATTTACTTGATCTTCCCTTCTCTTTAACTTCCGTTTCGAGCTTTCCGTAGCTAGATAATGTGATTTAACATGATTTAACATTTAACATGATTAATTTTGGGAAAACTAATATGTTAAATTTTATATATATACAAGGATTTCCACAGTTTTCACTGTATTCCTTCACTCAACCGTTTTCTCCAATTTTTCCTGTTTAGCCAGTCCCCTTCCTGTAGGTTTCTTCTACTCATTGCTTCGTCCACCTCATCTCTGAAAGATCTTCGGGGTCTGCCTGTTAAATTTTCTGGCAGTTATATTAAATTGGTGCAACATACGTTGTAAATCGTCTTTACTTTAAGAGAATAGTATTGCGTCGTCTGCATAGCAGATTTTTTTAAATTATTTTTCTCCCATTTGGTATCATTTTTCAGTTCTTACTTTTTTTATTATTTTATCCATAATCAGGTTGAACAATATAGGACACAGGAAATCTCCATATCTTATTCCATTGCCAGCTTCAATAGGATCGGTTAGTTCTTCTTCTACTTTTACTTTTATTATGTTGTTTTGGTAGATAATTTTAATCGTTTTGATTATTCCTAGAGGTATCTCTCTTGCGTACAGTAAGTGAATAACGTCTTTTAATTTGACTCCGAGTTCATGAGAAGAAGCTGCAGAGTGACAAAAATGGATAGCATCAGAAATGAGGATATAAAACGAAAAATGGCAGTGGAACAAGACATACTCAGCTACATCGAAAAAAACGTTTAATTTGGTATGGACATGTGAGAAGAATAGATCATACATACAATAGGAAGGAGGAAAAGAGGTAGACCCCGAAGATCATGGAGGGATGAAGTGGACGAGGCCATGGAAAGACGAGACCTTAGAGATGGAGAATGGCAGAACAGAAAGGACTGGAGACGTTGTCTGAAAGAAGGAAGGCGGCGACAGCTGTAAAAATCCTTATATAGATAGATAGATAGAATTTGACCCCGTTAAATGCCTTCATAAGGTCTACGAAACATAGATATGCCGGTTTGTTGTATTCTAATGATTTCTCTTACACTTGCCTTATTATAAATATAGCGTCAGTGCATGATCTTCTCGACCTAAAACCTTGTTGTTCTTCTGCTAGTGTTATAATTTCATTCAGTTTATTTGTTATCACTTTGGTTGTTAATTTTAGCGCTGTGTTTAATAAATTAATTCCTCTGTAATTTTCCGGGTCCAATTTGTATCCCTTTTTGAAGAGAGGTATTTGGGTGCTTAATCTCCATTCTTGAGGAATTCTGTTTTGTTGTACTATTTTTTTGGATTAGTTTTAATAGATGTTTGGTCAGATCTGGTCCTCCGTACTTTAGGAGATCGTTCGGTATTCTGTCCTTTCCTGGTAATTTTTTATTTTTTCATTTAGTTAATGCTTCCTTTACCTCTTCCTCCTCAATATTTATTTCTTCGTTTGTCGTCACCTCTGGTGCTGGTGGTTCAATATCATCACCTTTAGCAAATAGGGATCGAAAGTAGTCTACCTATGTTTCTTTGTGCATGTGTGTCGTTTTTATTAGTTCTTTCAGCTCTTTTCTTTGTCTTATGATCATTCTCCATATTTCTTTTTATGTTTCATAGAAGTCGTGTTCCATCTGTTTTTGTCAGTGTTCCCTTTTTATTTGTCTAACTAATGTATTCGTTTCATTTCTGATTCATGTATAGTGGTTGTATGCCTGTTGTGTTTGTTGTATTCTTTAATGTAAAAAGGCCTTCTTTTTTTACATTTTGTCTTTACCTCCTTTCTAAACTATGGTGTTTTCTTTTTTGATATGTTAATGTTCGTTACTTTTCTCTCTCCAAGTGATTTTGTTGCTGCATTAATTATGTTTTTTTTTTGAGTTTTTCCCAGCTTTCCTCGATGTTATCGTTTTCTAATATTTCACTCCCAGCGATATTCTCTAATATTCTTTTCCTGTATATATTTCCGTGGATTCCGTATTTAGTCCTTCGACTTTGATTTTTGTTTGTGTTGACTCTGCTCTCTTGGTGGAAATATTTCAGGATAATTCTTATTTTACATAATACCAGGCTATGGTCGCTACCTACATCTGCTGAGTTGAGGCATCTTACGTCGATTATTTTCGATGGATGTATATCTCGGTTAGTTATATCATAATTTATCATAGATCTTTGTCCACGGGTGTTATTAAATGTATATTTGTGTATGTCTTTGTGGTCAAAAAATGTGTTGTTTCTTCTTAGTTCGTTATTCGTGCAAAAGTTTATCATCAGTTTTTCATTTTCGCTTTTGACATCCTCGTTATATTTTTGCTTAATTCCGGGTATTAGTTGATTGCCTATTCGAGCGTTAAAATCCCCCAATATTATCATCTTCCCTCTGACTTGATGATCTACTGCTTGTTGTAATTGGTCATAGAACGCTTCCCTTGTTGTTTGAGGCTTGTTATTTTCTGGGCCGTATACTCCAATGAGGTTCAGTTCTTCCTCTCCATTCTTATCTTTGCTGTTACTACTTTTTCTGATAGGTATTGACACTCTCTAATGTGATTTTGGTACCTTTGGTGTATTAGTAAGGCTACACGTCCTTCTTTGGCCCTGTTGTTTTTTGCTACTCCACTATAGATTAATATGTATTCACCTAATCTTGATTGTGCTTTTCCTTTATTTTTTGTTTTTTTGTTTACTGTAGAGCACAAATGTCTATTTCTTTGTCTTTCAGCACTTGGGCTATTTCTGGGTCCCTTGAGTTAAGCGATCTGATATTCCAAGTAGTAATTCTCATCTGGGTTTTGAATGTTTTTCGTTTGTCCTTATTTCTTGCCCTAGTCGTCTTTATAGTATCAATCCGGTTTCAAGGCTGTACATTGTTTCTTTGAGCAGTATTTGTTTTTACGATTGGTAGGTTGCTAACCTTGCCAATCAACCTCCACATTTTATTTGGGCTTGGGACCAGCTGTGGTAACCGCAGAGCTACTCAATCCCATGCAATCACCCCAGGCAGTGTTCGGATTATAATTTAAAAACAAAGATTTAACATATAATTAAATTTTGTCACTAAAGCACCTTTCGATTTATATTTAAAATAATAACCTTACATTCCTGATCAAATTGCTTCTTCATCAGTCCAACTACCTAAAGGTTAAAGCAATGTTTCAAATGATCAGAACCATCTTCTGATAGAACTCTTAAATTTTGTATAACTGAAATATGCTACTAAAAACCGAAATAATACAAGTCAAGGATTGGATAATATTAAATAGTCCATAATACAAAACCTGCCAAAAAGAGCGTAATTGCAACTTGACGCAATCATATTATAGACATATATCTCTTATGTCGTGCCTGCTTAAAACTTTAGAGTGAATAAGTAAACAGA
Source organism: Diabrotica undecimpunctata (assembly GCF_040954645.1). Taxonomy (NCBI): domain Eukaryota; kingdom Metazoa; phylum Arthropoda; class Insecta; order Coleoptera; family Chrysomelidae; genus Diabrotica; species Diabrotica undecimpunctata. Next base: position 44,532,908 of record NC_092806.1, read on the forward strand.
GATTGAAATGGTTGTTAGAAAAAAAACATTTTTCTTCCTGACCATCTTTTTGAATACAAAAAAGGAGAAAGTACTTTAGATGCCCTTACAACTTGAGTGATATACAGGGATGAGTGCCTTAAGAACCGGCAAAATAACGCAAAAGATAGAAAACATAATACGTTGTGAAATAAAAAGAGATGAAAGTAGTAGAGGTGAGAAATTATCGATATTTACCTATAATTTTCTTTACATTACATTAAAATTATCGAAAATTTCCCACCTTTAGACGTTAGCTTATGAGCTGGTCGACTTCAGTCATAGTAATACGTATCACGTATGTGATAAACGTGATTAATGTAAGTAAAACAGTTTAAGTAGGAGTATTTTTTCATTCAAAATTAAAATATTGATCAATAATAAACTATGATTTGAGACGTCGCATACACTCTTCTCAATACAGAATTATCATAGCTTGTTATTCTGTATTCGTCAATACAGAATTAAATATCAAATAACTACTAATTAAACTGTTTACTTACATTTGCTTTATTGCCTTCAATCAGTTTTTACTTTATGCGAAATTTAAAAAATGTAAATGTTCGACGTCATACTTGTAATATTATGACTGAAGTCAACTAGCTCATAAACTAACGTCTAAAGGTGGGAAACTATCGATAGTCCTAATGTAATTTAATGTAAATTAGAGGTTTCTATCGATAATTTCTCACCTCTACTACTTTCATCTCTTTTTATTTCACAACGTATTATGTTTTCTATCTTTTGCGTTATTTTGCCGGTTCTTAAGGCACTCATCACTGTATACTCGGAACACGTTTACGAAAAACACTTACTTACCTGCAGTATTCATAGATATAGAATGAGCATATGATAGTGAATGTTTTGGTATTTTAATTGAAAAATTAGTCAAAAATTTCCAAAGATTGATATTAGATCAAATGATGGCGGTCTAATAGGTCTACGATACAATAATTTAGGACTGCCTCAAGGATTAGTCTTGATTCCTTCAATATTTAATCTTTCTACTGCCAACTTGCATAATATTTACATTGAAAACTATATTTTCAAGATAAGACAATATCCTGATAACGTTTTTATTTACACATTTTTCACATAATATGATAATTATAATTAAATATTACGTAAAATACACGTAAATTTCTCCAAACAAATCAAGTGTATTTTCACGCGACGTCATTTACCAAAAATAGATACACTACAACAAAGCAATCATGAGTATAATTTTAAAATTTCCATAAAATATTTTGGGATGATACTTGATTGCAAACTAATATGGAAATTACATATGTGCTGAACAAATTTTGTTTGATATAGATATATTATATTATTATATTATAATATAGATATATTATATTATAACCTCTATAATTAGAATGAAATTTGGATAAGCCTGTGACCCTCTACGTTTGGCTAAAATTAATGTTTTAAATTCAAACTTATGTCCAGATTGCCAAAAATCATATCTTATTTGTTTAAAGTACACTCATCTAACAAATAAACTGAAAGATAATTAATTGAAATGTATGTTCCGTATGTGTTACCTACTTTTACTAAATATACAAGAGGTATATGACTGCCTAATGGAATTTATTTGAAAAAATAAAATCAACCTCTAAACTTTGTTTATTGTTCTTCACCTGTATTTTATCTCAGCTGTATTTACCTCCTATCTATAATCAAGTCTAGTTATATCTAAACTAAATGTCTTGAGGGATCATTAGGCGAGAAGAGAGTGTCCATGTCCTACTTCTACCCCTACACACACATTGTACAGTGGGACCCACATGTGCGAAGATCAAACCTGTCACACTTCGTTTTGAAAAGGTACCTATCTGACCCGTAAGCTATTAGTATGCCACGACCCCTACACAACGTATGACTTACGATGGGGAGGATTATGCACTGATCGTTATTTTGGGTGACCTGGGTAATGAAACACTCTCTGTTGATTCTTGATTTTGGTTAAACCACCTAACTGTAAGCATACCTAGAACAGCTTTTTTCCCAAGTTACTTTACTGAGTTTACGATAATATGTCATGCCTTCAGGACTAAAAACGTGTGTGTTTCGAATAGAGAAGCACCAACCTAAGTTGATGAACTCTGTCCGAAATCTGTGTGTGTTTTGGGTTACTCAGTCACGTTTTCCGCCACTAAAGTCTATCTATGACCTACCTTAAGGGTCTCAACCTAAGCGGCTGTATAAAAGACCTGACGGGCCTTTTGTACATATAATGATGTGTGTTTATTATGTACGTGAGCTGCGAATTTACATTCACAAAATATTCAAGGTGTTGTGCCTGGGAAATGGCTGCTATAACAGAAGGTATTTTAATGTATTTTTATATGTCCTCTGACATTAGTCAGTCATCGGATTTATGATTGTAGTTGAAATACAAAATAAAAAATAAAATAAATTAAAGAAATTATAATAAAAATAATAACAAAAATTGAAGATAAAAAGAATAAAGGCATTGAAGTTTTTGTTCCGTTTCTGTTAAGGCTTCATTTGACCACTGTGTATCTATCTTAGTCTGCATTATTCCTGCTGATCTTCCACATATCCTGCTATTTGTTGTTTGGGCCGTTTGTGTACCATACTTAGATTTTCGTCATGCTCGACCAACTCTCTTAGTTTCCAGTTAGCATGGTTATTAAGGCTTTTAAAGATCTAATAAGCCTTTTCGTCCAATCTCGGAATAAATACATTACCGGTACGTACTCAGGTATTCTTAGCACTTCTCTAATTATGTGGTTTTGTCTATTAGAATCTTATACCTATTTGTTTTAAGTATTTAGCTTATGAGTAAGGTATTTAGCTTATCTGGTCCATTCCAATGGGGTACTGGCTATTATCATTTCTCTATTTGGTCTCCGTTTCCTTTGTTGGTACATTATAGCCTGGTTGGTAAATTTTTCTGGCTTTAATGCTATTTTTCACTGTCTACAGTCGATTTAAAGACCTTTGTAGGTGATTGTGGCTACATCCGGATCTCTGCTGCTGGCTACTATTAAAGTGTCGTCAGCGTACAGGCTTAATAACGATCTGGGATCAGCTTAGGTGTCTGCTATGTAGAAAGTGTACAAGTGAAGTGACAACAGTCATTATTGAAATCTCCTATTCAATACGAGTTTAACCATATTTAACACTTATGATTTTATGTAGTCTGGAAGGTCGTAAATACATAAAACTGTGCAAAATATGTAGATTTTAATAAATTTAAATATTTAAATGTAGAATGTTGTGATTTTGACATTTGTTTACCATTTACATTATTAACTAAAACTGACAGTAGTTGAGTTTCGAAAAGTTCTGTAAGATAAATTGCTTCTCCAAAATGGCTCTTAACGAATTACTATTCTAATGATGAGAGGGTACGGTGACAGAAAAAGATCTTATTGTGAAGTAGCCAACTTGATCAATGATACTTTTCCAAAACGTTTTCCTCTTCATCAAGGCAGCGGTACAAAAAAGCGATTTGAAGAATCTCTTCACTTGACTTTGGGAAGGAAACTTCTTGATTAGTAAAATGATAGATACCGATCACGTAGACCGAAAAGATTTATGAATGACAACAAAACTTTAGATATAATGCAAAGTTTTGTTGAAGATCCACATACATCCTCACGCAGGGTTGCACAAGTACATGATGTAGATCGTTCTTCAGTTTTACGTGTATTACGTAAGAATAAACTTAAACCACACGAAAATTAACTTATTGCAAGAATTAAGTAAAGATGACTTTGATCGAAGATTAGAGTTTACTGAGGTAATGATGGATAAAATTGAAAATGATGAAAATTTCGTTTTATCGTAGTTGAAAATAGTTTTTTTTTTTTAAAGGTTAAAATACGTTTATTGACGTTTCAATTTCCACTTCGGGAATCGTTCTCAAAATACAAACATTAGTAAATTAAACAAATTTTGGTTTTTTTTGTTACTTAGTGAAAAATTCTTCTAATAATTTAATTTTATCTGACTCATCTATATTGACAATTCAGACATACCTTATACATTTTAAAGTAGACGACTTTAAAATGATATTGCCAATATTGTTGAGTTGCGTTCCTGGGACGACTTTACTTATAAGATAGTTCATTCGATTACATGAAATCAACTTTAACTTGAGAATATCCGTCAGAAAAGATTATAACTCATTACTATGGAATCACTAACAGGAGAATTTTACTGTCATCATGGCATGTATTTTTTTTAAAGACGAATTACATGTTATGCCTACGGGATATGCCTACATCTCTGTTTTTGTTTTACTTCAGGTGTTGCTCATGGACATTAGGAAGTTGGCCTTAGACGAGGCATATGCTTTGATTGACGAAATACCATCAGATTTAGAGTCTGTCACTTCAGGGGCTCCATCTGAGGATGAATTAGATGAGTTTGAGGATGATGAGTTTCAAGTCATATCAAATAATAGCGATAGTGAGAATGACGAGGATGCTGACATTGAGGCAGCTCCAAATTAAAAATTCAAAGGGACGAGTAATGCAATTTTTTTTACTACAACTGCACCCTTTACCAAAAGTTTTGGACCCAGCATACCTGAGCAAATTGAAAGTCCTATAGACACGTTTTTATGTCTGTTTCCCAATGAATTAATTGAAACCATGGTTTTTTAAACAAATCTGTATGCAACGCAGCAATTTGGTAAACGTATTATTCCCACGAATGTTGCCGAAATAAAGTGTTTCCTTGGAATAAATTTGATGATGGGACTTACGAAGAAGCCTAGTTATAAAGACTGTTGGTCATCTAAATTTCAAGTAAGGGATCACTTTATATCATCGGTCATGTCCAGGGATCGATTTTCATGGATGTTGGGAAATTTGCATATGAACGATATTACAGTACAACCCCAGAAAGGTGACGAAGGCTATGATAAACTATACAAGTTACGACCAATGATTGACAGGCTAACACATACTTTTGCAAACTGCTATAAATCTGGTGAAAATCAAAGTATCGATGAATCGATGGTCAAATATTAAGGGAGAATAGGTTTTCGTCAATATATGCCTCTCAAGCAAATAAAAAGGGGGTATAAAATTTGGATACGAGCAGATAGTTCTGGGTTTGTATCGCAGTTCCAGATTTATACTGGAAAACTTGGCTCTGGCGAAGAAGGTTTAGGTTCCAGGGTAGTAAAAGATTTAACCCCGTCTACTTGTAGGCAAATATATTTTGATAATTTTTTTAATTCTATCCAGTTAGCCAGTGACCTTTTGAAAGATGGCATTTACTCATGTGGAACTATGAGAAAGAAACGTAAGAATCAGCCAACAAATTTAGTCAACGATAAAACAAAAATGGTAAGAGGAACTTCAGAATGGAGGTTCACTGAAGAAGGTCTAGTATATCTAAAGTGGATGGACAGCAAGCCAGTTCTATTTCTCAGTAACGTCCACAACCCAAATGATATCCAAACTGTTTCCAGAAAAAATAAAGATGGTTTAGGTTCCAGAGTAGTAAAAGATTTAACCCCGTCTACTTGTAGGCAAGCATCATAAAATATATTTTGATAATTTTTTTAATTCTATCCAGTTAGCCAGTGACCTTTTGAAAGATGGCATTTACTCATGTGGAACTATGAGAAAGAAACGTAAGAATCAGCCAACAAATTTAGTCAACGATAAAACAAAAATGGTAAGAGGAACTTCAGAATGGAGGTTCACTGAAGAAGGTCTAGTATATCTAAAGTGGATGGACAGCAAGCCAGTTCTATTTCTCAGTAACTTCCACAACCCAAATGATATCCAAACTGTTTCCAGAAAAAACAAAGATGGTACCTCTCAAGACATTGCTTGTCTTCAAATAGTCAAAGACTATAACAAGCATATGGGGTATGTCGACCAGTCAGATATGTATATTTCTTTATACAAAATAAATCGCAAGTCTAAGAAATGGTGGCATAGGTTGTTTTGGCATTTTCTGGATCTATCTGTAGTAAATAGTTATATTTTATGTAGAGACCTGGCAGAAAACGTAACAAGTTTTTCTCTGAAAGACTTTAGATTGGCTGTAGCGTTGTGATTAATTGGAGCACAACCAGGTCCAGATAAAAAGGGCAGAAGGAGTTCTCAAGGTGTACCAAAAAAATTTAAGACTATAGTTCCCCCTGAAATAAAATATGATAAATGTGCCCATCGTCCAATCCACGGAAATAAGGTTCGTTGTGCCCATTGCAGTACGCGTGCGCAACCACATCGTTCTAGGTGGCATTGTTCTACATGTCGTGTTGGACTCTGTATAAGTGAAAAAAAAAACAGTTGTTTTTATAAATTTCACCAAAAGAATTGATTCTGATTTTGGTCTATTTTCCTAGTGGTCACTTTATGGAACCACATGTTTTTGAAAAAACTAAATAAAAATAAATTTTTGTTCTATAAAAATATCTCTTATTATGTGTACCTGTTCATAAATCAACCCAAAAAATCAGTATTAAAAAGAAAAAATTTACTCCGGCTACAAAGGGTTAAACTTAAAATACCCTTTTAGTAATAAAATCATGTGGCTATAGTATTCCATAAACGAATGCGTTTTCATTAAAACGACTTCATTCAAGTATTCATTCATATATATACAAGTATCGTGTTGCAACAAAAACCTTACGTGTTAAGAATTAAGTTTATTGTAATGTGTAAACTTACATTATAACTTATTGTGTATAAAGGTCTTTGCTACTAATTACTACTTTCTATTACTTGCTCCTATTTAATTTGACTAAATAAAAAATGTTTTTTTTTTCATATTTAATTTGTTACTTAATAATCAATTAACGTAGCGACATTATACGTATAATAACAGCATGACCTTTGTAGTATAACCTTATATTTATGATCCGCTTACATTGTACGGAATTATTGAGCTAACTATAATAGAACGTCGAAAAAAAATAACCATCGTCATAAATATTACGCCCAGACCCCAAGCGAACATAACTAAAAATCCATTTAGAACCGAAAATGTAAAAATAACTGATCTGTAGGTGTTTTTATCCACTTTTCTTTTCAATTTTCTTTTTTGGGTTACTGGCGATGATTTATAACTGCATTCTTTGGGGTTAATAAACTTTTATGAGTTTTACTGAAAGGATTGTTTAGAATAAGGAGTCATAAAAATATATACCTCACCGTAATATTTTTTGCTCACTTGAGTCTACACGATTATGAATTAGTCTAATTAAATATGTTGGTAATAAACATAGAACGATTACTTATTTTAAAACGTTTAAACATAAAACGAAGCAAATATACGCATATACAGGGTGTCTCGGAAAATAGTGCGTTCCTTAACGATATGTGCAGATTGCAGCATTTAAAACAAAAAAGTTTAATAAAATTTTTTTATGAAGTTAACTGTTTTCAAAAAAAAAATTATTAATTTTAATCCATTTGATTATTGTTCGCAGAAAAGGAAATACAACCGGCAACGTTGCGTTCCTTGTTATTCTTCGTTAATTACTGTAAATCAGCTATCATGAATCATCGATCGTTAGGCATAATATGTATTGATACTGATAACAGTGATAGAGAAAAAGCGTGTATTTGTTTTTATTAAATATTTAATAATTAAAGTTTGAATACTGTTTTTACTTACATGTAAGTACATAAAATTATTATTACAATAAATGTTCGAAATGGCCACCATTTGCACAGATACACGCGTTTATTCGACAAATCCAATTATTCTTAATATTATAAGTATGTAAATTATGTCTGATTATTTCAGCAGCATCAAAAATTCGTTGTCGCAATTGAGCTTCTGTTTTAATTTCATCCTGGTTGTCGTATACTAATGATTTTAGATGTCCCCAAAAATAAAAGTCCATAACATTGCATTCTGGTGTTTTGGGTGGCCACAGAACGTGTCCATTTCTACCGATCCAAGGACGAGGAAAAGTGATGTAAAGGAAATCTTTAATATGTCTCGTAAAATGTGCTGGAGCCTCGTCATGAAGAAACCACATTTCAAAGCGTATTTGTAACGGAACGTCTTCAAGAAGTATCGGTAGAACATGCTGCAAAAAATTTAAATAGGATTCTCCATTAAATCTTCTGGGAAGTTCGTACGGTTCCTACGATCAGACGATTACCAATAATCCCAGCCCATAAATTTATACTAAATTGTTTTTGAAAATTTGTCCTACGTATAGCATACGGGTTTTCATCACTCCACATGTGACAATTGTGAAAATTAAACACACCATTTCTCGTAAAACAAGCTTCATCTGCACACAACACTTTGCACGGAAATTCGGGTTCTCTGGCAATTTTGTTTTGAAACCATCTACGAAATCTTAATCTTCGAGGTAAATCGCCTTGGTGTAAATCTTGCACTCGTTGGTAATGGTAAGGATGTAACAGTTGTTCCGTAAATGTCTTGTGAACAATGTTTTTTGAAATGCCAACCATTCTAGCCACAGTCGAGTACTCAATCTTGGATTATTACTGACTATATCCAAAATCACATCTTCTGCATTGAGTCTACGGTTACTTCGTGTTCTACCGCTAGTTTTTTTAGGTATCACACAACCCGTCTCTAATAACCTTTGGGACACGTTCACAAAACTTCGGGCATTAGGATGTCGTCGTTCGGGATAGCGTTTAACATAAAGTCTAACATTACAGACACAGTGGGCTTCACCATACGTAATTAACATATCGTGATACTCGCGAATCGAAAACATGAAAATACTATTTATTCTTGAGCTAAGGGTAATTACAACTGTTTACAAATAATGTACCTTTTCTGTATCAAAATAAATTAAACTATCGCATTCTGCCCATAACTTTTGAGCGCAACGTTGCCGGATGTATTTGCTTTTCTCTAGACACTAATCAAATGGATTAAATTTAATATAATTCTTTTTTGAAAACGGTTGACTTTATAAAAAAATGTTATAAGACATTTTTGTTTTAAATGCTACACTCAGCCCATACCTTTAAGGAATGCACTATTTTCCAGGACACCCTGTATATGTACAGAATTGGCGCAAATACGACTTGTTCATAAATTTTGTATTTAAAAACTAATTCATAAAATATTAATTGCCTTCTTGCTAGTATTTAAGAAGTCTTTTGTTATATAGATTAAAACTTCAAGATAAAGATACAATTTTACTATTTATTTTAATATTGTCACGAAAAAGCTGACAAAAGTTGATAATAAACAGCTTTTTGTTCACAATATTTACTGTTTTATGAGAAACCGTATCTGCCCATCTTCATTCTTTAACTGCAACAGTATTGTGTTTCTTTTTACAAATTCTATTTACTCTTCGATCACTAATTCTTAGAGCTGTTGACAAGAATTTTAGTCAAAGTTTTGTGGGTCTGCTACCCTTTATGGGTTGCATGATAAAGAGTATTAAATGAGCGAGAGCGAGCAAACGTAATATATTACAAAATCAATAAATAATTATTTTCAACTGGTGACTTCTATGCACTTGGAAGTGGTCAAATGTTCACAATTGCTACACTGATTAGTTCTTTGGGTGTTCTAAGTGTGACAACCCTACAGACGTTGTCAGCTCCTGAGTGCAAATCTTTCACGCGTTCAATGGACTACCAGAGAAAAGGTGCGTGCTTGCTTTTTATTAGAACAAGAGCACCTACCTTAATTTATATTTGAATTACCTTGCACTTTTGTCTCTGCTCATCATCATCACCACTGGCTCGTCAACCCTTTTTGGGTCTTGGCCTGTTCCAGGATTCTTCTCCAATCTGATCTGTTTTGTGCTTTTTTCTCCAGTTTTTTTATTTTTAAGGTTGTTATATCATTTTCTATTTGTTTTAAGTATCGCAGTTTCGGTCTTCCTCTTGTTCTTTTTCCAACTGGCATCTGTTTGAATATTTTGTTTGGTATTTCGCCTTCTTTTATTCTTTCTACATGCCCTATCCAACGCATCCGTCCTATTCTAATGAATGTCTTTTGTCTCTGCTGCATCTCCGAAATGTACTCCAAAGACTATATTCGCCAAAGTGTTAACGAAGTTGCTTAAGATGTTCAAATATTGATAACCGAAGAGGGTTAAAACTAGAAACGTCTACTTCTGTTAAGGAGTTTATGAATCTTCCAATCAGAAACTAAGCAAGGGTTATATGTAAAAGGTTTAAAGGATCAGAGGACATAGGTCTTAAGGGGAGTGAATTTATTATACCTTTCACCTGAGTCATTACAGTTAAAAAGTATTCATAAGTTAAAATCAGTAAACTAATTTTCGAAAGCAAATTCAGATTTTTGCTTTAATCTGTGCCTTCTAAGAATTGCAAGGCAAAACAGACGTTGATAAAGATGTTAATAGAGATATGGGGAAAATTAGTTTAAGGATTTTAATATCAGATGTCGCTATTTGCGTCTATACAAAGCCATGTTAGAGTTGCTTCCTAAGACAGAAAAGATACCTATTAGGGTGAAATACGTATAAGCGGATACACAGATGCACTGTACGTGAAATCAAATCTTAACTGTATTTTTCATTTTATTCCGATATACTCTGTATGACTAATAGAAACCAAAATTCAAGGATTTTTGCTTAGTTGAGGAGACATGTCGTGGAATGCAATTTTTAGATTTCCCATGTCTCTATTAACATCTTTATTAACGTCTGTTTCGCCTTGCAATTCTTAGAAGGTACAGATTAAAGCAAAAAATCCGAATTTGATTTCGAAAATTAGTTTACGGATTTTAATATCAGATGTCGCTATTTGCGTCTATACGATGTCATGTTAGAGTTGCTTCCTAAGACAGAAAAGTTTTATTTTCACTTTCAGAGCGACTGTGAATAGCGGTCTTTGATGATTCCTATTAGGGTGAAATACGTATAAGCGGATACACGGACGCACTGTACGTGAAATCAAATCTTAACTGTCTTTTTTCTTTTTTTTTTCTTCATAAGTTATTTGAGATTCGGTAATGATTCTTTTTTAATGAAATTTTATATATTTTACTTCCGCCTTCCACATCCCACCGAAATGAGGAGAATGTGAAGGAATAAATTGCAAATTATCATCATGGCAGCATAATGATGAAAAAGCATAGTCATAACAGGATGATCTGCAGAAAGAAATATTGGATGCCTTTTATTAAAATCGTATTTAGAGTTGCTTAATCTACAATCTACTTCGACTACGCCACTATTATCCAGAAAAGAATTTAAAGAGAGGATTTTAGGATTTAGATAGGAAAAGGATTTGAGAGAGGAAAAATACACGAGAAAAACTTTAGCCTGGGTGAGAACTTACCCTATCCAGAGCTGGGAAGCTTAAATTTAATAAACGATTTTGATTTCAATTTATTCTTGAAAGTATCTTATATCATATTTTTATTTCCTGATAGTTTATTTGAGGTCTTTTAAAAAAAAATGTAGACCATTTATATTTATTTTTATCCCAAATTTAGCCATACAGCTCACACTCCCTCTAAGGAGAAAAGTCACTCATTCCAGATACCTACGGTATCAAAAGGATTGAGCTCTGGTGGGACTCTTTCCATGTTATCGAGCCCTAGGTGACTTGGTATGTTGGAGTATCCGCCAAAAATTTTCGTATACATCTGGACGTCGCGAGGAGTACAGCTTTCTGCATGTTCATTTAAAACCCTGTTTTATGTTTTCTAGGAGGTTTTTGGGAATAACACCAATTATTATTTGTTATTATTATTTATTTAAACCTTTCTTGAATTATACATTATATTAGGTATCCTTTCATTTTTATAATTTTTTTGCATAGTAAAAATCTATGTATCCAACTCAAGAATAAAAACAATTTTCATAGAGATATTTCAAGAAAGAGCAATTAAGTCACTGCTTTTCTAACACTTAACATGGCATAACGGATACTATTTCTTGTTTTCAACAATTACAAAAACGAAACATTTTCCTAAATTTTCTTGAGAACGTAATATTACTTCTAATTTAAATCTGCCGTTTACCTTCACACCGGTTTTACAAATTAATGAAATTAATTGCCGCTTAATTGTAAATTAAAGATGTAATGAATTTCGCCGAAGTTTTTATATGATGTCAAAGCAATTAATTCTGTCTTTCTCTTTACGGGTCTACCTTTCTACTGTCATCGAACCTTTCTTTTGATTATTATGAGAAGTATTTGAAATATTGAGCCAAAGGTAAAGCTTTATTTAAAGATATTGCTTTAAATAAAGAAAAATTATTGTTCCAACAGGTAGATTTTTTTTAAAACCCATTCAGACACCATAGTATTCTTGTTATACTTACTGAAATTTATTTTACACAATTTTTAGATCCAGCAAATAAAATAATACATAAGAGTTCAAATATTTTATCTATTATCAATCCTTTATTTTATTACACATAATTTTAGAAGAGATAAAAAACAGCGAGTGCTACTTGGGAGTGCCGACAAAACTGAATACTACTCATACTCACAGCCTGTTATCACTATATGTAAAATATTTAATTTTTTTTTATTATTTAAACACAAAACCACATTAACCGCGCAGGGTTATTAGTGGATATAACAAATACATGAAATATTACTTAAATAAAATTGAATAACTTGATGTCTTTTAAATAGCTTAACACTGTCGAAATTTTTGTCTTGAGATGAACTTGTCCTCGAATTTCTTGTCCTTGAATTGAGGACAATCAAGCAGGATGTGTTTCACAGTCAGTGGGTTAGAGCAGCTGGAGCAGATAGGTAGTGGTTCTTTTGTTATTAGGTATTTGTCTATTAAGACAGTATGGCCAATTCTTAAACGAATAATAATGACTTGGTTTCTTTTGTTTAAAGGAGTCTCCAGGACATCAGTTATTTTTGGGCAAATTACATTTAATTTAGTACCTAATTTTTCCCAATAATTTTGCAAAGTATTAATACAGTGGATTTTAACCAGGTTTTTTAGATCGGTCTACGGATATGTCTTTAATTTTGCAGGATGTTTTGAGTTCATTCGACTTTTGTTAGCCAGTTGGTCTGCTTTTTTATTTCCGTAAATACCTGTATGTGAAGGTACCCAAATAAAAGCCGCTTCCTTTCCTAGTTTTCCAAGTTTAAAATTATTAATTTTTTTCTTTAAAAATTTATTTTATTTTATTTTGTTTTATTTTATTTATTTTAATTTTATTTTAATTATTTTTGTGATCTATTTATATTTTATTCATTATCAATATTATCTTGTATTTATGTTTAATTACTTCATTTTGATCATCATTATATTCTAAAAAAATTTATGCATATATTATATAAGTTTATGAGCAGAGTAATAAGTACGTACAGGGTGGTCCTTAAGTAATTGTATAAAAAGAAACAGTAGAGTCTACACTTTAAAATATTACGATTTAAGCCAAATTGCTTTAATAAAATGTTGATATTAAGAAAGATACAGGGTGTTAAAGTGCAAATTTAAAATTTTACTTTTCGCTATAACTTTCATGTTTGTAAACATTTATGTATAAAAACTTACAACTGGGTACTTTTAAATATGAGAAATTATAATTTGGTGCACACTTTGATGTAACTGACAGAGGGCGCCACATACGCCACAAATATGGCATAAATTTGCACTTAACTTTTTTGCTCCTTAAGTTACCTATATTTGGGACAAAAATATTAAAGATACATTATTTTAACTGAAAAAAAAGGTATACCTGTTAATAACTTCAAAAGTCAACAGTTTTCGAGATAATCGCATTTTACAAATCAGCTGAATAATTCTAATTTCAAGCAATTACTCCATGCAATGAAGGAAAAATAGACAAAGATATTAATACTTCTGAATTTTGGTATAAAATACCTTAAAATAAAGTTAATAGTTAACGAAATATTAAATAAAATCAATATATCAGCAGGATAATTAACATAAATAACATAACTTTTTGTCAAAGTAAGTATTCGGTATTTCCACCATTTTTTTTAATTCATTTGTCGATATATTCCATAAAAGACCCTCTCATATTAAATAGCATCATTGGTTCTAAAGAAACTGCTGCAGTATTTATTTCTTCCCATAGTTGGTTGCGAATATTAATGGGATTCTTACAGACACGTTGTTTTAATGCGCCCCATACACCCAAATCAAGCGGATTAAATTCTGGGCTACTTGGTGGCTATAATGTATAATGTATGAATATATTCTTTTGGATACATATCCAAATCTTATGGTATATTATGGAACTACGTCTTATTTGTCGCAGAGGTTAAATAATGTATTAAACTGTGATGTATCTCGTCCATTGGTTTTGGTTACTTATATACACACGGAATAAACTATCGATGACATTATTTATTTATACGATTATGTTACAGCTTACAAGTAACTTTAATTACATCTCGAACAAATGGACAATTATTATTTACTAACGAACTAATATTATGCTAAACTAAATTGCCCGTGTGTTTACTATATTTATAAAAATATCGGTTATTAGGCCAACGATGATGTTTTTGTAAAAATGAGTCTTTAAGGGTAGATTTGTAGCAAAAGTATAATGAAACAAGACACATAATATGTGTTATTTAATAGCTGTGCTCTAGTTTCTATTATTTGTCCTAATGAAAATGGGTAAACAATTTACGTAATGAATAATAAATATTCTTTTCGGATTTTTTATGAATTAAATAATTATCAACATCTCATTACATTGCCAAGGAATATGACTACCACGACCAATCCAAAGTCCAGAGAAGATGTATTTAAGTATGTTCTAACTACCTTCTCTCTAGAATGTGGTGATGTACCGTTTTGTATAAACCACATATTTTGGGTTTTCAGCATTTTATAATAGAGAAAAAGTTATATAACGTCAGTATAGAAACTTAAAAAGCGATAGAAAAGGGAAATTGTAAACACGATGAAGGCCAACGTCTGAATACGGACACGGCACCCAAAGAAGAAGATGTATAACAAACATTTTGTGATGTTACATTATCATCTTTTAGTTGTTTTAATAAGAATAAACTATGAATTATGCTTATCTAGAGGTATTCAGTGCTTTAGCGCACAAATATCAAACTAAGAATTATTATGCAGCTGACTTATAAAATGCGATTATCTCGAAAACGGTTGAATTTTGAGGTTACTAACAAGTATACCTTTTCTTTGTAAAAATAATGTATCTTTAATATTTTTTAACACAAATACAGCTATCTTAAAGAACAAAAAAGTTAAGCGCAAATTTATGCTACACATGAGACATATGTGGCGCCCTCTATCAGTTATATTAATGTATGTATAAAGTTATAATTTATGATACTTAAAAGCATCGAATTTTAAATTTTTGTCCAAAAATATATACAAACGTAAAAGGTATAGTGAAAAATAAAATTTTAAATTTCCACTTTAACACCCTGTATCTTTCTTAATGTCAACATTTTATTAAAGCAAGTTGGCTTAAATCGTAATATTTTCAAAGGAGTAAATATAAAAGTTTGTGCCTAAAAACAGTTGTTATTTTTACTAATTTTCTTACAATTTTATCATATTTTCTCTCTTTTTTACCTTCCTTGGACAATTAGCCAAATCAATTAAGCCTAAAACACTCTTGTACGTAAAAATTACGTATCATTGCGAAAACTCGCTAATTACTGTCAAACGCGTCAACTCACCCACTCCAAGTACTGGCAGTGCCTCGAGTAGGCTATTGGTAATATTTTTCGCTAGTTGTAATATAAATTTCGACTAAGTAGTTGCTAGTGTGTCGCGATCCCTGAGGGTCAACACGTAAATTTTACGTGTGAAGACCATTAACAGATAAATAAAGGTAGGTTAATTTGACGTGTCAAGAGTTTTATCGGACATTTTTTTTATTATAAAATGAGTACAAAGGCGCTAACAAATTCCGAACTTGAACAGTTGATTTACGATAGTAGTGAGAGTAAGGAGGAAGATCATATTGAAGTGGATAGCGTTGGAATTGATAGTGATTCTGATGACAGCATTGTTGATCCCCATTTTGTTCTTGATGAAGAAAATGTACAGGAGGACGTGGAAAAAAGTCTAAGATGTATATGAAAAATCCAAAGAGTACTACAATGCCTGCACAAAAGCGAAGACTTCTTTCAAATGCCCCTAGGGCACAATAAGAAGTGTCACCTAGTATGGGATTTGAAGAAATGGTTGATTTTATAATTCATTGGCTAGCGAGCACTTAATTTTATTTTTTTAATTTATAGGATGTTGCTGTCGATACTAAAAAAATGATCTAACCAGACCATGCGCAGAGAGGGAAGCCCTCCAGTACCAATTTTCTAGAGGTATTTATTTAATTTGGTTTGTGCCAATTGTTAAACTAATCTCAATAATTTTTAGGGTGCCGCTATTGATCTCGAACACATTATAATTCCAGATGGAGATACTCTTATAGGCAAAAATGGATATTTTTGCCTATAAGAGTATCCAAGAGTATGCATATAAAAGTATTCCAAAATCAGGGGCATTTTAGAACCTTTAAGTGCATTCGAAATATTTTTCACCGATTCGATGCTAACTAAAATAGTGACATATAAATATCAAGAAATAAACCGAAAAAACAAAAATTATCATGACGTTGCCCAAATAACATCTGAAACCAATCTAGAAGAACTGAAGGCACTCTTGGGACTTTATATACTCGCTGCAGTACTAAAGGACAATCACTTGTTATCGAATATTATGTTTGATACATCGTTTTCCGGTGCCAGATACAAGGAGACGATGAGCAAATTTCGATTTGAATTTCTGACTGCTTGTCTTAGGTTCGATGATAAGACAACTAGAGCTGAAAGGAGAGAAATTACTCATTGTAAAATAAATTACAAGTCCAGTTCATATTTGACAATTGATGAGCAGCTGGTGGGTTTTAGGGGAAAATGCAATTTTCGCATGTACACACCAAATAAACCTGCTAAGTACGGGTTAAAATTGGTTTTGTTATGCGATGTCGCCACCAAGTACTTGGTCAATGCTGAACCGTGTTTTGGCAAATCTACCCAAACAAATGGCCTTCCTCTAGCCGATCACTTTATAACTGTGTTAACAGCTCCAATTCACGGCACTAACCGGAACCTGACCATGGACAACTGGTTCACGAATATTCCTTTGGCGGAGAAATTACTAAAAAGGCTCTATAATTTGACAATACTTAGGACGATAGTAAAACTTGCTCCTTGCTGTCCTATAAACCTAAAAATAATAAAATAGTGACTCTACTATCAACAATGCAGAAAAAGGGAACAGTTAACACAAATACAAAAAAAAACCAAATAATAATGTCGTATAATTCCACGAAAGGAGCAGTCGATACGTTTGACCAAATGTGTCAAAAACATGTGTGCGAACCGCAAGACCAAAAGATGGCCGATATGCATATTTTATAATATGAATAATAAGGCTTGCATCAATGCCTACGTTATTTATTCGCATAGCGTTTTTACTCAAGGTGGTAAACCCTTACAAAGACAGCAGTTTATGATGAAGCTTAGAAAATAAAAAATTGAACCGTGAATTAAAAAAAAATATTTCTGAGGTCTTGGAAAAAGAAGATACTCCCGAAGTCGTAACAGAAAACCAAAAAGGTCCAAGGAAGTATTGCTCAATCTGCCCCACAACAATTAATCGAATGACGACCACTTATTGCCCGAAATGCAAAAAACCTATTTGCGGAGAACACCAAATTAAGCAGTGTCAAAACTGTTATTGAATATGTTATTATTTTTTTATTAAATATGTTATTAGTAAGAGTTTTTTTATGTATTTCTGTTTGCAATAAATATTTTGTTAATTTAACACTGTCCTTAGATTTGTTAATTCAATATACGTAAATTTTACGTCTTAAGAGTATTAAGCGTTTTATTACGTATAAGAGTGTTCTAGGGTTAAGTCGTTCAAAAGTTATTATAAAAAAATAAAACGCCGTTTGTTAAATGTCATTTGATTATTATAATAAGTGTATACGTATGTAAACTACTGGTTATGGTAAACGGCAAGGTTATGGCGCGCGTCTCGATATTTTGCGTCACGCTAAATATTATTTCGAGCCCGTGACTAAACAATATACCGGGCGATAAGAAGTATACACTGCAAAAATATGAATACTGTTTAACAATAGATAGAAAATTCTCTATAATCTATATTCTATATATACGTGAATATGAAACGTTTACTTTTATAATTATTTTGCCTAATTATTGCTAACAAATTTACATCTATTTCTGATATTTTTAATTCGGACCTTTGTCAGCCGCATTTGCAGAAAATATCGACGCTACCAGAATGTTTTGTCCTACAAAAGATCTTCAACAAAATGTGATTGCGTTTTCCTTTAAGTTTTTGACTCTGACAAAAACTATGAATTGAACTCTGACCAAAGCTTTTGCCGTTAAAAACTCTTTATTATGCATGTCTTTGACCATTATCAAACTTCCCTCTCTACAGTATCAAGTCTGGTTACCTCATATGTAGTTAATAAGTGAGGAGCTACTACAACATCAAATATTTTTCCATCCTCGATATAAACAACTGTGCCTAGATTTTAGTATTTATTACTTTAAGGTTAATTGTCATCTAAATAATATGGTGACATATTAATTTATAATATTAGCGTATCTTTAAATTTTACAGCTAGTTGCTGTTCTAAGGTACTGAATATTATTATTTTCGAAATGTTATTAGGGACTGCTTTGTGATCTTATTGCGCGATGTTAGTGAAAAGTAGAAAAACCCTCGGAATTTGGTTTTTGTGTACATAATATGTTTATTAATTTTCAAGTAAGCTGGATACGTATCATCTGTATTCTATGATAATATAAGTGATGCAGAAATTGCATGTCATTCATCCAATTATTGTCTATACAGGTCTTAAATTGTGATTAAATTTTTACCCAATTTTATTATATCTTATTTATAGCTTTAAAGTACAGAGGATACGGTGGTTGTATTATGATATGTAGCGATGGTAAATCACCGTAGCATATTATCTAGCCCAGCTTCATTTTAAAGCAAATTATGAGCTATACGTGGAAAATTCCGTAACTAACCAAACATAACACCAAACACATAATATGACTCATACACATATAACACAAATAGACTGAACATTGAAATACAGAGTTGTTCCTACAGTGCAACAGGTAAAACTGACGCAAAGCAGTCCCTGCATCTCTTTCCAGTGGGCCGGATTTTTTGACCACGTGACCAAAATGACCAAAGGGAAGGTCACGTGGTCGATAAACCCGGCCCATTAGAAAAACATACAAGGACTGCTTTGTGTCAGTTTTCTCTGTCACACTGGAGGAGCGATAATGTATTGCAGAGATCAGTCTATTTGTGTTATGTGTATTATATGGCTATTTGGGAGTTAGAAATTATTTAAAGAGTTTATTTTTAAAATACATTTTAGACGTTTTTGGAATATTTGCATCATATTTTGCTAATACGTATTACATATATGAGCATATTCAAATTTAGAGTCATGTATATTGTGACGGGTGCTCTATTAGGCACCGGTCTAAGTAAAATACAACTTCAATCTATTTAAAAAAATTAATTCAAAATAGGTAACAAAATAAACGTCTATAAAATATGTACAATAAAATAAAATATCAATCCTAGTGAATAAATCGAAGACGCTACGATTCTCTGTTTATACTTGCGAAAAATAAATATTGGCGATGCTAGGAAAAATAAAATAACAAGAGACGTATTGGATAGTCCCCAAACATCAGGGAAAAAAACTAATTAAAGCTTAGTCTAGGTAAGAGATGGCCGAGTAGATCATAACTCGATATGGACGAGGATCGAAAAGCGACCAATCAATCCTGGGTTTGGGACTCTTACCAGATCAGTAGTTCAGCTTAAACTTCCAGGGCTGTTGGGCTCCGAGCATATCTCAAAGGCCTGGGTTGTAGTTCTTACCAGATCAGTTCTAGGGTTTGAACTTTTTTCTCTGTCAATATCTACAGCGTTTGTTAACTTTTCAGGTGTTGTATCTCCAACGCGCATCGAGTAGTAGTGGTAGGTGTCGGTGGGAGTGCGTGCATATAAAGAGATGGCAAGCCGACGCGTA
The DNA here is from genome assembly GCF_040954645.1 of Diabrotica undecimpunctata. Classification (NCBI taxonomy): domain Eukaryota; kingdom Metazoa; phylum Arthropoda; class Insecta; order Coleoptera; family Chrysomelidae; genus Diabrotica; species Diabrotica undecimpunctata. The sequence continues at coordinate 44,552,967 of NC_092806.1, forward strand.
AGAGTTGGCGATACCATTTTTACAATGTAATCTGATATTATAATAACTTATACAATTTTATTTACTATAACCATAATGTGAATTTGTTATTTCAGTTCTATTTTACTTCAATAAAATTTAATGGAACAAACTGTTAACTACTGTTTGTGGATACTCTGCGACACATTAAACCAGTAACAAAGGTAATATTTGAAAATTTTACGTAGCCATCATTCTGCTTAAAACTTTAGCTATTCGCGTAGTAAATGGAAAATGCAACATAATAAAAGTTATTTTGTAATACATTTTAAATTGGATTTGAAGATTTTAATGCCGAAGGTGTAGCTTAAAAGATCTTGGAATGAGATTCCAAATAACATACGATTTATATGTTGTATACCTACTCATTTAAAAAATAAGACGCCCGTCGTCAATTTAAATTAATAATTGAGGTTTTTGAAGCAAAACTGTTAAGTCTTGTGTAGTTATCGTTACAAATAACTTGAAAGTAGGATACTATAACCAAAAATACATCCAAATAAAAAAAACAGTTATAAAGGTAATTAAAAATCAAAATTAAAAAGTCAATTTTGTGATATTTTATACTATAAATGTTACATAGCAAAGCTGGTTAGATACGCATGGCTTACACCAAAATCAACAAGAAAATCTAATACTATTTACTTTGAATGTGTGGAATTCCAACCAAGCAAAAAAGCTACAAAAGCACAAACAACCAAACGATCTATTGTACTGGAATTATTGACACTACACCTCAGTAGTTATCATATCTTTAGATTATGTAGAATATATTATATAGAATACTGCCAATGTTTCGTCAGAATGGCCCTATCATTAGCTGCCATTAGGTCAAAGTAAGTGCATGCCTGGATCAATTCCGTGCAAATCAATAGATGTTCGAGATTTTGCACTTCAACACAGTCGCACTTGTCACCTTCTGCATAGCCCCATCGTTTTTAAAATTGGGCTATACCGTCACGTGCCAGTTCTGAGTCTATTTAGAGACTTCCGTGCAGTGTAGGGTAACTAATAGCCTGTAGCCATCTCTTTGTTTGGTGTTAAAGCACCAGAAACCGAAGCTTATGCTGTCTCTTCAAAGCTGTAGGCGACGCTGTTTCTCGGTGGTTTTGATCAGAGGCGTGGTACTTATGAAACTTTTACAAGATCTTAACCTTGATGAGCGGCGTCGCTGGCCAAACATTGAATGGCTTGGGTCATTCTTCTACCTCTTTTTCCTGACTTCAGAAATTACTTTTCTTCTTATGTTTGGAGGAGCAATTCGAAACAACAGTTACAAAGCATTAAGTGGAAAAGTTTTTAGGCACCCTGATATTTTTAATTTTTAAGCACCCGGTGAGGCGAAAGAGAAGCGAAAGTTTAAAGATCGAGACATGTCATTATACAAAAGAATCGATAAAAAGATCACAAAAGCTATTAAAATAGCTAAGGATACACATCTAAGAAAACAGTGTGAGGAAATACAGCAATTGCATCATAAACACGATTCATTTAATATGCACAAAAAAGTTAAAGAAGCCGCAGGCTTATACAAACCTAGAAGAGTTGGGTGTTTGGCAGGTAACCAAGGCAAACCACTGTTAACTGTGAAAGAAAAACTAGACACTTGGAAGAATTATGTGAAAGTAACTTTTGCAGATGAAAGGCAGAATATCATTGAAGACACTGAGTGCCAAACAGGACCCCTGATTACCATTGAAGAAGTCACGTCAGCTATTAAATAAACTAAAGATGGTAAAGCGGTAGGGCCTAACAAGTTTTGTGCAGAATTCCTAAAACTTATGGATGAACAGGGAATAAAATGGATAACAACTGTATTCAACAACATATACGTAACTGGAAAAATATCCCAAAGCTGGTTAAAGTCGACCTTCGTGACCATACCAAAAAAAGTAAATGCCAAGACATGCGAAGACTACAGAACAATTAGCCTAATGAGCCACTTACTTAAAATGTTCTTGAAAGTGATACACGGCAGAATATTTAAAAAAATGCGAAGAACAAGTATCATGGACGCAGTTTGGATTCCGCGATTCCTTAGCCACCCGAGAGGCTCTATTCGCTGTCCAAGTGCTTATGCAAAGACGCAGGAATGTTAAATGTGATGTGTATACTTGTTTTATCTACTACAAAAAGGCATTTGATAGAGTAAAGCATGATAAACTTATAAACAACTTGAAAGAAGTGGGGTTAGATGATAGGGACTTAAGAATCATCTATAATTTATATTACAACCAAACAGCCAATATTAAAGTGGATGACCAATTGGCAGAGGCAGTCTCCATAGATAGAGGAGTGAGGCAAGGATGCATTCTGTCCCCGGTGTTATTTAATATATACTCTGAATATATCTTCGAGCAAGCGCTAGGCGAACTACAAAAAGGCGTATTAGTCACATATATCTAAGGCGGTCCTTGATAAATTGTAATGTAACATGAAACCGACTAATCTGAAAGACGCACTTTAGCAAGCACATCAGCCTGATGTTTTTGGTCAGTTCATTCTCCTTTGCTAGCAATTTTTGATCGTTAACGTTGTCATACAATGCAATGCAGTCAATGCAAGCTACACCCGTTATAGTCTTTTCCTGAAAGCTATTTTTGATATACTGCACTATTTTGAATTTAGCCTAGTCTGGTATTAAGTTATCATCTATAATGTCCAAGAGTCTTTTATTATTATTGAATTAGGCCTAGTCTGGTATTAAGTTCTCATCTATAATGTCCAAGAGTCTTTTGATTATTATTAATTAGAAAATGTTAAAGTGTGACAAAGCAACGAAATTGGTTGTAAATTTTGATTTAGGTAGTTGTTTTACCAGGTTTTAGAAGTGCACCCACTCTTGATTTTAAGGTATGTTTAAAACTCCTACCAGTGAATTCATTAACAATTAGAGCCAATTTAGTGTCTCTATTTTAAAATTTTCATATGTTCCGTTCTAATACTCGTATCTCCACTTTTTTATTCATATCATTTTAAACCAATTTACCATTTTCTTAACTTGTTCCTATTTTATTAAAAATTTATTATCGACCTTTTCCGCCACCACAAAATTTATTATTATTTATTATCTTAAGATACATTTCTTCGTAATGAAAAGAACCAAAAAAATTTAATAGACCTCATACTTGCTCTTTAATTGATGTACTTGGTTACCTAAAAAATAATAAATTTGAGATTTTAAATTATTCATAACTTGAAAATTATCAACTTAACAAAAAAATGACAACAAAATTTTTGGTTTATAAAGTTTCAAAAAAAATTTTTTGATAATTTTAAAAAAATTTCGTGAAGCAAAAACGGGGGGTTTTTAAAATTTGTTTAAAGAAATTGTTTAAACAATTTCTGCCCAAAAAATTTGTCCATCACCCTTCTGATTTATTTAAATGGGAAATTTTTAAACAGAAATCCATAAAGAAATCGAATTAAAAACATTGTTTTTACAGAAGGGGCCTCACAACCTGGACTATAATACTTTTAAAATCATTTAGAACTATTTTTTTTTTGGACGGCCTTTGGTTTTTGTTAATAATTAATTTCAATATATTAACAATATATATCAATGCCGTTAATAAATTTTTGGTCGTAATATCCCACTGATCAGAGGGCAATTAATTTTCCTTTCATAAGCACATGTACTGTGAAAAATGTACGGCATGTCCAAGAATGTTGTTATTTTATGCAATTAAATTCAAATCAGATGTAAGTTAGTGGTTGAGAACAACCCCATAGAACAGGTGATGCAATTCAGGTATCTGGGCATAGATATATCAAGTACACACGACCCAGTAAAGGACTTAAGGAGTCAGATCAACAAAGCATCCGCATTGTCGAGATGTCTGCGGGAGATAGTCTGGTCAAGTCCATATATGCGTACAGGTAGTAAAATTAGAATCTACAAGACTTGCATACGACCGATCATGACATATGGCATGGAAGTGCGCGAAGATACTAACAAAACGAAATTGGGTGAGAAATACATACGTCAGAGAGCAGTGCAAAATTCAAGATATTGTAAGATGGGGACGGCAGCGTAAGAGGATGTGGTACAATTATGTAAGACGAATGGATGAGAGTAGACTCCCAAAAATTGCTCTAGAAAACAGCTCGCCCGGTTCAAGACCTCCCGGAAGACCACCTAAAAGATGGAGAGATAGTTGGCAATCTACCTCCCAGGAAATTAACCAGAGGCAGCTTCAGAATTAAACAGATCGAAAGATCTCCAAGAATTAGAAGAAGAAGAAAAAATTCAAATCAGCGATTTTCGCTTCAAAGCGAGTTTCATATATTGTCAAATGATCTTATTTGTACAACTTAAAGATAGAGGGCTGGGCCCTAGATTTTTCACCCCTGTACCAGCCGATATGTACGGCACTGTAAAAAAAAGTAATTTAAATAACGAACTAAAACTGTGTATGAATGCTATTCTGTATCAAGTTTGCCGAAAATGGGGTCAAAATTTTCCGAGAAAATTGTCCCTGCTAGTGTTACCAATATTTTTGTATGGCATTAGGTCGAAGGTCGCAAGTTATAAATGCCGTACAAAGATGTTTGACCAAAATATCCAAAATAAGTAGTAAGTTTACCTTACCTGTGTAGCCACCTGTATGGAGAAAAATTGACGGCATAATTTCCAAAGCTGATACATATTGTAGTATTGATTTATATGTGTATGATCAAATGAGCCCTTAAAAATGTCCCGTCAGCTTATAGTCTATATTAGATTTGTGATATGTTAAAGAGACAATAAAAGCTAAATAATAATTACACTTTTTGTAAATTTTGTTAAACTCAGGAATTCTACTAGAAATATAATTTTGATAATGGCAAAAAAATGAAATATAAAAAATTTGCCAGATGGCTGGACAGGAATCAAATCTTAACTTACCGAAATTAGGTTTACATAAACGATTTTCCTTTTTCAAAATAACTTATAAAAACTTTATAATTTGCTTTAATAAAATAAATCTTCTCAATAAAAACAAACATAAAGTTAAATAAAAACTTAATTTTGTCTCTTCAATTCCTCAATTTCGCCGAAACAATCTAAATTAGGTCTTTCCTTAATTGAGTCTGGAACTGGCGATACAACCCATAGATACATTTTTTATAAAAGATAATAACTAGCTGCTGCAATACAGTCACATTCCCCCAGTTCCCCCATTGCGACAGAGAAAACTGAGGAAAAGCAGTCCCTGCGTCTCCGTCTATTGCCGGGTTTATCGACCACGTGGTATTGACAATACCTTCTTATTGGTAATTTAAGTCACGTGGTAGATAAACCTGATAAAATAAAAAGAGATGCAGGGACTGCTTTGCGTTACTTTTATCTGTCTCACTGGATAAACGGGCTGGTATTGCAACGATAAGTCTACCGTGTATATATGTCTATTATAAAATCTTGTAAGACTATTAAGAAGGTGTAGAATTAAGATTAATCAGATGTCAAATTATTTTGAATATTTCGTGAATCACTATTGGTTTCCGATACAATCAGAACTACCAAATGTAGATAATTAGGCGTGTAGGCGTTGGTGTTGTGAATTGTCTACCTAACAGGCGAAAAGAAATGGTATTTCTATTTAATGAGGTGAAAGATTGGACAAAAAAAAGTAACGTTTACCGTTACACAGTGTTAAATCGAGAAGAATTGGTAACGGTAAAGCTCATGTTTAAATTTTGTTCATACTATACTTTATTTATCTGATAGTACTTTAACTTCTGTTTCCCGCACATAATTTTTATTAGTTTAAAAGTTTTTTTAGATCATATTAAACTGCGATCGACCTTAATAGAGACATTTTCTTAAAACTGAATTATGAACAAAACTAAATTGCTTTCGTCAACAAAGTCCGGTAGTAAACTATCTTTTGTCGTATAAATTGTCTAGACAAGGAGAGTTTTCGAATATGAAAATATGTAGATGGGGCCACTTTATTATCTGCACAAAAACAGACAGCAGTAATGCTGAAATCATCTACTTGAATGAGGAATAAAAAATACGTAGAAGACTGTCGCCATCCCCCAACAAGCCTTTTTCATCCGTATTATGAATTACTAAGGACTAATCCGAGGGAAGAATGTAAAAAGGCAAAAAATAAAAAAAAATGTGATAAATTTGAATAGCATATGAACTTTGTTCACCTAAAATATAACTATTTGTGAAGCTTTTTTTATACCGAGTATCCCAAAGTAGGTAATACGTAAAAAAAAGTTAATAATATTTAAATAATTTCTTACAATAAACATTGGTGTGAGGTTTTTTTATTAACACGTTCGCTGCCGACTATATTTTCTAAATCAATGCTTCCGTGAGCCAACCATTCCTTTTTTTAAGTGCGCCTATGAGCCACCATATAACAAATTTGTTGGTCCTATCAAGACAACGCGGCCCAGTGAACCGTACTTATGCTTCTGTGTGCCGTTGGTCCATCGCAGTAAACATTACCTAACATAAATAAACTAATGCGTATTGTGTATTGTTCTTGTTGATGGTTTTTCATTTGAATAAATTGAAAGAATAAATTGCTGTAAGTATTAAATAATGTTTAAAATACAATATTTTGTAACAACATATCGTCGCTGCCACGGCGAAACCTCCTATGTGTATATTTAGAAAATGTTCAGGACGAACAAAAAACTTTATAGATTTTGTCGAACGGGGTAGAAGTGATCGATTCTTTTGTGTGCCATATAATAGCACAGAGAGATGTGGTTACATACCCGTTTCCCGTTCAACTGAATTAGATTATTTGATAAAGAAATATTTTGCTGAAATTTTGTACATGGGAGTATTCTTCGATTCCGATATGAACACATCGGAGGTTTCGCCTACAAAAAATTAAACTCTATTTTAGAGCTGAGATACAACTAGACAACAGTTTTATTGAAAAGTAATACAAAATGAAAACTTAAACCTATAAGATTATATTTTATGTTTTAACCGTCTTCGGCTTAACTCCTGTTCCTTTTATTTTTTTGGCAATAGTGCTTGAATTTTATTTTTCGTCTCCTTTTTTTTTAGAATCTTCGTTGTGTCCATTACAGGGCAGGGAATCGTAGAAGGCATGGTGATCAATTTCTATAACATCTTTAAGATCCTGTAGATGCATAAACTTAGATTCATATATAGGAATGGGGCTGGCATATAACTGAGTGGGTGTGTTTTGAGAATTTTGTCGTCTTTGTGGCAAAAGTGTGTATTTATCTGAATGGTGAATTTTAAAATATATTTCACCCGCTGGAATGTAGCTGAATGCCCTTATGTCAGTAACTGTTGGACCTCCGGGCTTTCCAGGTCTTAATGATTTAAGAATGGATTATTGTTTTTCAAAATTTTTGAAAAATGAGTAATCTATAACTTTAACAGTGTATGGCTGAGCAGGGCAGGCAGCTCTCATTTTTGCGACATAATCAGATGAAGGGTTGATTGGGGAAATAAAATATTTCTCAAGAGTTGCATGGACGCTATCGGCTTCCATCATGGTGTGACCATTTTCCAAATACAACTGCTCAACTGTAATTTGTTCTCGAACAGCGAGATCACTTAATGCACTAGCTAAAATTCGATTCCGATTTTGATAGTTGCATCCATCTAAAATTAGTATTAAGTGGTCAAATTCGTTTATCTTTGTAACAATGAAATCCGTAATGCAAGTTATAAATTCATTAGCCGTGACACCTCCGTTTGACTCATGCCAAACATATAGATACACATCCTTATTATTCAAAACATACATGGTGACATTATGGAGCTAAAGATTTTGTTTGTAATAGTGTTTGGGGGTTTACTTTTGGATACAAAAGTAAACTCTGTAGGTCCATGGTTAAAAATAATGTTCTGCCAGAGGCCCTGCCTTTCGCCAAATTTTTCGCTTCCCTTGCTTCATCTTTTCTGTTTAAGTGATGCTGATAATCTTCTTCAGCAATCTGCTTAAGCTTATAGCTAGGACATACGTCACACTGGTCTTTACGTGGTTGGTGGATAGCGATATTTTTTTCTGCTAATATCCTTTTAAAAAAAGATTTTCCCGCCGGTGTAATACTTTGAATTGTGCACCAGGCCCTGAAAACGTCATGTAAATGCTTCATTGAACGAAAAGGAGACTCCAAGTTGATCTTTGTCGAAGCGGAACGACAATAGTGGCTAGGAACCTTCGGTAATATATCTAACCATCTTTTAATATATAATTTTAAACCGGAATCAGGTCTCGATTTTGACTGTATTTCAGACCCATTCAGCAGATCTTTATCCTCTGCATCCGAAGACGAGCTGTCTAGCTGATAATTATTTTTATTGACATACCTCTTGAATGTTTCTTCTCCTATCGATAAGGTGTTTATATATAACTTACGACACACCTTAATTTTTTCACAATCTACTTTCTGCAAAAAAAATATCGTGTCCTTCATTTTTCTTGTTATGGTTCTTCGCATCTTTTCTTCTTCGCATCACTTTCCGTGTTATTTTTAAAAATAATCTGTCTGTCCTGTTCACTGAAAAGCCCACAAAGGTAGGATCGTTTGCTCTTTTGTTGTACCGATGTATGGTTGCATCGTTGTTTGATTTGTCGTGCATTTTTTAAAATATTTTTAGTTATTTCATTCCCTTTTCTATAAAAACCTGTATACTCATATCCTTTAAGGCGGTTCGCCTGCTGAATTCTCGCACTATTTTTGAATTTTTAATCTTTCATGTCTCCTTTTCCAGAACAGTCATTTTTATTTAATTCTGTATCATTTTGGGTTTCAGCCTCATTTTTATTTTTAACTTCTTGAGCAATATCTTCTTGAATAATATCAGTGGTAGCTGAATTATAACTTCGTTGGATGGTCTCTCTTTCAATTTCGTTTAAAAAATTTTTAGTGTTGTCTTCATCGTTTACTGAAGTCTCACCTTTACTTTCACGAGAATGATTTCCTGAACAAATATCTATGTTACTACTTTCCTCTTCACCTTCAAAGACATTAACAGGTTGTAATGTGATTAGCTCTATAGAATTTAGTTGCAAGTTATCAGTTGTTTCGTTTTCGGTTATTAATAAATTGTCACCTTGATCAATTAGTGCCAAATTAATGGCATCTAAGAGCTGATTGTCTGGTGCGATGGTGAGCGATTCTGCATTGGTAATACAGCCACCTCCAAATTGTGTCGGTTCTATATTTGCTTGATTTTCCAGGGCGAGTTGAACATTTTTTTTGCTTCGAGACATTTTCTGAAAAGAAATCTACTATTAATTTCGACAAAATATGCACGGCAATTTGCAATACATCATTTTAGGACACCGCGGTTTTAACCCTTATCCGGAAAAGGTGTGTCCATCGGACACACTTATAGATATGTTACTATATATTTCGAAAAGCACAGTATATTATTACCTCAAAAATTAGGACTTTGTCTACTTTAAAGTAAACTTATTGGAGACAACAACTCAATATTTTGAACTAATCAAAATAAACTATAAAAAAATAAAATTATTTTTACTAACGTTACCGAACAGTGTGTGTCCGGCGGACACAATTTGCTACTGGATGCGGTTACGCCGCTGGTCATTTATATTTATCGACTATCGGTCACATGAAGTACCAAACAAGCTCTGACTTGTCTGACTAGTCATTCAGTTGCATTTTTGCTAGCCTAGAGTGCAGTTTACTTTGTTTGTTAATTTTATATTTTCGTAGTCCTGTAGTTTCGATTTTTTCAATTTATTTTACTGATGTTTATTCCTTACGTAGAAATATCTTCACGTTGTAGTTTTCACATATCTACTAAACTATATATAAAATAGTAAATATGGCCAAAAGAAAGTTAACCGTAACGGAGCTTGAAGATATAATTGAGAACTTGTCTGATTTTGATGAAGACGAACACTGCGTAGCGGAATTTAGCCGACGAATCCGAATCAGATGATGATTATTTGTCGAAGGGTAGTGAAGAGGAAAAGGAAGAGGAAGAGGAGGTGAAAAAAATAATAGAAAATGAGTACATTGATGTCCTCTTAAAGCTTTTTAATAAAATTTATCAATCGGGTGACATACCCAACGAATGGTTGACCTCAACATTCATTTGTCTCCCAAAAAAGAAAAATGCTAGAGAATGCACTGACCACCGTACCATAAGCCTGATGTCTCACACACTTAAATTGTTTTTAAAGATCATTCATAAACGCATCTACAAAACACTTGATATGGATATTGAAGAAACTCAATTTGGGTTCCGTAATGGCGTAGATACCCGTGAAGCTCTATTTGCATTCAACGTACTAATCCAGAGATGCTTGGATGTGAACCAAGATATGTACGTCTGTTTCATAGACTATAACAAAGCTTTCGACAAAGTCCGCCACAAAGAGCTAATGGACATCCTCAAAGCAAAACAAATACAACACAATGACCTTCGAATTATAACAAATCTATATTATAAACAGCAGGCACACGTACGCATTAATAAACACACATCAGAAGAGTTCGAAGTTAAAAGAGGAGTGCGACAGGGGTGTGTATTGTCACCACTACTATTCAATGCATACTCTGAAGAAATTATGAAAAGAGCTCTTGAGGGAGAAACAGCAGGAATCAAGGTCAATGGAACACCAATTAACAACATTAGATATGCGGACGATACTATCATAATAACAGACAACCTCCGAGACCTCCAAAAGCTAATGAACAAGATAGTTGAGTATGGACAGGAATATGGATTATCAATAAACACCAAGAAAACCAAATTTATGAGGATATCAAAAACTCAAAATAATGGTGAAAGCCTGACAATTAACGGTAGTGCTTTAGAACAAGTTGAAAACTACCACTATCTTGGCACAATAATTAATCACACAAACGATTACTCCAAAGAAATCAAAGTTCGAATAGAGAAAGCACGTACAAACTTCAATAAAATGAGAAAGGTACTTTGTGCAAGAGAACTAAAATTGGACTTGAGAGTTAGGCTGGCAAGGTGCTATATTTTCTCGACTCTGCTTTATGGGATAGAAGCATGGACACTTAACGCGTCGACTGCTAAAAAGTTGGAAGCATTTGAAATATGGGTGTATAGAAGAATCCTGAAGATATCATGGACCGAGCATGTAACAAACAACGAAGTCATGAGAAGAATCAACAAAAGAATGGAAGTATTGGAAACCATCAAGACACGAAAGCTGCAATACCTGGGGCATGTTATGCGTAATGAGAGATACAACCTACTTTAATTGATTATACAAGGGAAAATCCAGGGCAAGAGAAGTGTAGGAAGAAGAAGAATCTCATGGCTGCGTAACTTGAGGGAATGGTACGGATGCACATCAATTGAACTATTCAGAGCAGCAGCATCTAAGATCAGAATAGCCATGATGATTGCCAACCTCCGTCGCGGAGATGGCACGTGAAGAAGAAGAAGTGAAGAGGAGGATGAGCAAATATCATAGGAAAATCCATGTAAGTATAAAATAAAACGTAGATATCGACTAGAATACTTTATAATAAAATTTCAGCTGTTGAAGAACACATCAGAAACAGTCAACCAGACTGAATGTATGTTGCAAAAGATAAAACTGAGTCGTTATCACAACCTTTTCCGACTGGACGAACACGAATTCAGAATATGGTAAAAGGACCATTACACAAAGTTCAACTTCCACCTGGAACACTCATTGAAGAACCAATAGATACATTTCGCTTATATTTGACTGAAAATATTGTGAATGACATTGTCCGTTACACCAATCTAGAGGCTCATCGTGTATTTCAAAATAAACCATGGAAGTCCTGTGATAGAATTGAAATGTATGCTTTCTTTGGCCTACTGTTCACCGCCAGGCATCTAAAATCAAACTATGCAAGTTATGAAGCTTTGTGGAATTCACTTTATGGACCACAGATTTTTCGAGCCACTATGGGCATATAAATCGGTTCAAGGAGGTTTTGCGTTTTATTCGTTTCGACGACAAAACGACAAGATCCGAGAGACGCAAAAAAGATAAACTGGCTTATAATATGGACTTTCGCATAGTTTATGAATATGTTGGATTGGATGTATGATGTCTAGCATCTTATGTTATTTGGACAAACCTGCATCCAAAATGGAACATAAAAAGACACGAAAAAAGACGTCTATTCATAATTGAAACAGTAGAACAACTTATAAAGCCCCATATTATCCGCAGATCAAACGTAGGACTGTCTAAATCAACCAGATCCCTTATGGCGAATTTTGCAGGAGTAGCAACTGCCACAAATGCTACAACTCAGTCAACACATAAAAGAAGATGTTACTTATGTCCATCAAAAAAATCAAGAATACAAAAACAAACGGGTAATAGTTGCTGTAAGAACGTTTGTAACGAATACAGCAGTGTAAAACGTGAGTGATTATTATAGGTTAAGATACACATTGTTTTTTTAATTTTTATAAAGCAAGCACTCAATAATTATTACTTTATTAGTTAGAAATAAATAATCAAAAGATTTGATACACATTTTATTAATTATAACATGAAACGCCGTAATATTGTTGCCTTGTGTCCGATGGACTCACTCTGTCCTACTACGTTAGAAAAAATAAGTGTCCGGATAAGGGTTAAGAACGACGGTTTTACTCGCGGCTCGTTGTTGCTGATCGACTAGCGAGCAAAACAGTCATTGTCAACGATCCACAGCTAACATGTCGTGTTCAACTGAAAATGAAGTTTTATCAAAGAATATAGGCGTCTATATTCTTTGGTTTTATGTTACCTCGCTATATTATACTACCATCTACCTATGAATACCATCTGTATAATATTTACATAATTTTCTACGATTTACTTATCAATTTAGATACCCGAAACTAGAGGGAAAATAAAATAAATAAATAAATAAAGTTCCTGCACTATATGAAAAAACCCTCTTAAACGGACGACGGTAGTCTATCAGGACAAAGTAATTTTTTTTGCAAAAAATAAAACTATTTTATTTTGTAAAATATAATGAAAAATGTAGGTGTTTATTTTTTATTAAAGGTACTAAAAATCCTGACAATACAGATTATTTTTATTTTTAAGAAAATAACGTTTTACGTCGTAGGTTTTATGTCCTCTATTTTTGTAATCATCTTTTCTTCTTTATTTGCTTCTATCACCATTATTTTTTTTATTTTTATAAATAATTGTTATTCCATATTTATTTAGTAATTTATTCTATATTTCTAAATTTCTTTGTAGTTGCTTCTCATTTTAGACCAGAAATTACAAAAAAAAAAAGCGGAGACGCCCTAGACGTTGGGTATTTAAAAGTTTAACATATGCGGTAAGTCGAGTTGTTTTATTTTTGTATTCTGGCGATGTACATTTCCATAAACAAACACAGTCTCGTAAACAATATATAAATTCTAATAAAAAGTCGTGGCTGAGAGTTCGCATATCCATGATTAAAACTGATCTTTTCACTTCAATGGTAGCTGAAAACTGCCGGTCTTGCTCGCCAGTAGTGATACACGCGTGGTTTTAAATGAAGAGCCAAGTAAAAAGTAAAACAAACTGACGAGCCACAAGCCAGGCTCGTCGGTATATAAAACCGCGGTATTGCAGTGATACACTGGCGAGCTTTACCGACGAGCCACAAAACCACAGTTTTACTCGCCTGTAGATCAGGGCCTTAAACCATGTGACAATAACCATGCAAGAACTAGCGGGAAAACATTGTTTACGTCAGTAAAAAACCTCTTGAGTGTTGCCGGATCAAACACATAAAATAGCTGGTTTCTGTTAGCGGCTGGTAATAATAAGGTCGACAACAATGTATGGAATAGGTATGATAGAAACCACATATGTGAATACTTCACATCGTAGATTTCAGCCAGACGTTGTTTGGCTGCACTTACCTCTAAGTAGTATCAAGAGAGATCCTATGTGAAATTGGTTGCACATGGACGAATTCAAGAGTGCAGATTTTTATAAATTAAATCCTGAGCACATATGACGTTTCGTTTTACTCCTTTACAACTGTCAAGGGCAAGTTAGCACTTCGGTGGTTTCGTTAAGTCATATAACGTAATAATATCTAGAAATGGTATGAAAAAGTTAAAAAGAAAAAAAATCACATAGGAGGTTTCGCCGTGGCAGCGACAATATTGTGTAATTTTAGATGTATCAACGTTCTAAACCTCTGACAGAGAGTGAATTGCAAAACATTGCAATACATTTTGGAGGACTTTCCGATGACGATGATGACCAGCGATGGTCCCATCAGACCAGCATGGCAGAGAACGTGTTAACTGCGTGAGTTCAATTCATAATGTTATAAATATTTTAATATTTAATATGTTATATTCTTTATATGTATATTATAATGTTACTAACTTTAAAATACATCATTTAATTTTTATGAAACGGACTCAAAGTTTGGGATTTGAAATAAAATAGATATAGCGATCTCTGCATAGAATAACGTTGTTACTAACATTTTGGCGATTTTGAGTTACAGTCTAGCTGTAACTATATTTACAAAAAAAATCCAAATAGAGTAATAGCGTAAATATAAAAAATATTTAAATTGTTTATAGAATAACCTCTCTAAAATATTGTATTGTACCATAGTGTCTTAAAATAATTCTAATTATTTCAAAAACTACACCGTAACTTTTTTTTTTATTTAAACAAATATACCCGCATCAACCACTAAGGGTTATTAGCGGGGAGACATACACAAACAGTAAGATACATATTGTTACATAAAAAAAAATATTTTTTACAATCTGGTATATAGTTTAGTCATTTTAAGATAACTTAATAAAGACTGTAAATTTGACGTTAGTATACTTTTTAAATTATCACTAAGGGCACACGCGATTCTTTCGTTCTGGTACACTGGACACTCAACAATTATATGCTTCACTGACAACTGAGTGTTGCACTTGGTACAAATCGGAGCAGCCTTCTGGTTGAAGATATGCTTGTGTGTAAGGAAAGTATGTCCTATTCGAAGTCGGTTGATGATGACTTGGTCTTTTCTATTATTTGGTAAGATGAGTTTGATTCCTACTTGACTTAGACATTCTTTGAGTTTGTTAGCAGTGTGATCCCAAGAAGTATGAATGTGCTGGCCATTAACTCTTTATGTGTTAACTATTTATTGTTGAGAACTTGATTCTTAGTCAGTTTCGTCAGTAGAAGAGGGACTGTTGAGAAGCAGTTTCTTCTTCAATCTGGTGATATTGTTTTTTAAAGTTTTATTTTGTATTTGAGAATAGATAAAGTTTAAAATTTCTTTTATTTCTTGGCTTTCATTTGAATAATTTTTAACAATGCGTTCAGGATGTTTTGATTGAAGGTAATTTGCCAGAAAATCACATATTTCATGAAAAGTAAGTGTAAAGGAAGGGTTTCTATTTTCAATTTTTTCTTTAATTTGATTTAGAATAATTGGAATATCTTCTTGGGTTTTAGGCTTTTCTTAGGTTTTTGAGTATCGGGAGGAGGTAGGTCATTTTCAAGAATTTTAGGAGAGGATATTTGTCTTTTGGTTGCAGGAGTAATTTCAGTGGTTTTTCTATCGCTTTCAATTACTAAAGTATTATCTTGGAATATTTTTAGTTGATTTAAGATTTGTAATTCATTGTTTGTTTGTGAGGAAGTGGTTTGGTCCTTTGTAGCTGATGCGTGATTTTGTATGGTATTGGGTTCTAGTTCCATTAATGTTTCGGTATCTTCCTGGTATTGGTTTCATAGTTGATCTTGTAGCTGATTATATTTTTCATTGGTAGAGTTATGTATATTCACGTGGTGGTCAGTTTCCATTTGATTAATTGAGTTGCTTGATGATAAAGAAGGACAGTCAGAATCGTAATGTCCGACAATCTTGCATCTGGAGCAGTTTAAACCATCTATGGAAATGTATAGTCGATATGATGTATTGTCGAATGAGATTAGAAATGAGTCAGGAATTGATGCATTTTCTAAAGGACTTATGAATATTTGAATCCTAAAGCTGAGTACGTGGCTGTATTCTGAGTCTTGCATGCCTACTCGTAGAAACGTCATGTTGGAGGTGGATTTTATACCCATAGTTTTTAAGTGCTCTTCAATTATGCTATTAGGTATAGTAGGACATGCATTAGATATGATGAATCTCTGGGCAGGGGTTATAAGTCTTCTTACTTCAATCTGGTTACCATCAATATTTATGTATTTGTGGGAGCTAAGAAATTGATCAACTACATATTTAGAGGAGAGGTAGATGCAGATGCAGGTGTTTGCTATTTTGGATGCCCAAACAATATTTTTGGGCTGTACTATTGATCCAACAGCTTTCATATATTCGAAAACTTTTATTCCTTGTATGGTTGAAAGTATAATACCTTGGTCTTTTGAAGGATATTTGCAACTGTTTAATGCATTGGAGTAAGATATAGGTGACGTAGTGGGTATATTTCGTGAGGTAGTAGCTGATTCCGGTTCATCCATCTTCCCGCTGAGAATTTACGTACATTGGCACAGAGGATCTGAAGCCGGACCTGGCCACTTAATAAAATTGAACAGCAGCCTAGCCTAATTACTTGTTAGAAGCAAGAACCAGCAAAAAGTTGTTGTTGATAATAGATAAGTTGAATTGAAATCGATAAAATATTTTGCCTTTTAAACTTCTGATTTTAAGGTTATTAATAATGCAGTTTTGTACTCACAGAATTCTACGATTTTCAGTACACTGTCACATTTAACTTTAAGTTGCAAACAGTATAAAAATTAAATTATATTTTTAATTTTAACTACCAGTAATTAACCAATTTGTCAGAACCGATATAAAGCTGTATGATCTGCTAGATATCGGGGCCGGATTTCTACATCGTAACTGTTGTTAGAATTTTATTCTATATATTATTGGAATATAATATTTATGATCCTTATATTTTTCGCTATTTCTGCTTAGAACAGCTTTTTTAATGCGCGTTTTGTTTGTCAAAATAGTTGGTTACGGGGAAAAACCAGAAGGAATGCTACTAACAAATCCACAAACTGATCTAATAACACCAGCGTTTCCAAAACTTCCACAAACTCATTTATATAAATTGTAGACGTTATGAAATTGATTAATGATTTACAGGGCTGTACGTGAGGGATTACAATATTGACCTTATAAAAAGTATCAAAAAATTTGAATGAATGAATCATCCTTTATTTGAGAATAAAATATTAATGCCGTCTTCGAGGTTGTTTAATAAAAAGTTGGGACGCCTTAAAACTCTCTTTTTGTGTAAATATTGCAAAATGCAAGATTTTAAACGTTGTTTTCGTCCTGATGTTAAAATTGAAAGTAATTGTTTTCTATAGTAAATCATACTTTTTTTTATTTAAACAAATACCCACATCAACCACTAAGGGGTATTAGCGGGGGGACATACACAAACAGTAAGATACAGATTGTTACATAAAAAAATATTTTTTACAATCTGGTATATAGTTTAGTCATTTTAAGATAACTTAATAAAGACTGTAAATTTGACGTTAGTACACTTTTTAAATTATCACTAAGGGCACACGCGATTCTTTCGTTCTGGTACACTGGACACTCAACAATTATATGTTTCACTGACAACTGAGTGTTGCACTTGGTACACATCGGAGCAGCCTCCTGGTTGAAGATATGCTTGTATGTAAGGAAAGTATGTTCCATTCGGAGTCGGCTGATTATGACTTGGTCTTTTCTATTATTTGGTAAGATGAGTTTGGTTCCTACTTGACTTAGACATTCTTTGAGTTTGTTAGCAGTGTGATCCCAAGTAGTTTGCAACGCTCAACATAATTTTTAATGTCACATTTTGGTGCCTGAAATGGGTCTCTTCTAGACATATGACTAAAGAAAGATATTCGTGTATAAGAAGCTGAATGGATTCTATATGTGTAAAATAACCGTTGGGGTTCCACTGTAATATGAATGTGCTGTCCATTAACTCTTTATGTGTGAACTATTTATTGTTGAGAAGTTGATTCTTAGTCAGTTTCGTCAGTAGAAGAAGGACTGTTGAGAAGCAGTTTTTTCTTCGATCTGGTGATATTGTTTTTTAAAGTTTTATTTTGTATTTGAGAATATATAAAGTTTAAAATTTCTTTTATTTCTTGGCTTTCATTTGAATAATTTTTAACAATGCGTTCAGAATGTTTTGATTGAAGGGAATTTGTCAGAAAATCACATATTTCATGAAAAGTAAGTGTAAAGGAAGGGTCTCTATTTTCAATTTTTTCTTTTCAATTTGATTAAGAATAATTGGAATATCTTCTTGGGTTTTAAGCTTTTTCTTAGGGTTTTGAGTATCGGGAGAAGGTAGGTCATTTTCAAGAATTTCAGGAGAGGATATTTGTCTTTTAGATGCAGGAGTAATTTCAGTGGTTCTTCTATCGCTTTAAATTACTAAGGAATTATCTTGGAATATTTTTGGTTGATTCAAAATTTGTAATTCATTGTTTGTTTGTGAGAAAGTGGTTTGGTCCTTTGTAGCTAATGCGTGATTTTGTATGGTATTGGGTTCTAGTTCCATTAATGTTTCGGTATCTTCTTGGTATTGGTTTCGTGGTTGATCTTGTAGCTGATTATATTTTTGATTGGGAGAGTTATGTATATTCACGTGGTGGTCAGTTTCCATTTGATTAATTGAGTTGCTTGATGATGATAAAGAAGGACACTCAGAATCGTGATGTCCGACAATCTTGCATCTGAAGCAGTTTAAACCATCCATGGAAATGTATAGTCGATATGATGTATTGTCGAATGAGATTAGAAATGAGTCAGGAATTGATGCATTTTCTAAAGGACTTATGAATATTTGCCTCCTAAAGCTGAGTACGTGGCTGTGTTCTGAGTCTTGCATGCCTACTCGTAGAAACGTCATGTTGGAGGCGGATTTTATACCCATAGTTTTTAAGTGCTCTTCAATTATGCTATTAGGTATAGTAGGACATACATTAGATATGATGAGTCTCTGGGCAGGGGTTATAAGTCTTATTACTTCAATCTGGTTACCATCAATATTTATATATTTGTGGGAGCTAAGAAATTGATCAACTACATATTTAGATGAGAGGTAGATGCAGATGCGGTTGTTTGCTATTTTGGATGCCCAAACAACATTTTTGGGCTGTACTATTGATCCAACAGCTTTTATATATTCGAAAACTTTAATTTTTTTTTATGGTTGAAAGTATAATACCTTGGTCTTTTGAAGGATATTTGAAACTGTTTAATGCATTGGAGTAAGATATATGTGACGCAGTGGGTATATTTCGTGAAATTATATTTTTAATTTTAATTTTAATTTTAACTACCAGTAATTAACAAATTTGTCAGAGCCGATATAAAGCTGTATGATCTGCTAGATATCGGGACCGGACTCCCTCCATCATACTTTTTATTTCTTAATATTCGCTGATTCAGCTAAATACGAACAATTCTAAAATTATACAAATAGTAACTTTTTGGTTAGTGAATTGTAATGTACATTGACTTTCAAGTATAACCTGTTTTTACGTGGTATTTAATTCTTGAGCTATATTGACATAGCTAAAAGGCAATTACAGTTGTAGAAACAATACGAAGACAAAGAGCATCTCTCAGTACCTCTTTCTAAATGATAACGAAATAAATAATGACAAAGGTTTAAAAACGTCAGATTGCTATTTGATTCTATAATTTTTTATTTAAACGGGTATGTGTTGGAAATATGATTACTATAAATCATATTAGAGTTTGGTATTATAGACGTAATTGTACAAAACAGTTTATATTAACAAGTTAACGGACGTGCATACAGCTTCAGTATGCACGTGGTTGTGACGGAAGTAGTGCGATCGTGTTTTCTTTTGAATTTTATTACTTATAACTTATGATTGATACACGTAATATGATTTATTGTTTATACTAGTGAGTATTTGTTTATCATTGATTTTACACTGGATATCGATATCCAATATATCGGTAGAAGGGGAACCGTTGAATTCAATACTAAATTTGGTTCACTATGATAGTGTAGTGTTCTCGGTCAACCGCTAGAGCAACGGTCGGCAACAGACAGACGGACCGCGGTCCGAATCCGGACCGCGAAAGGTTGAACTGCGAACCGAACTGCGGAATATCGATTGCTGAGTCAATCAAGTTCAAAATAAAACTGCTGTTAATTTTCAAATAGGAAGTGAAATGATAAATAAACATAATAAAATTTATGTATAAGTGATGAAATATTGTTTTATAATAATATTGTATGTTTACAATAACTGAAATATATAAATCTGGGGAATTCTCTTCAAAATCTGGCAACTTTTAAAACACAATTTGGGGAAATAAAATTTATGAGCCTGGAAACGCTGCTGTCCACTGACTGACAGTCGCTCACTAGTTGGTCAGTGACATGTACGTAGCGCACTACCGTTAATTTGTTTTATGATTACTCGCATTTTCGTCCTTTTTATAAATCATCTTTTTATACCTACGTTAATATGGATCCGAAAAGGAGAAAAGTGGACAGTGAAAATAGGAAGTTTCTGGCAGATTGGACTAACCAATATTGTTTTACATTACCTGATAGGTCGCAAGCGGTTCCGGTGTGCATTATATGCAATAAAACTGTCGCCTTAGTTAAAAGTGAAAATTTTAAACAACACTACGAAACAACCCATCAGCAGTTCCACAAAAACTTTCCTCTTGGCAGGCAGGCGCGTAAAGAAAAACTTCGGATATATCTTAATTCTTACGAAAAAAGCACAAAAATCCTAATTTGCTGCATGAGCGACAAAGAAAAATCCACAAAGGCAGCGGTACGTGTGTGCTGAATACTTAATTAACACCAAAAACCATTTTCTGATTCTGAGATAGTGAAGGAATGTATGCTGGCAGTAGCTAACTCACTTTTTGAAGAAAAAAAGATAATGCCTCAGCAATTCAAAGCATCTCATTGTCAGCGCGAAGTAATACACGAAGAACGGAAATTTTAGCTGCTACTTTAGATATTAACAACTCTCTTCTTAATCTTTTGCAAAAGGCACCTTGCTACGCCATAGCCCTTGACGAGTCATGTGACATTGTTGATGATGAACAAATGTATGTTTTTGTAAGATTTCTTGATATTGAGTGTCAGATTTTTAGGAAAGAGTTGCTAAAAATATTGCCGCTGAAAGGTAACAGCCGAGAAGAAAATTTATTCACGGTTATTGCTGAATTTATTTCTAAATCTTACCTCAGTTATAATAAAATGATTTCGCTTTCTACTAATGGGGCCCCAGCAATGATTGGCAAAGAAAAAGGTATACTAAAGAGGATCAGGGATAAAAATTCAGGAAATTCCTGGATTGACCAGGCAGCCCTTTGTGGAAAACTTAGTACTAGATTTAAAGAAGTCATGGACCTTTTAGTGAGTTTAATTGATTTTATGAGATCTGCTCTTCAGCACCGACATTTCAAGGAGTTTTTTTCTGAATGTGATTCAACATCTTCTGACTTACTACAACAGAATAGTGCTCGTTGGTTAAGTAAAGGTCAAGTTATTGAACCAATATCTGGCCAATAAAAGAACATGTTATCTCCTTGTTACAAAATAGAGATACGCAGGGAGCCAGGGTACATTTTAAGTAAATAACAAATAGGCGCAACGTGCTGGTTGTGGCTTTTCTAAAAGATATTTTAAAATATTTGAATGCGCTTAACACGTACACGGTAATAAGGTGGTGGACCGTCTAGCACGTGAAGCAGTGACAAAGGTGAGTGACAAAAAACAAACAAAAAATTATACTGCTGCAGACCGTTGTGTTTCTTCTCTATTTTAAGTAGTCGAAATTCAATTATTAGATCGATTTAATGTGAGTTTCTCAAAGATACCCAACGGAAAATTTAAACTGCCATTTATAAGCAGTGGTGTGTAAATACTATATGGTAGGATTTTAATTGTAGTATTTTCGACTGTCTTATCTTTTATGCCATTTACCTTTAATCGTTGCCGTATTGTTTATTAAAAAAAAAAGACGCTATAAAGGGCACCTAAGCTTGAAGCGTGTGTACTTGTTCAATCTTTTTTGTACGGTTACCGATAGTCTTTTTAATGAGAAGGTCGGGAAATTTTGTGCATAAATTAGTTAATTGTTTTTACTTATCCAACGAAGTGTCTGCTTAACATTGTTTAGGTCTTGAATCCAAGGCAACATAAAGTTTTATCACACTATTACAATTTGCTTTTTAACAGACTCCATTATATTTTTATATCATTTTCAGAAGCTTAAAATATATACTTTTTGGCTGCAAAAACACGCAGCCAAAAGTGATCCATCTAAAAATACTATGGGAGTGAATAAAAACGAGCCACTTTATAATATAAAAGAAATATAAAATGCGAAAATAATATCTTTAAATTTCCGGAAAAGGTCCTATTCATAAATGTGTTCCTGAATTAACTGGGAAACGACTCGTTCGCTGCTATATCATTTTTTACGAAAAACCGTAAAACTGTCAGTCCCTTCCAAACCGGCATAAATTTATATTTTCAAGACTTCAACAAAGGCTCACAACACGGAGGAAAAAATTTTACTTACAAAGGCCATAGATGTATATATTTATCACAAGATATTATTCGAAAAGGAAATTGTAAATGGAATATTTGAGTTTACATAATTGTCAAGGAAAATTGAAAATAATTTTATTGCATGAATTTTATACTTATTGGTATAATAAACCGTTCTCATGCATAACAGTGTGTTAAAACTCGAGCCAATTATAACAGCCAGTTATATAATCAAGTGTTAAAATCGATCGGGGGTAAACTAAGCGAAATTTAGACCTATACATACGAAGGCGACTTACTAACTTAAACGGTATAGGACACGTTTGTTTGTACATATGCTTAAAAAGTTTGTCCATTATACATAAACGTGTCCTATTTACAGTCAACTACGACAAATGATAAACTTCTACATAGCAAATATGTTCCTTTTAGTAACCAAATAATGCAAGTAATGAACTACCGTAATACGTTGGTTAATTATATAGATGCAAATTGTATGGAGACAAAATTCGCATTCTCCATTGTTTCTCAACCTTTGGAAAAATGAGAGAAACTGTTTACTAATGAAGGCCATGGTATAATGCTTAAATTTTTTAAAGTGTTTGGCTAAACTTTATGGGTGTATTTAATTAAGATTGTTTTGTAAATTTAATTTAATTAAATTTAGACAATTTGAGTTTTGTACCAAAATGTGGTTAACTGTGAGTTTGACACCAAAATCTCAAGGATAATGTTAGTTATGAATGAAGCAAAGTTGAACTTTGCTTTATTTATATCTATGGAGGGCGGTACAATGGTCACAAGTCACAATATTACTGTATTGCTTATAATATACAGAACACACCGCAATATTCTTTTCTACCGATTGGTATAAAAGACATAAGTCAATGCACTCTCATAAGAATTTTAGAGCAATGGTTAAAAGGTACTAACTGGGAAATCATTGAATAGAGGACAGTAAAACGGACTTTTGTACCGTTCGATTTATGAACGGTTTAGTTCATTGCCATTGAGTTTAATTGGTACAAACGACATGAATCAGTGACTCGATTTAAAAAGATTAGGTATTCCAAGAAGATTTAACAAGTATTTTTAAGACATTCCGATGCTTGTCTAATGCAATTCAATTCCGGGAACTTGGGTTTCGTTTATTTCATTCTTAGTTGCTTGACACGCCCTGCTTGGTGTGTAATTATGTATAACTATTGTGCAGTTAGATACACAAAAATGATTAGTTAAAGCTTTTAATCATTTTTTTATAATAAAAGAAATTGTATTAAAGAAATGAGATTTGTTTTATTGTTGGAGATCAAACTACTAACCAATAATAGTTAATCGCCACTGGCAATGTACTGAGAATGGAATTGTTTTAATAACCTTCAGAAAGTTTGGAAATTAGCAACAACATTAAGCATTTCTCTGTTAACAGTGTGTCAATAGACAAGTGCAGTTATGGGAGGCAGAGGTAAAAAGTTGATAGACATGGTGTTGAGGGAGACGAGTCAATCGAGGTACTTACCTGATACATCACAAAATCAGGAATCGGATACAGTACATTCTTCACCAGGTCCCTCCATCAAGAATTAATGGACATTTTTGATACATTTAGTGACAGTGATACAAGCTATGTTCCTGACGGAGATTCTGGTAGTGAAGAATCACACCCAATACCAACAGCTAAAGCTTATTTGTTTATAGAAGTGAGCCTCAGCACTGTTCTCCCAGTATATTATAAAGGCCATTTATGGAAGTGGATGACTACATCCAGAGCTCAAGTTAAACAAACAATGATAGAATTCCAACGATCCATTCCAACGCATTCCAAAAAAGAATTATCAAACCATATCAAAGGTCTGCATAGCGGTAAAGAATTTATAACGGCAAAAGGCAAGAAAGTAAAAGCAAGAAAAATGCTAGAGTTGCAAGAATGTCGAAATAAGTGTTATCTTAAATTGAGTCCAGAAATTCGAAGTTTACTTTTCCAAGAATACTGGAGTTTAGCCTCTTATGATAGAACAGTTACCTACATTGCGGCTCTCATCAATAGTGCACCAAAAAAACTATTCGTTCGAGAAATTTGGATAATCCCAAAAAACCTGAAGTGACACATCAATATGTTTTTGAAATAAGTGAAAGGAGAATTCCTGTATGCAAAGCATGTTTTTGTGCAACTCTAGAAGAGAAACCAAGATATATACGTACTGTTATAAGCAAAAAAAACTCAAGTGTATCAGGCATTCCAAGCTCTGACGCAAGAGGACACAACCCACCACCACATACAAAGACGCCAGAAGAGATGGAAGGTGTTAAAAATCATATACTTTCATTCTTATCGTACGAAAGTCATTACACTAGACGTACTAACGACAAGAAATACTTGCAATCTCATTTTAACCTACGAATTATGTAAGACCTATACTGCCAAGACAAGGAAAATCCAGTTAGTCGAAAAATTTATGAGAAAACTTTCCGATCGATAAATTTATCATTTAAGAAACCTAAACAGGATACATGCTACACATGCGATTTATTGAACATAAAAATAAAGACGGCGGTTAGTGATCCTGACAAAGCTGCCTTTACAGTTTAACGCGAAGAGAATCACTCCAGTGCAGATAAGGCATATAATATGAAAAAAATCGACAAAGAAGAATCAAAAACAAGTCACGAAAAAGCATGTTATACGTTTGACCTACAGCAATGTTTACCAACACTTTTTCTTGGATCTTCCGTTGTGTTTTATAAAAGGCAGTTGTGGACATACAATCTCACTATTCATGATGGAGCTTCAGGGAAATCCAAACATTACATGTGGCATGAATGTATAGCTCGTTGCGGAGGAAATGAAATAGCGTCATGCCTATATCACACAAGTTTGTAACGTTTTATTCCGATACCTGTGGTGGTCAGAACAAAAATTCTCATGTGTCGGCGATGTTTTTGAAATTTGTAGAGGAATCCACCACTTTACAGATTATAAACCAAGTTCTTAATTCCTGGGCACATACATATGGAGTGCGACATAGACCACGCCCTAATAATAGAACAAAAGAAAAAAAGTGAAATTCCAATATACCATCCACATGACTGGTTTAGCTTGTTCGATCCGCGGGAGAAAGAACAAATTTGAGATGTGTGAAATGGCAAGAAAACTTTTATGACTTTTCTAAACTCTTCAATGACCAGCTAGTTATGAAGAAAAAGAATGAAAATGGTTTGACATTCGAGTGGCATGAAGTGGTTGCAATATGATGTTAACGAGCCAAGGAAAATCAAATATAAGAAAAACCTGACTGATGATACCTGTGATGTGATCAACTTTAGACGTCGTGGAAAATTTTTAACTCTCTCTGTATCTCACAGATATGATTTACAACTACGTATATCTAAAGAGAAAAAGAGAGATTTAATTTCAATTAGTAATTTGATACCGCCTATTTTCCACGAATTTTATAACAATATATTGTGACATGTGACAATATTGCAGATGAAGACCCTGATCTTCAAGATGAAACAGATGAACTTTAGTGACGTGTGCGTGTGTGTTTTAGTTTTATAATGTAATTTAGTTTATCTACTTATTTTAACTATGTGTAAGTACCTATAAATTTTAAATTTATATAATGGTTTATAATAAATGTGTATTTCTTGACTTAGTATTTTATTACTAAGCTATACAATGCAACTTTGACTGGTAGAAAAGTCACAAGCCACAAAAATACCTACAATATTAAAATTTATCGAGGTTACATACTCTAGAGTTTCACAGACATACATAAATTAATAACAATCCGCATCATTTAAAGATTATAGACAAAAAAATCGATTTAGGAAAAAATAAATAAACTTTAAAGGTCTCTCCTGTAAAAATTGCATTTTGTAATTGTGTTTATTGTACCGCCCTTTATAGATATTTTAACCTTAAATTAAAAACTAGAACCAAGAAAAATAAGGTGATGTATATTGTTAAGATTTTTGTGGGTTAGAAATAAAAACATTAAATAAATTATTTTATTTCAATTTTAATTTTAACAAATCAATAAATTTATTTTACAGGGCTATGATGTTTTACTCTTTAAAACTAATTGGTATTTATTTTGTAAATCAGACTTGCTTTGATTGTTTTAGATACACTGTTTAGTCTGCATTGTCATTAGCGCCATTGATGACATTTTTGTAGAATAGTATATCCTCATTCTCCCTCCACTGGTCCCCATAATGCTTCTTCAACAAGTTGTTGACGTCAACTCTCTTCACTGGTTTCGTCGGGTTTGACAAAGGAATTAAGTTTGGTTTCATGTTCAAAAGCAGATTTCCTGGCTCGATTAAAGATTTTGCCACACGCATGTATGACTTGTACGTGTACTCACCTCTAACGA
The DNA here is from genome assembly GCF_040954645.1 of Diabrotica undecimpunctata. Classification (NCBI taxonomy): domain Eukaryota; kingdom Metazoa; phylum Arthropoda; class Insecta; order Coleoptera; family Chrysomelidae; genus Diabrotica; species Diabrotica undecimpunctata. The sequence goes on from NC_092806.1 coordinate 44,579,874, forward strand.
GAACATTTTTATATTTAGTTCTTGTTAGAATAATCCTATTGTAGGTCTTCAGTTGAAAATGAAATCGTGCCGGTTTTTTCATGAATACATCCTTTTCTTCCTTCCAGTCAAAGACGTCATAGTCTTGGCCAACTTTTACTACTTTCGAATGTTCATGAATGTACTCTGATGGTTTGTAAATCACCTCTTTTTTTGGAGACTCCAAATACTCGATCTGGTGAAAGATAGCTATGACCTGATATGAGAAAAAATAACTCTACCGTTTTTACATTTTTTTGTGCATGTTTAGAAAGCCAGATACAAGCCATGGCCACGAATATTGAATTTTTGTTTGGGCCCCCACATTTATCACTCACTAATCACACAGTAGTAATGGGGCATTTCATTTCTGTTGTTTTGAGTTATTTCAATTAACGCAATTTCATTAGATCCTTTTTTAAACTCGTTTTTTGTCCAAATGTAGGATGTCACATTATCTGGAGTAGTTTACTTTTAGAATTCCCTTTGACCACAGTGAGGTTGTAAAGGTAGATTTGCCTACTATAGTAAGTGGCTTGATCTGGTAATTTGGGCAAGGGTAGCTTTTTTTGACAATCAAAACTGAAAATCAAAATTTTTGGGTCAGTGCATTTTAGTGATTCAAAAAAAGCCTTAGCATGTAACTTATGAACACGTTTTTCAGTCATGAACTCTTGTTTTTCGTTTCCTTACTGTGGGTGTTTGAATTGTTCATCTAATTATAGACAAGTAGAGCAAACGTCTACTAGAGTATTCGAAGCCATGATTGTACTTCGTGTTGAAAATTGACCTTAAGTACCAGTGTATTACTTTAAAATCTTTCTTATCTTCTGTGAGTGAACTAATATAAATTTTCCTTATTTTTCTAATATTCAACTCAGCAATATATTTTCTGCCCGTGTATTTGGCACAGTAATGGGGCTCTAAACATTTGAATCTATTTATAAAATTCATTACATGCGTTTTCTTACGAAAATTTTTAGTAGAAACCCTGTCACCTCCCCTGTTTTCTTTACTAAGCTGACCGGTTTCTCTTCAAAACGCTTCAAAATACCATTTACCCAAAATCGTAAAACATGGAGTACATTTATGAACGTGTTAAGGCATACAGGCATGATGGATTTATCTTTCAAGCCTATAAAATATTTGGTCCTCATAGGTTGTCTTTTGTACTGTCCAGAAGTTGGTCTTCTTTTTTTAACTTCTACTAATGAGGAAAACTTCAGAATAAAATTATCTTGGTAAACCATATCTTTTTCAGAGTAGAAGTTTTGATGGAAACGTCTGATATCTTGGAAAGGAACGGTAGTGGATTGAAATTGTCTTCCATCATGGTTACAAGAAGGAAAATTCGGCGTATCTTTAGCAGATCACCTACACAAGAAAAGTATTATTAGCATTTTGTTCTTCCGCAGCTAATGAGCAAACAATATTTTTCTTAGTTCTAGATGTAGTGAAAATGACTTAAAAACGACTTTGGTAAAACTAACTTACTAATATTTTAGACTACTAACAACTAACTTTGATAATTTAGATTTGTTTCGTTTCCATTTCTCGAATTGTAGAATGTTAATTTTGTTGCAAGTCATGTGTTGGATAATATGACTTATGTTTTACAACTTCATTTTCAGTATGGTTTTTTGATATTTAAATGTGAGTTTTGGTTCAAAATATTATCACGGTTCGATTCGCCTTTAAAAGACGAATTCATTGATATACATTATAACTGAAAATATGAAAATTTGAAAATTTGAAAAACTCCAAAAAACACGACATTCGATTTATCTAAGCGATCAAAAATGGCAGTGTGGAATACAGTTTATATGACTGGTACCAACGAATTTCTTTAATTTAAATTTGATAATAAACCGAAAGGTACTTTTTAATCAATTTTTATATATAAAAATCTTGTGTCACGATGTTTGTCCAAGTCAATATTCAAAAACCATTGAACGCACTGCAATAAAATTTTGTGAAAATGTTTTTTATCTCGATGAATGACCCTTATTTTTATTAATTGTACACTGAATACCGTTCTTGATAAATTCTAGCTGATAGTAATGAATTTTTATTGCATTCCGCCAATATCCAGATCATATCTACCATTTCATCAGTAGTAAAATTCATTATTGCTAATTTAAATTGAATTAATTACTGAATTACTAAATAATAATTGTTGCTAATTTACGGTCTACCTCAATACTAAATTAATAAACAATAATGTCAAACTGTCAGTTTCTGACAAATCAATTATGGTCAACTCACAATAATTATTGGTAAACGTTAAAATATCTACCAAATTAATACTTTGATGGAAAAATAAAAATATCTAGAAAACTGATAACTTTAGGTATAGGGCTTTATAAAATTTGAAGTACTATATTAGTACTTTTCGATAGTGATATAAAATAAAGGGTGTTCTATTTAAAATTACCAAGAAAATAATGTACTTGCATTTTGACTTAACCTGTATTTGATTTAACTCAATGTTCCTATACTCCTTTTTAATTATGAAGGGAGTTAAACTTGATACGATTTTCAGGTAATATTGGATATAACTTTTTAAATGCCCGGTATAACATAATAAAACTTTCCATTGTTGTGGTGTAGAAGTGAAGCAGATTTTAAATTTAAAATAAAATACAGGGTGTTCCGTTTAAAAAAACAGAAGTTTGGTCTTCCACTATCTTATGTAACACCCTGTAAGATTGTAACTAATTTTAAAATGTGGAGTTTAAAGCTGCCTACAATTTTTGTTAATAACTTTTTTTTTGTAATTTCTACTATAACAGATCTACTAAGGTCCCTCACACTAATCAATCACCCTGTATATATATATATATATATATATATATATATATATATATATGTGTGTGTGTGTGTGTCTTATTAGGTTTGTTACAGTTTTAGTCATTTTGTATCAATAATACCCGTTACCAAGCTCAAATCTCTTCTATTTTGAATCAATCAATCTCCTCAACAGTATTAACAACATAGTCACTAATTAATTCTGAAAGCTATATTTGTGTGTGTAGGCTGTCGGTTTTGATTGACTGTGGACTTAATACATTAGCCGAATTAAAAATTGCATACTTATATAAGATATCTCTTATAGGTACTCATTATATTTTTGAATATTATTTACCTATTTGATAATAATGATTTACAAATAATGTAATTCACACTATAATATACAGCTATATACAGGGTGCGGAAAGTAAACAACCAATTAGAAATATCTTGAGAACTAAAGGTAACTGAATTATGAAAATTAAAATTGAAGAGTGACATATTTAATGAAAACATTTTCATATATTTGTTACTTCCGGTTTTTTTGCGGTGCATATTTTTTAATTTTAAAAATATTTATGTTATTCTCAACATTTTTTGTTAATACTTCTATATACCTATTGTAAACCGTTTTTGAGTTATAATGATTTTTATATGAAAATTACACTTTTCTACCATGCATATAAAGTTCCATGTCTATAATGTAATTTTAATAAAAGTTTAAGTTCCTTAACAACATATTAAACAGATACTGCATTATTGTTTATAATATAAAGTTGCCTTTGTATTATACAGGGTTTTATCAAAATTGATATAAAACCGGCATCCTAAACTTTTGCCTAATTCCTTTTTTTCAAATGGGACAGTATGTGATTTATTATTAAAAAATATATATATTTTTACTATCGATCTGTATTAGTATTACTCAGCTATATACCTCATATAACGTATGGTCCTAAAGTTTTGGGAAAAATTTCACCTGGTCTGATTGAGAAGCAAAATGCATTTAACAAAGAAGGCCATGGAATTGAAATGTCATCAGTTATTGACATTTAATAAACAAAACAAATTTTTTTTTGTGCTCTGCAAAATAGTGTTAATATTTATCGAGATCCAAACATAAGCAAATCGACAATTTATCGCACAATCAGAGAATGTGAATATGAGGGACCAAAACTCTTAGAAAACATTAAAGTAATCAAATAGGACAGAACCACGACAATCTAGAATGGTCCACATAAAAAGGAAACTCGTAGAAAAATACAGTAAAGCTGAAAGCTGTAATAACCTTTTTGCTTGCCTTTCATCATTATCATCAATAGCGTTACAACTCTTCGTGAGTCTTTGCCGTATTTACTATTACCTTCAATGTTTGTCAGTCTTGTATCATTATTTCCTATTAACTCACTCCCCAGAAGGGATACCATGTGTTAACTTGCGTAAAAGTGGCCGACCGCGGATTTTAAACCATATAAGAGAGGCAAGACTGATTGAAGCAGCTAAGAACAAAATTGGGGTCTCACAGCGAAAACTGGCCAGAAGATTTCATGTTGGAAAGACTACAGTATACAGGACCCTATAGAGTAACAATATTATTTACCTGAAAAGAAGGAAAGCTCCAAAATACACAGAGGATCAATTAAAGAGAATTCCGTGATGTTGCCGCGCGTTAAGGCGAGTGCATTTCGTTAACAAGTTGATCGTGATATACGATGAAAAATATTTTACTTTGTCCAACTCTGAGATGAAGGGTAACTATGGGTTTTACACGAACGATTACGAAAATGTACCTGATGAAATAAAATTCAAAAGTAAGAAAAAATTTGAGGACAAAATTTTGGTATGGTGTGCAATTTCTGAGGCTGGCTTTATCTCACAGCCCTACATTGGTGTTGTTTGAGGCGAAGCCTTAAACGCAAATATTTATATTGAAAGATGTCTCTCTAAATTGCTTCAGTTTGTGAACACACATCATGCAAATGATCAAATAGTCTTTTGGCCAGATCTTGCTTCATGTCATTACGCGAGGATCACAAGGGACTGGTACGAAACTAACAACATTACCTTTGTACCGAAAGCAGACAATTCCCCCAACCTACCTCAGGCTCATCCAATTAAAGAGTTCTGGGCAATATTAAGTCGGAAAGTCTGTAATAACGGATGGGAAGCACAAAATCAGGAACAGTTAAGACGCCGCATATATACAAAAATTAGATAAATTGACGCCGAGGTCGTCCAAAGGATGATGCAACGTGTCAGGGGAATTATTAGGCAAATCGAAAATAATGGTCCCTTGCCTGTCATTTGAATTTTGATTTATAATAAGGATAGTTAAGTTAAATTGTTGAATAATTTAGTAAAAATATAAGATAATTGTGGTCAGAGTTATATACTTTTGAAATGTTTCCCAAAACTTTAGGACCATACGTTATCCCCAGTATACCTATCTCTTGCAGTTTTCAAATAAATGAAATTTATACATTATTGTCAAAAAAAATTTATTTATTAAGTAGCCTATGGAATATTTTGACAAAAATATCAGTTATTGTTATTGTTTAATAGTAACCTCGTTGTATGCCAGTAAGTGACAATTATAATAATAATTTGCCTAATTTTCATGACAAAATAATAATGTAATTACTATAAAATATTAATTACTTTAAAATTCACAAGAAAATATCTTCTGAACAAGAAAAATAATAATGGCTCATTTAGGATATACAAATGATTTTTTAAATTTTATTATAATTTACGGTGAGTATAACAGAATAGTATTTAGAACTTGTCGTAATTTTGCTAGGAGATATCCTGAGAAGCCTTGACCAAATTATAAAACTGTAAAACGTTTGTAGAAACAACTATTATCAGTTTGGTCAGTTTATAAGGAAAAGGACCCACGTCGATAATAAAGACTTACAAATAAGTATCCTGGGATGTTTTGCAGCTAATCCAAATTCATCCTTACGGCAATGTGAGCAATTGTATAGGTATCGACTCGAATAATTTACAGGATTTTAAAAAAAAAAATCATTGGACACTTTATCCGTATACACTACCTCAATATTTATATCCTGGAAGTTATGTGAGACATGTAGAATATTGTTAATGGGACTTAATGAAATACCAAGATCAAGATTTTATAAAAAAAATCTGTGATAATGTATTTAGAGAATCTGTGATAATAACAGAGAAAGAATGGTTTGTAATTTTTAAATGAATGAGAGCTTGTAATATTGCATAGAATTCTGCTGTGTATATAAAAGTGCCTGACAAGAATTTAAATTAAGAAGAGGAATGGAGAGTGACAAATGCTGCTCCTACGCCGTTTGCAGATTTATAGGCATCTGTATAAATGCAAAAACTTTCCTCGCAAGTCTTTCCACTGATTTCCATGAGAGTTCTTCGAGAACTTTCCATGATTAACCAGACAGGGGTAGTTTTTACATTTGAAGAAAAAAGATCAGGAATTTGGAGTAGCAGATCTTTTAAATTGCGTCGGATCCTTTCATAGAATAGTGAATCGAACTCACGAAGTTTTTAGATAACGGTCCGTAAATGATTTTCGAAACACTGAGAGGAATTTCTTACTGGCGACTGAAGATGCATAAGGGACGCATAAATACTTTATTCGTAGGGTATAGTTGGAGAGGTGGTTTTCCACCTTTTACCCTACTACCTTACGAAAGACACTGGAGATTCTTAACTAGTGTGGTTTTAATTCCACGTATGGCAATACAAAGTGCTGTATTTTGAATGATCTCAAGTATCTCGGTTACATGTTTTTAACAGAGGCATATATAATAGCCCCATAATCTATTTTTTATCTAACGAGTGAATTAAATATTAATAATGTGGTCTCGTCAGTTCCCCATTTTTATTTAATAATATTTTCATTACATTTAATCCCTTTTGGCTAAACTTTTTTGTTTCTAAAATATGTTGTTTATATGTTAGTTTTTGGTCGAGTATCATTCCACGAAAATAAATTTTGTCTGAGAATGTGAGCGGCTCGCCATAAAGTTTTAAAGGTATACTTTGGAGCAGGTGATTTCTTGAGAAAAGCATGCATTTTGTTTTTGTTTTTTTGTGATGATAATTGCATGCCAACTGACATGGACTGTATCTCAAATTTATATATAGATTTTTGTTGGTGTTTTTATATCATTCTTATATTCTTGCCCTTTGCAAATCGAACTAGATCATCGGCATATAGTCTTTCCTTAACTAGCGGGTAGCAGTGATTTAGTATATCGTTGATAGTTACGAAGAGAAGAATTGAGCTTATAACTGACCATTGAGGTGTTCCGTTTTCCTGATTTTTTTTGTTGAAGTTGAATTATCGTCACGAACAGAGAAAGCTCTTAGCATATTACCCCTGATCCCCCATTTGTGTTAAATTGATATAATATTAAACCTCCAAACCGTGTCGTATGCCTTGGTAATATCGAAGAACACTGCGATGGTCTCTTGATTATTCGCAAAACCTTCGTGTATCTCTGACTCTAAATGTAGTAAATTGTCTACGCATGACTCATTTTGACGAAAGCCACTATGCTGAGGAATTAATTGTTTTTCGTATTTTCAATATCACATTAGTCTTTTGTTTATATTTTTTTATATATTTGCATTATACATTAGAGAATGATATGGGATGGTACAAGTCAATGTTTGTTCTGTCTTTGTTGAGTTTGAGCAAAGAAGTTATAATGCTGTCTGACCATACATATGAACCTGATCTGTCTGCTTTTTATTTACATATAGGTCATATTTTTTGGCTTCTGAGTTCCATTTCTCTAAATTGTGTTTAAGGTTTCCTATAAAGAGGCTGATTTTTATAAATTCATTGTTTTTTTATAAAGAGGCTAATGCATCAACATCAGATGAGGATAAAGTAGCATTCGAAAAAGAAGAAATTTCTCAAAAGACCAAAAAAGTGGAAAAACAAAAAACTATCTGGAAAAATGATCGATCAAGTGAAAGTAATTTTAGTTATGATAAAAGTACCAGTTCAGAATACCATTCACCATTTGATTATTTTTCGCGCTATTTTCCACCCGAAATATTCAAGGAATTGTGAAAAAACAAATTCTTATTATGTTTACAAGAATGGTAAAAATCTCAGTACTGATAAAAATGAGATACGCCGCCTGGTTGCCCTGCACATTGTAATGGGAATTATTAATTTTTCGAGGCTAGGACTTTATTGGGCTCCCCGAATACAATTCCGTTTGATTGAAGATATCGGTATGTCCCAAAATAAATTTGAAAGTTTACGTAATCATTTACATATTTCAAATGTCAACACTGAAAATAATACCAATGATAAACTTTGGAAAGTAAGGAAAATAATTACCAGCTTTGAAAAACGTTGCAAAGAATTAATGCTTGAAGAAAATAACTGCATAGATGAGACAATTATACTATTAAAGGAGCAATTTTTTCTAAAACAGTATATTAGAGGCAAAACGAACCCTTGGGGCATACAAGTCTTTAATTTTTGTAGTGAATCATGAATAATATACCGATCGATACTTTATCAAGGCGCAACTACGTTACCTATGTCTGTAGAAACGAACCACAATGCTACAACTTCACTTGTTCTGTATTTATCACAAAGATTGCCAGATAATTCGGGATATAAGCTCTACTTTGATAATTATTTCAATTCAATGGAATTACTAAAATTACTTCACACGAGATGAATATTTACTGCTGGAACTATTAGACAAAATCGCATGGGAAAATGTACACTTCGCTCCGAAAAAGAACTGAAACTATCAGAAAGAGGAAGTTCAGTCTCGAAAATTACTTCTGCTCAAAATACTGTTGCAGTTGCAGTTACTGATACTGTCAAACGTTGGAATAAAAAAACAAAAACATATGTACAAGTTGAACGTCCATCAGTAATTAAACTTTACAATCAAAGTATGGGTGCCGTGGATAAAAACGATTTCCTTGTATCACTTTATAGAATTTTTTTAGAAGTAATGAGTGGACTCTACGGGTAATATTTCACTATTTCATGTGGCAGTGTGCAACTTATGGTTGGAGTTATGGTTATATATGTTTATACATGCTTTTTCTGTAATAAAATATTTCTTAATAACCTTTTGGTGGCAGTTGCCACCAATTTGTAAAATGAAAAGTGGGGGGTCAAAAATTTTATAAAAAATATTTTCAGTATTATTTAGGTGTCTAATTAAAGAAAATATTAACGGAAAAATTTTACCTTTGAAAAAAACAATTCAGGGCTGTACGGGTTAAATAGATATTGTTTTAGAAAAGCTCTGTATAATAAGGTTTAAGTAGTTTGGCGTTATTTTGATTAATAAATTGTACAAACGCACAATTTATTATATTATTTATAATTAACTCTAAATTATAAAACATTATGTTGTATAATTTTGTATATTGACTATACAATAAAACATTTTTCTTTTCAGTTTCCATCCCTCTGTGACTATAAAAAAGATATCGCGATGCCAACCCTTTACGATTCGGTGAAAGAAAGTCGTCTAAACGTCTTCGCCTAAACCAAAAAAATGGACTGGAATATCACGACAGAGTTTTTCATCTACAATACGAGTGTGTCTGAAAATGGCACGACAGCAACATCTACGATTGACCTTCCTCGAGCCACAATGGCAACTAGAGGAAGTTGGCCTCCGTGGTATGAAGCGGGCAGAATCCAAATCCCTCTCTATGCCATTATATTTATTCTTGCAGTTACTGGAAATATTCTCGTAATTCTTACGTTGGTAAGTCAATATATTTGTTATTGTTATCAATTTATTGTTTCTAGTGTATATTAACGTTTTTATTCCTTATATAATAAAATAAAACAAATGTATAGTTATAGTAATTTGAAGAATAGTTACAAAAGTTTGTAACAAGTATAAAAAGCAAGTGCGTATTGAACGCAACGTTGAAAACTAGAGATGGCGGTTTTTGACAAAACACCGGTTTTCGGTTATACCGGTTTTTTGCTTACGGTTTAACCTGGCGGTTATAACTGGCCAAAAAACCGGTTTTTCCAAAAACCGGTTTTTGGTTTTTTTAATCCAATAGGTTACAAGTTTGCACTTTCAGTTTACTTCTGTATTTATAAAATAAAATAAAATTTGAATTATGGTTTTGTTTGGAATAATTACTTGACAATAATAATTATGATTGGGGTCCAAAATAATACCTAACCTAATCCTAATCACCGTAAAAACCTAATAACCGGTTTTTATTTAAAAAAAAAACTGGTTTTTGGTTAAAACCGGTAGGTTTTTCTCATCCCTATTGAAAACATGTAAAGCACAATAATCATTTTTTATATTGATGACAACACCGTAGGACTAGACATCATTTTACTCGAGAATATGCTAACTGGACTATGGCGGAATGAAAGAATATACTGTTCTCAAATGAGAGCAGAATAGCCCTAAAAGGTCCATAGATAGACACCAACGTGTCTATAGGCGTCAAAATAAAAGGTTTGCTGCATGCGCTATAACCAAAACAGTGTCTTCCTGAGGGGTGTCAATAATATTTTGGGGAGGTACGAAGCGCGTATTGATCTTGTTGTATTCGGTAGAGACAGTGTGAATGCCCAAGTATACGTGCAAAAAGTTCTCCAATACCATGTCATGTCGTTTGCACCATTCATTGATGAAAGCTTCAGAATTATGCATGACAATGCACGTTGCCACACAGCAAGATCTACTCTTAGTGAGTACCTTAATGGGGTCGGGATTGAAGTTTTACCATGGCCAGCACACAGTACCGGTCTTAACCCAATTGAGCATATCTGGGACAACCCCAAAAGACGGGTAAGAGCACCAGCCCCTGCATCCTTTGAAGAACTAAAGATAGCTGTGGTAGAGGAGTGGCACAATATCCCCCAATCTGATATCCAGGATATCATGAATGTATTGCCAAACCGGCTCCAAGAAGTTCTGAGGGCTAGAGGCGGCAACACCCATTATTGATACCCAATTTTTTTTTCAATTAGACTTTGATTTTCAAAATATTGTTAATTTGAATTTTCTTCGAAGATTCGAAGATTTTATTCATTGGATTTTTACTGTAACAAATGACTTCTTTTCAAAAAGATTATTTTTTTCTTCCGCGGAGATAAAAATTTATAAAAAACATGTCTAGTTATTAAAGCACCTAAATTTTGTATTATCCAATGTAAGCGAATAAATCAAAAAACAAAATGTTAAGAAAGCATGAGGCTATAGTTACGATTTAATTTCAGTATTTTACAAATGTTAGAATATTCGACAGGGTGATGCAAACTTTAAGAAAAAACACAGTTTGATTCGTACACCAGGTACACAATGAAAATTTATCTATTTAGCAACAATATTATTATAAAGATATTGTCGAGAAATAAGGCTATAACATATTAAGAAAATCACTTAAATCGGACGACAGGTTTAGGAGATATAAGAAATCAAAAATTACCCATTTTTAAGATGGCCGGTTAATTTTGGCCTAGAGTGCATTTCCTTGTTTATAAAGTAAACTACTTGAAGTTAACCTACATGGTCCAGTTACTTCTTGCACCTTTTTGCACATTGCTGCGCCATTTTTCTTTTGAATCCCGGACTTTTCTTCTGATTTCTTTATTGATTATGTATTCTTTAGTGCTTTTACTTTCCTGTTCTCGTCTGTTTGCCAATATTTTTTCTACGTTCACGAAAAAAACCAAAATATGTTCTGTTTGTGTGCAATACTGCCCAGCTAACCAAAAGTGCCGTAAGTAACAATAGTGGGATTTTGAGAAATCTCGACATAAAGTTTAGAAGAATGCTGTAATTTTGAATATGAAAATATTTTAGTTTTTAATTCTCTATTCTTTAAGTACATTTATGTTAAACACAAATGAAAATTTATATTCTCTAATTTTAATTTTTATTGCAAAAAAAAAGTTGAAAATATAAAATGGTGTCGTACATACGGACTCTTCCTTACTAACGTGAATGGCTATTCGCTCCCTGCGTGAGCATGGTAGGGGTACTTTGAAACGATGCCAGCGTGCGTAGCGGCGAAATATGACACAATTGGACCTACCTTTTTCGGCATAAATTTTATCAAAAATATGTGGAAATACATATTGCGTATTTAACTGTGCTAATAATAGCAAAAATAGTAAGTATAGTTTTAATAGGTTCCCAAAGATTACATATAAATTAGAGAAAAGAAAAAGATGGATTCGTGCTATTAATATGAAAAAGTAAATGTCACATAACTTCATTTTTATGCAATTGAAATAGGAAAAATTTAAATAATTTACCTTAAATGATATTTTATAAGGCTTTAAGGCTGCAGAGTGCCTGATGACTTTAGCTTTTATATCGTAACTTTTACTATTACTGTTTTTAAATAATATATGCTCTTTCACGTGAAAAACTTGATTTGCCAGTACTAGATTTTTCCCTTTCTTTTCCGTTTGTGGTTGAAAAGATATATTATGATGAATTTTGAGAAACCCAGTTTTTAATACTACATTTATTTTGTACATAAAATGAAAAAATATAATTAAAAAGTTAATTAATAATAATTGTCAATTTCGCATGAATTTAACAAAAAATTGGTAGGTCCAAAACTGTCAGATGAAGGCGGTAGGTGTCGCGTCAGTCATGCACGGAGCGAATATTTGCCGTATGTACTGCTTTACATTTTTAATAGTTTGTTGAAAAAATACAGCATTTAGATATTTTATAATGTATTAATATAAAAAAAATAAACTTAATATACAGTTTTAGGAATGGAATAACTTTACATATTTTATAAAAATTATAACCAATACTTTTACATATGTAGAAGGGGTGTCACAATAGGTTCAGTCTTTTGGCTGAGATGTTTATAGGCAAGTCTTTCCAAAATTATTTTCGATTTTCTGGCAGTACTTCGTTTAATGGCTGAAGGATATTTTTCTTCGTATCTTATGGAAATCCACACGGTGCAGTGTGATGACTGGGCTGTTTAATTCCTTTCATTGATTTTTTTTTGTAATAAGTCCAGTTGTTGGTAGGGGCTTATTACATCATAGTTTGTCTTGCACAACAAATGATAACTGCCTCGTTCAGCTTTAATATTAATTATGTCACTTAAATACAAACGTGATGATGATTTTGGCTTTTGTTGAAGCACGAAATTAGGCTAGTGGTAGAAATCAAAATGTTGCATTTTGTATACATTGATTTTTTTCCAGATTTTGATTTTTTCACTGCATTAACAAAGTCTTCACAATCATAAGTTTTCGTTTGAGCCTTTAATGATTGCTCTACTTGATGGTGAAATGACAAAAAAGTGATGAATGACCAGGTTGGAAATACTTTAAAAATATTTCATTAGCTGCAATGTCATCAAGTTTATTATGTACACTAAAAATGTGTAAAGGCACCAGTTTTTCTTTTGGGAACATTATCTTCTTTATTGCGGCCTGAAATTCTTTCATGCCACAAAATGGAGTGAACTTTTGCTTTACTTAGGCTACTAAACGCTTTACAAATAATACTTTTTTGAACATGTCCACTCTTGGCAACATGATAACCTTCTGCATGTCACTTGAAAAACATATTGCATTATTTGACCTTTCCTGTTCAGAAAAGATTTTATATGCATTTATAGCTTCTATAACTAATTCGTTATGAACTTTTCATTGTTTACATATATCACACGATATGTTGAAATTTTTTTTTGTGGGCATGAAGAGTAAACTGCTCACATTTTTCGTACTCCTTATGTCCTAGTTGTGCGAATGATATATGTTATTCTTTAACGATTTGCCTGTTCTTTAACGATTAAACATAACTTCACAATTTACGGTCAACCTAAATACAATGCAGTAAGTACATCAGCTGTTTAAATAACCACTAAGTAAGACTGCAGTAAATACAGTGTACTAAGCATAAATACAGTATGTACAAAGGAGTTACTGAATTCTTGGTAGTCTATTGTATTTACGGCAGTTCTGCTTATTATTTTAAAACTTTTGATACACTTACTGCAAAAAATTGTTTTATATCTTGATCACTGTTGGAGATACGGTAATTTTGAGTAGCCCATTGAATTCTGCATGGTTGAAAATATACGGAAAATGGCTAACTACAAACAACGATGAAGTTTATAAAAAATATAGAGAAAAAAAGATAGAGAAGTGAAAAAACAAATAACACAGCAAAAGAATGAAGAATGGGAAAGAATCTGCTCAAATATTGAAACATATATAGGAGGTACAAGAACTTGGGAGTCATGGAAAGTACTGAGAGGATTGAAACAAAACTCAAAAGAAAAAATTATATTGGGAAATATACAGGACAAAGAATGGAAGTACTACTACAAGGAACTATTAACAGAACAAAGACCACAATTCATTGGAAAAGAAAACAGGCGAAGACGAAGCAGATTCCCACAACAAGAAATAGAAATAACAGATAGGGAAATGAGAACGGCCATAAAAGCAATCAAAAATAAGAAAGCACCGGGACCTGGAGGAATCTCATTTGAGCTTATAAAATACGGATCAAAAAAATTACACCGGATGATACAATGGATATTTCAGAAAGCCATAAATGGAGAACAGCTCCCAAAGGAATGGACGGCGGCATATATGACATCTATATTTAAGAAAGGAGATAGAAAACGATGCGAAAACTACAGAGGAATAAGCGTAATATCATCAATAGGAAGATTATATGGGAAGATACTGCGAGAAAAGATAGAGCAAGCGATAAAAGGCAAAATCGGGGAGGATCCGGCAGGCTTCACGGCAGGAAGATCATGCATAGTCCACATATACACACTGGAACAACTGTTGGAAAAGAAAAAAGCTAAAAATAGAGATATACACTTGGCATTTGTGGACCTGAGAAAGGCGTATGACTCTGTACCAAGGTCAGGACTATGGGAGGCAATGTACAAATTAGAAATACATACGGAAGTCATAGAAGCTACAAAAGCTCTGTATAAAGAAAATAAAGTGTCCATTAAAATGGGAACAAGAATCATAGGAGACTTCACCACAACAAAAGGGCTCCTGCAGGGTTGTTCCACATCTCCAACCCTATTTAAAATATACTTAGAGAAAGCCTTGACTACATGGAAAAGAAAATGCGAAGGCATGGGAGTACCGGTACGGAACGAATACCTATATACGTTAAGTTTTGCAGACGATCAAGTAGTGATTGCACAAGACCAAGACGACCTCAGCTACATGATGAAGAAACTACAAGAAGAATATACCAAGGCTGGCCTAGATATTAACCTCGCGAAAACAGAGTACCTATCTACAAGTGAAGAAGACATAGAAGATCTACAGATTCATGACAACGTAACAATCAAAGGAAAGGATAAATTCAAATATCTGGGGTTTATAATCACGAAAAATGCAACAACAGAGGAAGAAATTACACAAAGATTACAACAAACAAGAACAGCAATCCGACAACTTAACTCAGTATGGTGGGATATACACCTAAATATGAAGACAAAAACGCAGATTTATAAAACATTAGTGCGAAGTATTATAACATACGGGGCTGAAAATTAAATCATAAACAAGAAAAATAGCAGTAAGATAGTAGCAACAGAGATGGAATCCCTGCGAAGATGCTGCAGAGTAACAAGAATGGATAGGAGAAGTAATGACGAAATAAAGCAAAGAACATCAATAGAAACAGACATACTAACATATATAGAACAAAAAAGACTAAAGTGGTATGGACATGTAAGAAGAACTAGCGATAGCAGATGGATAAAGAGAATAACCGAATGGAGCCCCATAGGAAGGAGGAAAAGAGGACGACCCCGAAAATCCTGGAGGAACGAAGTAGACGACGCCATGAGTAAGAGAGGACTAAACGATGGAGAATGGAACAACAGAGAGAGATGGAAACGGTTGAGCGAGGAAAGGCAGTGCATACTGTAGAATCCCTAAATATATATATATATGAAAATATAGGAAACCATATATAACTCAATATTCAATATTTTTGGACTTACGGCACTTTTCTTTAGTTGGGCAGAATATGAGTCGGAAAAATAAGAAGAGTAATTTAATAGAAAACTATTTACAAATAAAGTAATAGTATCCATCAGCATCAAAACAGTTGGACACTAATATGATAGGATCTATTTAACATACTTTATTTACACCACCAATATTAAAAGTAAATGTGCAATTTTTATAAAAGCATTATGTTAATATTTTTTAGTAGATATCACTTAATTCATGACTTCACTAAATAAACTCGATATCTTTACATTGTTATTTTCTTTATGCCGAAATATTTGTTGGTGGTTAGTTGTTGTTATTTGTTGATGAGTGACTGGAAAATATACACCAAAAAAATGTCTAAAAAATACATGCAATATGCATTTTAAAACAGACTGAATATGCACAAATAATAAAATATTCTATAAATATGTATTTATGGTAATTAAGATAATTTGCATTTATATTTGTAAAAAGATTACTATATATAATATTTAAATTTGTAAAAATTCAAGTTTAGGTTACATTTAAAACAAATTGTATTATTATTTGCTGACATATTTTTAAACTTCAGGTTTTGTTACAAATAAAACGGACAAATAGTCATATATCTGGACATATTTTATTTTGACCACAAGGCAAATAAGTTACAATAAATAATTATTTTAATAATTTTTTTTTAATCCCAATAAATTTATAAGCTTTACCAACGATACAAGTAAATGATTTAATAAGTGACTAAAAAACAATTAAGAAACAAATCATGAATGTGTTGCTTGTGTGAGTCCATTTCAAATAGGTAAAAAGAAATAAAATTAGACTTACTCACAATCAATTTAATTTTACTACCAAAACGACCAGCATTTGGGCAGCAGCATAAAAAAAAATGCTGGTCGCTGCATGCTGCCAAATTAAAATGGAGCTTCGCAGGACATAATGTCCGACTGAAGGATAAGAGATGGAACCACGAAATACAACAGTAGTGGAGGCCATGGTTAGGAAAGAGAAGCAGAGGAAGACCACAAATGAGATGGGCTGATGATATTAAAATGGTCGGAGGACACAACTGGAAGCAAGTGGCGCAAAATAGAAGGCATTGCATTGATTTGGGGGAGGCCTATGTCCAAAGTTTGATTACTTAAGGCTGAAGAAGAAAAAGAAACCAAAACGACCGGTTTCGCTTTCTACACTTTGCAAAGCATCTTCAGGTCAAACGGTACAAAGTAATTTGATTGTGAGTAAGTCTAATTTTATTTCTTTTTATCTAATTAAGGAACAATCCACTGATATGTTTCTTTTATTATAAACAATCTTATTAAACTTTTTCTTCTTGATGTGCCTATTCGTTACGAATGTTGGCGATCATCATGGCAATTTTTATCTTATCTGCAGCAGCGCGGAAATGCTGCACAGGTGTTATATTAAATCAGATTCTGAGGTTCTTTAACCAAGATGTTCTTCTTCTTCCTGGACCTCGTTTTCTAAATATTTTTAGAGGAGAGCATATCTGGATTCATTTCGCATAATATGTCCGAAGAGTTGTAACTTTCGAGATTTGATGGTGGTCAGTACCTCTCGGTTCTTATTCATTCTTCTGTTCTCTTCCTCATTTGTAACTCGGTCAGTCCACGGGATCTTAAGTATTCTCCGATATTGCCACATCTCAAATGCTTCCAGTTTTCTGCACATATCTTTCTTAAAGGTCAACGATTTGACACCATAAAAAAGGACAGAGAAGACGTAGCATCGCAGCATTTTTACTTTTGTATCAGAAGAGAGATTGTGACTCTTGAAGAAGGCTTCCATCCGATTGAAGGTGGATCTAGCTTTTCCGATGCGTGCTCCAATCTCCTGATTATTGGTCCATTCTTCATTTATTATGATGCCGAGAAAGTTGTAGTGCGTCACTATTTCTACAGGGGATTGGTTGACGTAGAGTTAAACTTCTGTTATCCTTTACTTGCTTACTATCATAAGCTTTGTCTTCTTGACGTTTATATTGAGTCCATATTGTTGACTGTAATACGTGATTCTGTTTATAAGAACTTGTAGGTATTCTAAGTTGTCCGCAAATACTATGGTGTTATTTGCATATCTGGTGTTGTTTTGCCGCTAACCATTTAGTAGAATACCTTTTTCGGTTTCGTGCAAAACTTCGATAAATATTTTTTAAGAGTACAGATTGAAGATTAGAGGAGACAAAATACAGCCGTGCCTCACTCCACGTATGATTTTCACATAGTCACTATGTTCACCTTCAACTCTGAAATTTGCTGTGTGATTCCAATAAAGATTTTTAATTATTTTCACATCTTGGTTGTTAATTCATGCTTCTTTTAGTATTTGCATCATCTTGGCGTGCTGTACTCGATCAAACCTTTCTTGTAATCAACCTTAACATATCTGCATCTCTGGAATAAGACTTGTACTGAGAACAAAGTCTCTCTAGTACCAACAGGGTTTGTGAACCCGAACTGTTTGGGGGAAATTTGACTTTCACACAGCTTGTAGATTCTCTTATAAATTATCATTTGGAACAATTTTAGGAGATGACTTTAGGCTTTTAGTACGGTAATCTTCGAATTTTCTGACTCCTGATTTTTTTGGAAGTGCAATAAACTCAGATTTCAGCCACTCTGTTGGTATTTCTCCTGAGTTGTATATGTTGTTTAATATCTTTGTGATTATTGCTAGTGATTTGTTGTCCAATAGTTTGAATAGTTCTGCTTGTATATTATCAGGTCCTGCCACTTTGTCATCCTTTAACTGTGTTATCGCGGAATAAACTTTCTGCTGTAATATTCTTGTTCCATCATTTACCTTTTCTTCTAGCTCAAAGTTGTTATCTCTTTGGTCTTCAAATAGTTTTTCTAGATATTCTTTCCACGTTCTTATTTTACTCTGTTTGTCCAAGATAATGTTTCCGTCAGAAGCAGTTATATTTTCTTTCTGCCCTCATCTTAGTCCCACTGTGAGTTCTTTAACTTTCTCATGTACATTGTGACTATCGTACTTTGACTGCAGAGTCTTAATTTCTTTGCATCTTTTCCTTGCTTATTTTTCTTTCGCTTCTCTGGTTTTCGTTCTTATTAATATATTTAAGGTTTTATATTTGTCTGGGTCATTTTTATCTTTTTTTCCCTCATCCATTAGTTTCAGAATTTCATCTGTCATTATTAAACTGAAACTGTTATTTTAACTAGGATATTGATATTCACTCTGCTTCACTTTACTCTAGTATCTGTAAGGTAGATCATTAGGAACAAAGCGTTTTAGCCTGCGTCTGGCAATTGGATTGGTAATTAATTTCGCTTCTAATACGTTTATGCTTCTGCGCAAACGTAGGGCATAGTTTTTGAACTCGCTAATAATTTCAGCTTTAACCGTCATTATTTTGAAATCTTTTGTAATATGTAATTTGGGATGTACCATGTAGCGTTAGTAATCACGCGTAACATTGTGAACTAGAATCTTTCTAATACTATTATTATTTTCCAGATTTAGCCATACGGTTCACACTCCTTCTAGGGGGAAAATTCACTCACACCTAGGGTATTAAAAGGATTGAGTTTTGATGGGGCTCTTTCCGTGTTATCGAGCCTTAGGTAACTTGGTATGTTGGAGTATCTCTCAAAAATTTTCGTACACATCTGGATGTCGACAGTATTACAGCTTCCTGCATGGTCTTGTAGAGATGTTTATTCAGATCCTATTTTTTTATGTTTCCTAGGAGGTTCTTCGGAACGACTCCAATAGTAGAAAAAATAATAGGTATCGTCTGGGTACTTTTTATTGTCCATTGTCTTTTTATTTGTATTTCCAGATCTCTGTACTTAGCGATCTTTTCATTGTATTTAACACGCAGATTATTGTTGTTAGGTATCGCCACATCGATTAGTATTGTTTGTCTCATTAGTTTATTAACTAGTACGAGATATGTTCTATTGTTTGCTACTGTTTGGTCTGAAAGCGCAGTGAGGTCTAAATATAGCTTGAAGTTATCATTTTCAAGCATACTCTCTGAGACGTATTGATAATATGGGAGATGGTTTTCTTGGAGAAGTCCCAATTTGATAGCTACTGCTTTAGTAATGATTTTTGCTACTGAATCATGTCGTTCCTTGTATTTAGTTGTAGCAAATGCCTGGCAGTCCCCAGTAAGATGTTTCTTGGGTTTGACATCCTTTTCGGCATTTGTTGTTTTGGACTTGGGGGTTTTTGATGATATATTTAAGATAATTTTTTGTTGGTATAATTTGATCCTGAATGGCCAGTAATGAACTTTCTGTTTCGGGAACATCTTTCCTGATGTCAGCCAACAGTTTGATGCTATACTATAGACATAATCTTGACTGACTTCATTAGGATGTCGCCCGTGCAGAGGTTTACCTATTCAGATGCGCATTTTTTGCGTCCTTATGAAGATGGTTCATGCGCATTTCTGGTTTCCTAAGTTTAATCGGTATTGTGCCATCTACTACACAAATCTCGAGCTGTAGCAATAAATAAAATAAGTTCTTAAATTAGTAATCTATTTTTCTAACTACTTACTTACATCCATAAGTCCTCGTCTTCCTAAATACCGCGTTAATGTGGTTTTTTCTGGTTCTGGCCATTTTTCATATCAAATTCGCCTTGCTGAACCTTTTCTCTGATTATAATTAAGACACGGCACTTGTCAAGACAAGAGTGCTTATTAATATTATTAGAGAAATGTTATACTCTTTTTAGCATCTGGTCCAGGTGGCTGTGAGTTAAAGCCAATAGTTTTAAATCATCCATATACAATAGATGATTAAGCGTTACTACAGCTTTGATTTTAATGCGAAACACACACACAACGGGATTTAACACTAATAACAACAAAGATAAATATTTGCTCAAAGCAATAAATCAGAATAAGTATGCAGCACTCTCTAAATTCATGTTTGTTAGCAATAAAACGGACTGGGATAGCTTCAGAATTACACTAGAAGAAAGAATTGATTCTACAGTGTCATTAAAAACTTAAAAAGACTTGAATGTTGAGGTAAAATATTCAATACAGATATTCAACTTGCGGCCTTAGAAAATACCCGTGGACTACTATGAAGAATAAAAGAGAAAAAACTGCCCTAAGGAAATCTTAAAATTTATCTATGAGAAAAGAAGAGCAAGAGAAAAATAGCAACTAACCAGAGCACCACAAAACAAAACAGAAGTCAACCAATACGATTTACCGCTACTGAGAGAGATTAGGCAGTTTAAGAATGAATGCATAAGCGAATTTCTGATACATTTGACAAATGATTCTAGTACTGAAAACTCGCTATGGAAGACCACCAAGAATTTAAAGACACCAATTGAGTAAACGGTTCCTATAAGAAATAAACAAGGTTGGTTGGTCGAAAAACAACTAACAAAGAGCATTAGTATTTGCAAACTATCTTGAAAGTGTTTTTCAACCATATATTTTATAGTTGGCATAAATGAATCTCTCATAGAAATTTTTCGACAAGATGATGTGGTTATTACTTTAACCATACCAAAAGAGGTTTAAGATAAAATCGACATAACCGTTAATCCCAAAAAGACTCTCAGCTACGATCTGATAACTGGACAGGTCTTTAATGAGATACCTCGAAAGGCTCTGGTTAGAGTTAACATTCAAATTAATGCATCGTTTCGTTTAAATGGTTTTCTACAACTATAAAAGGTAGATGCGATCATCGTGATCCCAAAGATCTTTTTTATGGGCTAAAAAATTTACTTTGCGCACTGACCGTAAACCTTTAGTTCAAATATTTGCACCTGATAAAAGCATACCAGTTTTACGTGTAACAAGAATGCAGCCTTGTGCAATTTTCTTACAAGGTTTAAATTATGACACTCGTTACAAAAATACAGATTCTCATCTCAAAGCTGAGCACTCTCACGTCTACTTATAAAGTCAGAACAAAATTTCACACATGATGAACCAGATATTTTCGAAATAAATCAAATTGAAAGTTTGCCTACAAAAATATTAGAGATCTAGCTTTTCATACAAAAAATGATAGCACTCTACAAAAATTACTTTTTGGGCTAAAAACAGGAAAATCTTTTGATAAACAAATTTAGGTTCAATATAAATCCAGCTGAATTTTCATTACAATCTAATGTTAATATGAGAGGACAAAGAGTAGTTACGCCTACTAAATTGGAAAATAAAATTTTGACAGATTTACATTCTGCACATTTTGGAATAGTCAGAATAAAATCTTTAGCTCGTAGTTATTTCTGGTGGCCTCACATAGACCAGGATATTGAGTCACTTTGTAAAACTTGTTTAGAATACAATAAGCACAAGAACAACCCAACTAAAGATAACTCTCATTATATGAGAGCCACCAAAATTTTGCTTTGAAAGAGTGCATGCTGATTACGCTGGACCTTTTAATAGAGGTTATTATTTTATATTAGTAGATCCCTTCAGAAAATGGCCTGACATTCATTTCACAAAAAATACTAATACAAAAACCACTGTTGAAATTGCAGAAAAATTTTTGCAACTTTTGGTATGCCTAAAGTTTTTGTTACTGAAAATGGTAGACAATTCGACTCTCATGAATTTAGAAGTTTCATGTAAGATAATGGAATTACACAAAAATCTACTGCACTCTACCATCCAGCAAGTAACGGGCTGGGGAGAGGTATGTCGAAACACTGAAAAATTGTTTAAGGACTATGAGAAGTTAAGAAAATGACAGGGAGTTCTACATATGTAAGCTTCTTGTGCAGTACCGCAGAAGTCCACATAAATTTACAGGCAAAAGTTCCTTAAAACTTATGTTAGGAAGACAAATAAGGAATAGATTAGAATTACTTAAACCTTCGTGTAGTGATAGAGTTACCTATACTGACAAGAGTCTAAGAAACTTTAAATGACAATTTAGCAAAATTGTACTCAGATTAGGGTTATTACATTATTTAATTTAGTTAAATAATGGTAGAACCTGGTAACGTCACGGAGACCAAATAAGGCAAATTGGGGAATATACACCATCTTAAAATAATCAAACATGTTACATTCTGGATACCATTACTCACAATTTGGTTGCAAGGGAGGCAGCCATTCCAGAGCACAGTGTCTGACCACCACTTACCGAAGAGACTACCGAGGAATCGGAAATTTCAAATAATATGGAAAGTTCCAATATTGTACCTGAGCTCAAACTGAAACTAAGGAGGTTTAAGGCATTCCACTAGAGTAAGAAAACCTGTTAAAGGATTGAATTTGTAAGTACTTTACTTCTAGTTATCTTTTGTACATTACGGTCAAGGGAGGAGGTGTTATGTTCATAAAAAACTCCCTAACAAGAAATGTAAGTTGGCATGACGCTAAAGGACGGCTGTTACTCGAGGATTCACAAAAGGTCACCTTTGAATACTTTTCCGAAATATACGAAATAAAACATTTTTACATTATTACATTACGTTATTACAATATTAATGAGGTAATTAATTACAATTACGTCTTTCAAATACGAAAAAAACTGCAATTTTAGAGCTAAATTATTTGCTTAAATATTTCTTCACAATTCTATTACATTCGTCTTACAATCATCCTATCAATTTTTTGTATACTTAAAACAATTAAACAAGTTTTCAAAAGAATACATTATAAATCTAAAAATAGTGTAGTTAACAATAAAGACAGAATCGAAATGTTCTGCACAGATACACATTATATTACTTACTGAACAACTTCAAAGCCAATACGTAGTTGTTATATTTCGAATCTACAAAGCAGCCAAGTTCTTTGCCAATTGGAAAACAAACAATACTATATAGGTATTGCCTTAACTGCAAGTTTACTTGAATAAAGTATTCCGCTGATTTTGTATAAAGCACAAATGCAGTCCATAGTTTCCTTTAATCATTGCATCAGGGCTTGGCATTTATTAAATGGATACACTGCTAAAATATTTTATGCGAACAAGAAGAGAAAATATTATGTATAGATTATAAAAAATACTATAAGACATTAATTTGAAAACATTCTTCTTCTTCTTACGATGCCTATCCGTTCCGGATGTTGGCGATCAACATGGCTATCCTAACTTTGCTTGCTGCTATTCTGAATAGTTCGGTTGTCGATGTATTAAACCACTTTCTCAGGTTTTGAAGCCAAGATATTTTTCTTCTCCCTGGTCCTCTCTTTCCAAATACCTTGCCCTGAAGGGCGAGTTGCAACAAGCCGTATCTCTGTTCATTCCTCATAACATGGCCAAGATATTCTAGTTTGCGCTCTTTGATGGTGTTAATAATCTCGCATTCCTTGCCTATTCTACGTAGGACCTCAACATTAGTCACACGATCCACCAATGAAATTCTTAAAATACGTCTGTAACACCACATCTTCTTAAAAGTGTCCAGGCTTCTACTCCGTATAATAACGTAGAAAATATATAGCATCTAATGAGAGAGATTTTGGTAGCAAGTGGTAAATCGTGACTTCTGAAAAGAGACTTCATCATTATGAACGCCGATCTCGCTTTTTCTATGCGTTGTTTTATTTCATTGGAGTGATCCCATTGGCTGTTAATGTTGGTACCAAAGTATGTGTAGCTGTCCACTCTGTCAATTTTATGTTGGTTAACCAAAAGCTGTGTATTTAATATTTCGAGCTTATTGACTACCATGTACTTTGTTTTCTTCGTATTAAGATCAAGTCCGTGTTCTCTACTTATATCTGATATACGCGACATTATTCTTTGCAAACCGTCCAGACTATCTGCAAAAACTACTGCGTTGTCGGCATATCTAATGTTGTTTAGACGTATTCCGTTGACTAATACACATTCTTGTAGTTCGCCTAGTGCTTGCTGATATATTCAGAGTATATATTAAATAACACCGGGGACATAAATTATCCTTGCCTCACGCCTCTATATATGGAGACTGCCTCTGTCAATTGGTCATCCACTTTAATATTGGCTGTTTGGTTGTAATATAAATTATAAATGATTCTTAAGTCCCTATCATCTAACTCCACTTCTTTCAAGATGTTTATAAGTTTATCATGCTTTACTCTATCAAATGATTTTTTGTAGTCAATAAAACAAGTATACACATCACAGTTAACATCCCTGCGTCTTTGTATAAGCACTTGGACAGCGAATAGAGCCTCTCGGGTGCCTAAGGAATCGCGGAATCCAAACTGCGTCCATGATACTTGTTCTTCGCATTTTTTATATATTCTGCCGTGTATCACTTTCAAGAACATTTTAAGTAAGTGGCTCATTAGGCTAATTGTTCTGTAGTCTTCGCATGTCTTGGCATTTACTTTTTTTGGTATGGTCACGAAGGTCGACTTTAGCCAGCTTTGGGGTATTTTTCCAGTTACGTATATGTTGTTGAATACAGTTGTTATCCATTTTATTCCCTGTTCATTCATAAGTTTTAGGAATTCTGCACACAACTCGTCAGGCACTACCGCTTTACCATCTGTAGTTCTTTTATTAGCTGACGTGACTTCTTCAATGGTAATTGGGGTCCTGTTTGGCACTCAGTGTCTTCAATGGTATTCTGTCTTCCATCTGCAAAAGTTACTTCCACATAATTCTTTTAAGTGTCTAATTTTTCTTCCACAGTTAACACTGGTTTGCCTTGGTTATCTTTTAGGTTTGTATAAGCCTGCGGCTTCTTTAACTTTTTTGTGCATATTAAATGAATCTTGTTTACGATGCAATTGCTATATTTCCGCACACTGTTTTCTTAGATGTGTATCCTTAGCTATTCTAATAGCTTTTTTGATCTTTTTATCGATTCTTTTATATAATGACATGTCTTGATCTTTGAACTTTCGCCTGTCTTCCATCATATCTAGAATTTCATTTGTCATCCACGATTTCTTCTTTATTTTTGGAGGTTTGAGAAATTTCTCATACGGTTTCAAAAGACATGCATGTAACTTTTCTAGCTCTTGGTCCATTACATCCGATTGAATAACTGTATTCAAATTGTTCTGTATATACCGCTTTACACTATGTTCTGTGTGTTGATCTTTTAATAGCTTGATGTCGAATTTTGGATTGACACTACGTCTAACTTTCTTTAGCCTGAGCCTAATTTTGCCAATCAGTGGGTTATGGTCTGATTTGATATCAGCTCCTGGGTATGTCTTGACTGATGTTATGCTGTTCCGGAATCTTTTATTAATCAGAATGTAATCTATTTGATTTCTTACTATGCGGCCTGGAGTATCTTGTGGTGATTTCCATGTATATAATCTTCTGTGTGGGAGTTTGAAGTAAGTGTTAGTAATCACAAACTTCTTCTGCTACAAATTCACCCAGTCGGTCTCCTCGCTAATTTCTTTCTCCAAGTCCAAATTGTCCTATGAATTCTCCCGATTTTTCCCTATCAATTTTGGCATTTAGATCACCCATAATCAAAGTTAAATCCTTTCTGGGGAGGCGTTTTAAGGTGTTCGATAGTTCGTTATAAAATGCTTCACTTATCTCGTCCGGTTTGTCAGCTGTAGGGGCATATACCTGGATAATGTTAGATGTAATTGGGTAGGTATTAAGTTGAAGGAGGAGTATTCTTTCCGATATAGGTACAAATTTTTTAACATGTCTGGCAGTTTCTTGATTTAAGATTATATCTACCCCATTTTCGTGTCTTCCATTAGGGTTACCTGAGTAATATATATGATGATCATTAATTTTACATTGCCCATAGTTCGTCCATCTCATCTCACCTATTCCCATTATGTCTATTGATACTCTGTCCATCTCCTTGATTGCATTATGAGTCTTGCCTGCCTCATATATTGTTTTAATATTCCATGTGCAGATCGTGAGGTTTAACTTCACACTATAATGCCACGGATTTCTTCTGCTGGCTACCGAGAAGGCCTGGCCGTCTTGTGATTGTCCTTCTTTGCCGGATCTTGGTATCCGAATTCCATGATCAGTAATATGGTTTCTATGATTTGTCGCAGTCATGTTAATTGTACTGGGGGTACTCTCTGAGTCTTTAATGTAGTGGTTTCCCGTTGCCTTCTGCATCTTTATGCCGTTGACCATTACATTGTTAATAGGTTCATTCGCCTTCGAGACCGATTTACCAATCTCAGGACAAAATAACATACATTAACAAGTTTGTTATTGTATGTTATTTTTATGTATGTTTATAGTTGAAAACATACATTAACAAATTTTTATTATTGAATAAAATAAAAATAATATTAGTTCTAAAATTATTTTGTTGTGGTATGTTTTGCAAATTTGAGTATTTAATATCTTTTTGAGAATAAAACACAATAATTATAATTGATTCGATTATCTCTGAAAGGCTTAAGTGCTGTTTCAGCCATTTTTCTGTTAATATGAGAAATTAATTATTGACCCAAAACCTACCGTTTGGTGCAGAACTGAGCTAAATTCGATTATTCCCTACTTGCATTTCTGTGTGAGAAAATATTGGTTTAGCGCAGAAAGTAAACTTAGTCCCTTTCGGAAATAAATATTAAAATTTTTGTCATGCTATAATATTTGACCTTGCACTTGTTTTGGTTTAAAATACAAGCCTCGTGTCGCGAAATATTTTCAGTTATATACCGGCTTCGATACTGTGTGCAGTTAAGAGTAATATAATTACATTTTTCTGGCAATATGTCTAGTTCGGACGAATATAGAAGTACTGAAAATGAAGGGGAGCCACCTTAATCACATAATCTTAGAAAAAGATGGCGAGGTGATAGTCATGGGCCTGACATCTCACCTAAGAAATCAGGTGTAGTATTTTTTTCGAGACACAGGTTACCAAAAGTTAGTAGGTTAAAATTCTCCCAGCTGGAAATTCCTGTATATAACAATTTTACATACCTAGATGTTACCTTGGATTCAAAATTAACCTGGAACGAGCATATTAATAATTGCATTACCAAATGTGAAAAATCCTTAATATCCTTAATGCCGTTAATCGATAGGATTGGAGAGCAGACCTGAAAATAAACTTATTATTTTACAGCGCATATACCAGATCAATTTTGGACTATGGAAGCTTTTCTATAGATCAGCGACAAAATCTCGTTTGATTAAATTGGATCGAATACAATACAAAGCTTTAAGGTTAGTCCTAGGAGCTCTCAAATCTACTCCTACACCATCCCTTTTGGCAGAATGTAACGAGAAACCTTTACATTTAAGAGGTCTATTTTTGGCAGAAAAATTTATTCTTAAATGCCAGTTTAATAATCAAAACAGCTTATTACAAAAAATATCTTGTCTCTCCGTTGAAAATCTAACAAACAAATGGTGGGCAAATAAAAACTCTTCAACTCTAGCTGTTGCTTTGCCCAATTTATCACGATATTTTACACAATTTATCACAATAATTTTATCTGACTCACAGTCCGTCTTCCTCGCTTTAAGATACTTCTTTAAACATATATATATATATATATATATATATATATACATATATATATATATATATATATATATATATATATATATATATATATATATATATACCAACAGACTTATTGTAGATGCTCTTGAAAAGCTAAGGATCTTAATTTCTTTAAAAAGAATTGGTAACTTTGTGAGGGTTAAAGGTCACTCTAATATTCCATCGATGTTAGGCATTTCTCGTAGGGATCGGATCACGAAGAACAAGGAAATAAGACGGAGAACAGGAGTGACAGGTACCATAGAAAGAATTATGACCCTTAAGTGGAACTGGGTGGGGCACATAGCTAGAATATCGGATAACAGATGGACACAGCGAATAATACAGTGGAGACCGAGACAAGAAGCACATCGAAGTAGAGGTCATTTACCAACAAGATGGTCTGATGACATAAAACGGATCGACAAAAATTGGATGCAAACAGCACAAAACAGAAATACATGGAAAAGACTGAGGGAGACCTATATCCAGCAGTGGATAGATCCGGGTTAAATGATGATGATGAATATTCCAGGGAATAAAAAAGTAGACCATTTGGCTAAAGACGCTACTTTAGTGGGTATAAAGTACAACGAGTTGCCCAAATGGGATATAGTTTCAGCTAGGAAGAAACATGTTAATTGGGAAATTGAGTGGCAATTCTTTACCAACAGTAGTAAAAATACATACTGCAGTATATATCCAACTCTACTTCCCCAAATCTACCCCCCCCCCGCCCCCCCCCCCCCCAACTACTCCACCAAATGCCAGAAGCCCCATCTCTCGCAAAATTTATACTATGTACGTTAGATGCCTTTTTGGACATATTTTTTTTTTGCTACAGTATATTTTGCATGTACTTTTATGCTACAGTAAACGCTTACCTATATAAAATAAAACTTTCCGAAACTATATGAATGTAATGGTAATTATGACGACCTTAACCACTGGATGTTTCAATGTCGGTATAATCAAGATGCCATAAAATTTTTATTATGAGCCATCTCCCAACAAAAATCATACTGCCGCAGAACGTCGCTTATCTTCTTTATTTAGGTAGTTGAAATTCAACTATTAGATCAATTTTATGGGATATTAAATCGATTTTATGGGAATTTTTCAAACGTATCAAATGGAAAATCTAAACTGTCTTTTTCAGTGTTGTGCGAATCTGAAACAGTATAGCAGCCAGTGCTCAATATCACGAATATAGAAGGATGCTAGAAAAAGTACAAAGAAAAGCACTACTAAGAGTAGCACATGCATACAGAACAATAACGGTGGCCATACAAGTAATCGCTGGCGTGTTACCTATCCACCTGATGGTTAAAAAGGATAAAAATTTACGAGAAGAATGGGCAGGAGAAAATATTATCAATGAATTGCAGAATTACTAAATGAAAGGACGAATAAACAAAGGAGCATATCGCGGCCCAGACAAGGGTATTAATTCCAAATATCGCAGAATTGATGAAATTAGGCAACAGAGACACTAATTACTTTTTCACCAGTTTCTAATAGTACAGAGCTTCTTCAGGGCCCACCTGAAAAGGATCGGGAAGGTTGTGTATGGAAACGGAACAGACTTTGGAGTGACTGACATGGCCGAGCCTGTGTATTCAAGTGCAGAATGTTCGTCGAGTACAGAAACGAATTACACAGAAAGGTAGGTAGGGTAAGCGCAAATACAATAATACAGGTAGCATTGGGGGAAAAGACTGAATAAAAGGCAATACCGAAGGCAGTGATTCGAATGGTCAGAAAGAAGGAAATATTAGAGAGGTATCTGAAAGACAGATAAAAGGTAGAAAGTAAAAGAGAGAGGGACGACGGGCTATCTATGTTATGCAGTGGTCTAGAGAAGACCTACCACATGAGTAGTCTGGATGAGGGGGTGAACTTTAGTTAGTAGGCAGGGAGCTATGGGCGTATCTGTGAGCACGAATCCTTTGAGAGGACTGCGTAAAGATGGGTCCTTTAACCCTGAATCAAATACAAGCCAGATTATACTTCACTGGACACGGCCTGGTACGATTTTTAAAAGATTTACCACCTGCCTTCCAGAAAAACTGGACGGTGGCTAAAAAAGACTATCGCCAAAAACAAACAGAAGCAAAACAAAATTCAATGTAACCCTAAAAGAAATTATAATGAGAACAAGTAGTTAAATGTCGATAGTCGATAGTGAACCATTCTGCACATGTTGCAATATTCCACGTTTAGGTCTTATGAAGGATGGATTTAGTAACAGAGCTGCAAATTCCAGTTATAATTATCCAATATTTTTTTCTTATAATCTCGGTAATTTTTTTTTATTTTTAAGAATACGCACCCTTAGAAATTATTTAGCTCATAAAATTCATTTTATTAAATTAACTAAAGTCAGTCTATTATTTAAGTGCTGTTTCTTTAACTATTTTAGTAACATAGCAAGCAAGATATTAAGCTAATTAATGTAAGTATAATTTGTGGTGAAATTAACGAAATGTCAACATAAACGTTAACAGCGTAATTTTAGGCGGTCTTACCCTAATTTCTCGTATTGCTTTTTCTATGTATATCCATTTGGTTAAACTATATTGTAATACTAATAGTTTTCCAAATTACCTATGTGTGAATTAAGTTAAAAATAAACATTTACGTTTTTTTTTTTTTAGAATAAAAGATTGAAAACTTTTGTTTCCTACACGCTATATATATACCTATATATATATATATATATATATATATATATATATATATATATATATATATATATATATATATATATATATATATATATATATGCAACAAAAATTGCATTTCGGCTCAATTCGAATTGCACCATTGTTCTATCTACACGTGTTTCGAGTTATTTAACTCCTTCTCAAGAACACTTATGGAAGTTCAAACTGAAATAAAATAAAATAATAAATAAAATAAAAATAAAAATAAAAACGTTTATTGCCTTAACATAATTTAGATTTCAAGATATTATAGCATTCTATCTTAACGTATCGCTTCTGCACCACCTACGGGTTGAACTAGTTTCTCTCGTGGACTTCTTGGCTTCTTTTTTTGTAGGTATTTGTTTTCGGCATCGTACCTTCTTTCCTGATTGACTGTCTTCGGCAACCACCCAGCTAGACCATCATCATATGGTCGATCAGTCTGTGTCATGATCTGTACATCCTCTGGATCCGATTCTTGGCGAGGATTGCCCTGGTCTTTGGAAGTCTTCTTGTGGCTTGGTGAAAGAAGTATCTTGTCCTATTCTTAGCCATACCCCAATGGTGTATACTGGAGCCTTTTTTTGATGGTTGGATTTGTTATTCCTTCTTCTCATGTTGATCCATCGATAATCATGTAGCATGACGGTTCTGTAGCTTCTAGCTTCTTCCAGTTGGTTTCCGAGGTGGAGCTCCATAATGGAATAGTGTACAATATTACCGATCGTAGGTCTGGTAAAACTGGATCGTCTGGGCCTTCGTTAGTGGACTGGACCTACAAATATAAGGAAGTGTTAGTTTCTTTGCAATATTTGCTTTTACCTTGATTTGTTGCGTATCCTTCGTGAAGTTGAATTTAATATCGAAATGGACTCCTGGGTACTTAACTGAATCTTCTGATTGAATCCCGTTTTCTCCCATTGTGATTTCTACTACTGGTGGATTTTTCTCCAGTGTAAACATGATAAATTGTGTCTTTTAAGTGGTGGTCTTGACTTTTAAATTTTTCATGAATTCTGTGATTCAAATTCAAAGGTGATTTTCTATGTTTTGGACCATTCTTCTGTGATCCTTTTCTGTTGCATAGATGTTCAAACTAAAATTAAATTCAATCTAGTATTTGGCCATTATAATTAAAATGACAGCCTGGTCCGCTAGCAGCGGCATCTATATGAAGTGACAAGAAGTCGGAAGACCTCTCTTTGATTACGAATTAGGTGAACCGCAAATTCAAAGCCTCTTATTAGAGTCTGTTGAACAACGCTAGGAATAACCTTTTACTCCGACATGCATCTACAGTTTACCCTTGAAAAATTTAGATAAATAAAGAAACATAAAATTTTTTTACCTACATAAACCAAAATAATGAGATAATTGGCCTACAATACTTAAATAAAAAAATTTAATATTTTGTTGGATTTTCTCGTGAATGAATTAAACTTCTTACTCTATTAGTTATACTCTCAATTACTGAATTCAAAAATTTTAGATCCAATGTTTTACATATGCGCTTCACAGCTCTACCTAATTGTTGAAGCGTATTCACAGGATTATCTAACACATTTAGTTGTCGTGTTATAGCAACATATACGTGTTCTATACAGTTCATATCTGGTGACTGGGCTGGCCATTCCATTCTGTCAATACCGTGATGCTTTAATCTTTCGTTTACAATTCTTGCACAGTGAAGACTCGCATTGTCGTCAATTACGAGAAAACTTTCTCCGATTGCACCCGCAAATGGTAAAATAATTGATTCTACAACCATACCTCTATATTCTGAGCCGTTGTTTTAGCAATTGTCAGATCCACAACGTTAGTGCGGCCATCAAAACGAATACGCAAATAGAGCCTCCGCCAAAAGCATTTCTATACACTGTTTAATGTTTATTTTTACCTTTCTCCTCGTTCCCTCCAAACAAAATACGACCATCACATATATCGGTCATCAAAAGGGTTGGGACTCCGTTGTCGTCCTTTATTAAAAACATATGAGGTTACACCATGTGTAGACATCAAGCTCCAGTTGCGGTGTTTTTCATGTCGTAGTCTTTTCAATGCGCGATGTTCCCCGGTAAGTACTGGATGAAATGAAGGTTTTCTTGCTCTTAAGTCAGTCACTGGAGAAAAAAAAATCTCATCCGAACAACAACTTAAATTTAGAGGAAATCTCAGAGTCTTTCAAATCGTATCCTATAACTAGAAAGTTTCTATGAATATTTAAACTCATTCTTTACAGATTGCCTTTTAGACAAAATTTTGGAGGAGACAAATTTATATGCCATACAGCAGAATCCTAACAAACCACTGAATATTACACTAAGTGACATGAAGCAGTTTATTGGAATTACAATATATATGTCCCTTGTTTATTGCCCAATACAAGGGCATATTGGTGAGAAGAAATTGGCTTTGAGAGAATAAAAAGTGCTATGTCAGTCAACAGGTACGAAAAAATCAGATAATTTTTACATTTCAATAATAACGAGAATGCCTTATCCCGTGACAATCCAAACTACGATAGAGTTTATAAAATTAGAACAATAATATACCACCTCAATGAAGCATTTTCAAACGGAATTCCGTTTGTTCAGTTTAAACGGAATTGAAACAATATCCGTCGATGAGCAAATTTGTTTTTCCAAAGCTAGGCTACTACGTGGAGCAGTACCTACCAAACAAGCCACATAAATGGGATTTTAAATTTTTTGTCTTATGCAGTAGCTCTCGATATGCGTATCGTATAGAATTATATACAGGACAAGAGAATGATCAAAAAACGAGACCTGATTTTGAACCTGACCTAGGAGCAACTGAAAATGTTGTGAGGTTGGCTACAATTATTCCTAGAAATATAAGTCACAGGCTTTATTTTGACAATTAGTACTCTTTGTAATAAAATAGGATTTGAAATATATAAAATATGTTTGATTGAGAGCTAAGGGATGCTTAGCACTGTCACCACTGTAATATTCCCTGTGTTTAAAGGAGATTTAGCTGTCCGAGCGAATTTGAGGCATACTGGTCCACTAGTTCGAATAGGTCGTGATTTTATCTTGTAAATCTACCCTCTCTACCCTCTTGTAAATCCGCCCTCGCGGATTTACAAGAGGGTAGGAAGACAAACAGGATAGGGGCTGAAAGGTACTCCGATGCAGGCCCTGTAAAGAGTCAGAGGCTATGGGCTTGCGTTAGTAGCCAGGAAGATGTACAAAGCAAAAATGTGTTCCCTTCTTGTCTCTATCTAACGGTGAAATAAAACAAGCCACTTTAAACTTACTGTATAATTAACAAATAGTAATTTTACAACTACTACACAAACGTACAATGAGCTATTAGTGGTTATTATTGTTTGCGAAGGGAGACGAGAAGAGATTTTACTAAGGGAATTTAAAAGGCGGACAACCTACTATTAATTGTTTCCCAAAATGGTTAGTAAACATTGGTTGTTACCTTAGCGTGCTTAGGCCCTAGCTAATGAATACGCCTTGTAGTCTAAACTGGAACTCTGGAATAGTCAAGATGAACGCTGGAATTCACTGTACGTTATGGCGGTACTGAGCGAGACGAAAAATTCGTATTTTCGAATCTCTACCTTCCGTCGCACACGAATATCGCGATGATTTAGTTAACGCTTGCCACGCTAACTGCCGAAGTTCCACTGGCACCGGATGCGGCCGGATACCATCTGACTTGGTTGCCAGAACGCTACTCCTATCTGGCTCGGTCGCCAGCACCTTACTACCCATTTGACCAACTTCTGTTTGTTTTTATCTTTTGCCAACTCGTACCTTAGATTCTTTTATCACGTCCGAAGTGGAGATTTGTTTCCACGTTTTCGCTGATTATGCCATCTATTTCATGTGTTAAACTGGATCACGCCATGTAAAACTTCTTAGTCAGCTCAATTCTTATCACTTGTTTAACAACTCGTACCTTGTATTATTTTCCAACAAGGTCTAAAGTGTCGTAATTTTTTAAACATTTAGGCTCGTGTTAAACTAGGTCAATTGTTATTTTTTGTTTTTAATTTGAAATATACCTATACGTTAAACTGTGTCGAATTTATTCTTTATTAATTTGGATATTGGAATATTATTTAATTAATTTTAATGATTCTTTTCTAGGCTAACTACCCCTTATTTTTTTCCTTCTTTATTCTCTTGCTATGTTTACATTACATCTTTTATACCTCTCCTTTTATATAGTTTCAAACAAGGTATGTACAGTTTAGGAACCGTAAGAAGGAATAAGATTCCAAATTGTAAGCTTCCGGATGAAAAGACTATGAAAAATAAAGAAGGGAGAACTAGTGTAGAGTTTGTTCGTAATTGCGATGGTGTGAAAATAAGTAGCTTAGTGTGGAAATATAACAAATTAGTCACGTTTTTATCGACTTTTCCTGGAAGAGTTCCTACAACTGCTATCAAGATATATGACAAGAAAGAAAAGAGAACAAAAGAAGTAAGTTGTCCATATCTTGTACAAGAATACAACCGTCATATAGGCGGTATTGATTTGTTGGACAGCAATATGGGACGGAATAAAATTATTCCAAGGAGTAAAAAATGGTATTTTAGAATATTTTACCATCTACTAGATCTAACCGTTGCTAACAGTTGTATTCTTTACAAGAATCCAGCTGAACATAGAACTGACGTGAAACCTAAAGTCACACACGCACAGTTTAGAACACATCTGGCAGAAGCATTATGCAGGACAGGAGAGCGATTCACAAAAAAGGAAATACCTTCAGCAAGTGAAACGAGGAGGTGCTACAAAAAAAGAAGAGAAACGGCCCAGCACAGGTTATGCCAGAAAAGGATGTTCGAATGGATGGAATTCACCATTGACTTATATGGTCCGAAAAACAAATAAAGTGCAAATTTCCACAGTGCAATGGCTATACACATGTGTGGTGCGAAAAGTGTGGTGTGGCACTTTGCTTCGTTAAAACGAAGAACTGTTTTAAAAATTTCATTTTTCCTAAATATCGTTTTAAGCATATACTTATTTGCATAATGTTGTTGATATACACCACTTATATTTTTCCAAAATAAAAAAAAATAGTTGTTCAGAGTTTTTTTATAATTTTTTTTTCCTAAAATAACGAAAATCCAGTCTGCAAACATTTTGTAACGAAAAATAAAAAATCATGCAGTGAAAGGGTAATTTATAGCATTTAAAATAAATAAGAATAAATGTTTTATTTTATCAGGTATTTGATTATTTTATCCATTTAGTATATCTGTAGTCTTTAGACTAGTTATTCAAAATCATCTTCCATTTCGAATAATTTTAACCGAAAACTTTCTCAGATAAGTGATAACTCTAAAATGAACTAGTCAAAATTCAGAACCGTTATCTCTGGTACACGCGTGGATGAATAAATTAGTAACTAACATGTTAATCACTAAACACCGCAGAATTTTGCGTGAAAATTAAAGGCTTACAGGCAAAAATATTCAACTAACATTGGGATTTATACGTATTTAGTGTAATTTTAATCCTGAATATACATTTAAGCCATCCCAAGGCGATTCCGTTTTTAAGACCTAGTAAATCATGTTATACATATTTTAGAATGTATTAATATATTTTAGTTCATATCTAAATTATATAGAAAAAGTTAGCCAATAGAAAACGAAATAAATTTTTTGGTTTCTAGAAAAATATTTTAGCTTATGTATGTGTGTATGTGTGGAAGGATAATGGCACCGAATCAAGTCCATTTGCCACAGAAAGTTGTATACAGAACTTTTCTTATAATGTGAATACAAAGTTGTGGGTTAGGCTGCTTTAAATTTCTATTTTTACTTCTTTAATAAAATTTACTAGAAGTTCTAAGGTGTTTCTATTGGCAGTTAATAAAATGTGTGATAAATTTAATGGAAGAAAATATTTCATTTTAATTAGTTTACGAATTAAATCATCGGATTTTTTTAAATGTTTTTTGCAACCGAAGAATATATGGTTGAGATCTCCGTAAGAGTTCTGATCACAACTACAGGCCGATGACTATATAATGCCCAGCTTAGCAAGGTGTGATGGAAATCGCCCATGATTTGTTTTAAGTCGAAAAACACTTGCCGAAAAGAATTTTGACGTGGAATAGTTGAAAATATATTGGGGTGGAGATGCTAGGGTTGGATGTATTTTAAAATACGTATTTTGTGAGTTCTCTACAACGTTTTCCCACTCTCGTTCCCATTTTAACAATATTTTATTTTTAATCAAATTAGAGATGTCACGTATTGTACAAATATTACAATTAACTCCGTTTTGTACTGCCTCCTTGGCCAAACTATCAGCTTTTTCATTACCTAGTATACCTATATGGCCTTTGACCCATACAAATGTTATATTTAATTCTGCGATTAATTTTTTTAAATTGCATAATATAGGGCATTTCATTCTTTCAAATTGTATGCTTTTTATTGACTCCAAGGCTGACTTAGAATCAGTTAGTATTACCCCCTCTCGTAAATTATTTGATATTAACCAAGTAATGCCCTTCAAAATTGCTATAAGTTCAGCAGTATATATGCTGCATATTGATGGTAATTTAAACATAAATGATTGTTTTGTATTTTGAATAAAAACTCCACAACCAACTCCGTGTTTTGTTTTAGATCCATCTGTATATATAAATATCTTATTGACTAATCCATCCAATATAGATTTTAAGAGGGTATGGTTTATATGATCATATTCTGTATAATGGGGTATTATAACTCTGTGTGGTTTTATTAGTGATCTAAAGGGTATATTATACATAAGCAATTTTTTATTTTTACTAAAAGAAATGTGATAAGCATTAGTCTCAACAAAAGCTTCTGCAAGTGGGGGAGAATTTTTTAGTTTCCAATAGCGGTTTGTTAGGTCTTCTTTTGCAATATCACTTAATTTGTTGATCATGTTTGACTCAAGGGATTTTAGTTTTAAAAGATATTTTTGTGATAACCGTTGCCGACGTAAGTCCAAAGGTAACTCATTACACTCTGCCAGTATTGCTTTCACCGGTGATGATACCATCCCACCGATGCAAGTTCTAAGACATTTATATTGAAATCTGTTTATTTTGTTTAGATTGGTATTACAAGAGGATCCGTATAAATAACATCCATAGTCAATGATAGAACGCACGTAGGCTCTATAAAATAATAAAGCTATACCAGGAGCTGCACCCCAACTTCGATTTGTTACACACCTAAGTAAATTGTAGCCTTTCTCACATTTTTTTATTAAGTGACTTATGTGGCTCGAGCATAGTAACTTGGTGTCAACAATAATACCTAAATACTTAAACTCTTTAACTACCGACAGGGTACGTCCACACAGAGTTAATCTCTCTGGAGCACGTAGTCTATGCCTGGTAAAAAACATGATAGAACATTTTTCTGTTGAAAGTGTCATGCCTGTTTCTTCTGTCCATATACTTACCTTATGCATAATATTCTCAAGAGCTTCCGTGCATGCTTCATAACTATTTTGGATGGTGTATATACATATATCATCTGCATATTGTATGCAATTTACGGAGTTATGAAATAGTGAATGAATATTGGCAGAATATATATTAAATAGTATAGGGCTAAGTACTGATCCCTGTGGTAACCCATGATAAACAATCCTTGGACCATGTAACACATTTATATGATCTCAAATATAGACATGTCTAGAAAAATATAGTTGCAATATATTTAGGGCAGTCGTTTTACTAAGACCAATACTAATCATTTTTTGTTTAAGTATATTTATATTTTCAGAGTCGTAAGCCCCTTTTATATCTAGGAATAAACAAGCTAGATACTTGTTACCCGAAAAAGTAATTTGGATGTCATTTACTAAATGAGTTACTGCATCCAAAGTACCATATCCCCTTCTAAAACCATATTGAGTACTAGGTAAAATATTGTTATACTCTACGTACCACTCCAGTCTTGTTTTTATCATTCTTTCAAATGTTTTAGTTATACATGACATTAAAGATATAGGGCGATAAGAAGAAGGCATATTTTTCTCTTTAGTTGGTTTTAAAATTAAACAAATGGTAATTTTGTTTAACTTGCTTGATATAGTTTGCATTCACCCACCAATCATTGTATATATTTATTATAAATTCTTTAACAACTTGGGGGAGATTTTTAATAATGTCATATGTAACAAAATCATTACCCGGAGCACTACATCTAGAGGTCTTAATTGCAGTTTCAAATTCCGTTGTATCAAAAGATGCATCCATATAGTGGCTGACAATGTTTTCTTTCGGTCCTTCAAGCATATTTGGGACAAAACTAGGTGCTACAATATCAAAAATTTGGTTTCTTAGTTCTTCAGATATAAGATGTTTTTTAAAAGTTGATTGATGATGTGAAAAGTTGATGATTACTCATTATAAAATTATAAACTTGTACTTACCTTATCTATGAGTTTATGAAATAACAAACCAAAACAAACCTGCCTAAATTCGAGCAAAATGTAATTAAGCGCGCTTCACGAGCCAACCTTATAGTTCGGAAGAAACACCAATACTGTTAGCTTATGTAGTCTATGAACATTTTACGTATTCATATTTACAATGATTTGGCCAAATCACTTTGCATTCTATTTTATTTTTTATTTTTCACTTACATATTATTTGTTAAATTCAGCTTGGATACTGTTACCATGAACACACTTGTTATATCCTAGGGCATAATAAGCAGGCGTTATGATCTATAATGTCATGCTGCATAAGAAAAAACCGCAAACGTTACAGGACGAATTTTTTTTATTAATAAAAATTGAAAGGAGTATATATTATATAACTAACATTTTTTAACCTAAAAATCTTTATAAATATTGAAAGCCCAATTTTTTTAATAACAAAGTATAAATAAATGACATAAATCCATAACTAAATATAAATTCAACTGAGAACTACATAATACAATCAACAAACCTTAAAATATCAACAACTGTATAATAGACTAAGTCCGGAAACTAATTATCGAAATTTCTGCTTTAATCTGTGCCTTCTAAGAATTGCAAGGCAAAACAGACTTTGATAAAGGTGTACCTAATTAGAGACATGGGGAATCTAACATTGCATTCCACAACATATCTCCTCAACTAAGCAAAAATCCTTAGCGAATTGGTTTCTGGTACTCACAAAGAGTATACCGGGATAAAAGGAAATACAGTGAAGATTTGATTTCACGTACAGTGCGTCTGTATATCCGCTTATGCATGGTACGATGAACACAATGTATGATACATAATGTTGCAAAATCGGTTCGCTTCGCGTATGACGCAGTCAAGAACGCTTCTTCACGCAATATTTAAATGTATTTGTATAGAAAAGACTTTTAATTTTAACTTTTTTTTTTATATAATTTGGCTAAATTAATTATAGTTATTATAAAGAGATAATAAAATTGTGTTATTATAATATTTAATCATTAATAATATTTTGAAGTTAATTTAATTTTATTGATTTTCGGTACACTTATTTTGATCACATAAATATCCTTTATAAGACAAGTTTTAATTATCTTTTATTACACATAGGTACAGGTTGATCAACTTATACTCCAGAGTTTGATATTTCAGATAATTAAAAAGTTACAAAAAAGTTTATCTACATAAAAATAGCTCAAGTAAAGCTAAAAATTTTAAAATTATTATCCAATATACAAGGTATTCCCACTTCTTAATTTGTTAATGATCACTTTGTAATGTAGGTACACAAAATTTGTAAGTATACTGAACTAAACACAAAATCAAAATAAATAATAATAAAGTCAACTGTATTTAGATCGGATGTGCTAGCTGGCCATCGAATATGAGTGTAGTGAGGTCACACAATATTGCACAATGTTTTAAATAAAATTTTTTCTCTAATTTTCACACATAAAATTATCTTGGTATTGTTTAATAATGATAATAATATGTAATCACTACGAGCCTAGTAGGCCCATGGCTGATGTACTATTCTTTGTCACTCAATTTTCTTTCCCAGTTCGTTACATTAAGTCTTCTCATATCTTCTTTAACTTCGTTGCTCCATCTTAACCTCGGTCTTCCTCTTCGCCTTTTGTCTGCCAATGCACTAGGTAGTACCATTCTGGGAATTCTAGATGGAATCATTCTCTAACACAAAAACTATAGGAATCACACAGATCAACGACTATTGAATACGAACATATAAAAAACTGCATGAAAGACGCAGCGCTAGAAGCCTTAGGGCCACAGGTGCAGAGAGTAGATAAACCATATTGGTGGGATAAAGAAGTGGAAGAAAAGATAAAAAGAAAGAAGGAAGTATACCAAAAGCTATTAAAACAGGGAGACGAACAAACAAAACAGCAATATAAAAACTTGAATAAAGAAGTCAAACAAAAAGTGGTTAAAAAGAAAAATAGTGCATGGGAACAAAAATGCCAATACCTAGACAACCATATAGAAGGGACAAAGAGCTCTGAAGCCTGGAGAACTATAAAAACGATGGGAACAACGACAAAAAAACAAGTCATAATAAACAGAATACCAGAGAACACCTAGTAGAGCATTTTGAAAACTTATTAACAGAGAGGAGAAAGGTTTAAACAGACAAACGAACAAGTGGAAGTAGAAGGAAGAATAGAAATATCAATAGAACAAGTAAAAGAAGCAGTTAAGAAAATAAAATTAAGAAAATCTCCAGGCCCAGGCGGAATACATCCAAAGTTGATTAGGTATGGATGATTAAAACTGTTTGAAATGATCCGAAAATTATTCGAAAGATGCTTAAACGAAGAAGAAGTTCCAGAAGAATGGAGACAATCGTATATATCTTCAACACACAAGAAAAACTATAGAGGGATCGCAGTAATTGCTACTATAGGCCGACCCTACTCAAAAGTACTACGAAACCTGTTAGAAAATGATTAAAGACAAACAACCCTAAGAACAAGCGGGATTTAGGACCAGACGCTTCACTATGGATAATATTTTCACATTAAAAATTGCAATGGAAAAACGAGTGCAGAGAAATAGAGAAACCCATATAGCTTTAATAGATTTGGAAAAAGCATATGACAGTGTACCGATCTCCCAACTATGGATAGAAATGGGTAACTTGAAAATAATCTCAATTCTTATTAACGCAACTCAAAAATACTACTAACAAAACTTTGCAAGAATTAAAATGGGACAAGAAATTACCTCTCCTTTTCAAACAACAAAGGGACTAAGACAAGGCTGCTGTCTGTCACCCACCTTATTTAAAATCTATTTGGACAGATCCTTAGTGAAATGGGTAAAAGAATGTAGAAACATGGGCATAACGGTGGAAGAAAACACGCTATATACACTTTTCTTTGCGGATGCCCAGGTAGTAATGCCGAAGACAGCTACGATCTTAGCTATATGGTAAGAAAACTGCAAGAAGAATATGAGGTGGCAGGTCTAAACATGAATATGACAAAATGTAAATATCTCTCAGTGGGAACAGATGAAAATGTGACCTAGTCTTGGAAGACGACAAAATCAAAGGCGTGCAATCCTGCAAATATTTGGGGGTCATTTTCAACAAGAAGGGAAATAGCGTGGATGAAATCAGAAAAAAAAAATAAACAAGGGCAGAGCACCAAGACGTGCCTTAAACTCTCTTCTCTGTCAAAAAACAATTCGACGAGAAACCAAAAAACACATTTACGGTAGTATAGTCCAAAGTATTACACTTTACGGTTCGGAAGTATAGGACGTCACTAAAGCTAATAGAAACAAACTTATGACGACAGAAATGGATTATCTGAGACGAAGCTGCGGTAAAATGCTAGAAGAAATAATAGAGAAAGGGGAGGTAATGGGGCTAAGATTAAATCAAGAAAAGACACAAATATTAAAATTAGGGAAAAAACTGAAAGAAAAAATCAAAATAGGAAGTTCTGAGTTTGAAGAAGTAGAATACATCAAATACCTAGGAGTTACAATAAGTAAATCTGGAGAAAAGAAATCCAAAATAAAAGAAAAAATATAAGCAGCGAATAAAGCTTATTTTGCAAACAAAAATTACTTAAAAGCAAAACACTGACTAAAAAAAGTAAGATGAGCATTTATAACACCATAATTAGGCCAATATTATTATATGCAGGAGAAACAATGACGATGGTTAAAAAAGATTAAGAAGACTTAAAAATAGCAGAGAGAAAGATTATGAGAACCATACTAGGACCAATCAGAACAGAGCAAAATGAATATAGAAACACAACAAATGCTGCAATTAAGGAAGAACTTAAGGAAGACATCGTAACTAAAATAAAGCAATGCAGAGTTAGATGGTTAGGTCACATTTGTCGAGCAGGCGATGACGCAGGGACATACGCAATGATAGAATGGAATCCAGGAGGAAGAAAGAGAAGGGGAAGACCGAGATCAAAGTGGCTGCAAGAAGTTGAAGAAGACCTCCAAAGGGCAGGAGTCAGAGAATAGAGAGGACGAACTAGAGACAGGAAAAAATGTAGATTTATTGTTAAGAAGATAATATAAACAAAAAAGACTGATCCACTTAAGAAATAGGATCTAGAAAGCATTTGCGGTTTAACAAATATTATATATATATATATATATATATATATATATATATATATATATATATATATATATATATATCACGAATCATTAACTAATAATTCTTGTACCGACATGTAAGTAGTATGTTGTTTGTTACTAGTTTATTACAATTCAATAGATTATCTCTTACCAATTTGTGGGTTTTTACTTTGTCTGCTTAATCAATTTTATCCATATTAATAAACACAGACATGTAATATTGGTATAATTACTATATTTTTTTTTATCTTTATCTTCATAAGACAGCACCCTAATATGGGCTTTTTATAATTTCATCGTTTAATTTACTTTGTACCGTTTGACCTGAAGATGTTTTGCAAATTGTAAAAAGCGAAACCGGTCGTTTTGATAGTAAAATTAAATTGATTGTAAGTCTTATTTTATTTCTTTTACCTATTTAAAAAAATGGACTCACACAAGCAACACATTCATAATATATATATATATATATATATATATATATATATATATATATATATATTTATATAAATATATATATATATATATATATATATATATATATATATATATATATATATAAGAACAAGGAGGATTTAGAGCAGGTCGTTCATGCACAGATAACATCTTCTGTCTTAAACAAATTATAGAATAGAAAATTGTG
Source organism: Diabrotica undecimpunctata (assembly GCF_040954645.1). NCBI lineage: Eukaryota > Metazoa > Arthropoda > Insecta > Coleoptera > Chrysomelidae > Diabrotica > Diabrotica undecimpunctata. Next base: position 44,624,026 of record NC_092806.1, read on the forward strand.
ACAAATAGAGAGTTACATATGACTTTTGTAGATCTTGAGAAGGCATATGACACAGTCCCGCTAAATAAACTATGGGAAGTCCTGGGCACATCAAACGTACATTGGTTAGTGCTCTCAAAGATCTATATTATGGTTCAAACTCCCAAATGAAATTCGGAAACCTCTTAGCTAAAAAATTTGCAGTTACTAAGGGTCTCAGACAAGGATGTTGTATCTCTTCGACTCTATTTAAGATCTATATCTCTGCAGCTCTGAAACAATGGAAAAGGAAAGTCAAAGGAATGGGTATACAATTGAACGATCGGGATTACATATATTATACTTTACAGTTTGCAGATGATCAGGTGGTAATCTCAAATGACAAAGATGACATGGAATACATGCTTAGAAAACTAATTGAAAAATACCAGAAATGGGGATTAAATATCAATTTAGAAAAGACAAAATACCTCTCAATTGGAGCTGAAGCAGAACAACTCGATATCGATGACAGTCAAAAAATAAATCCATGCAACGAATATAAATACCTGGGCGTCATCTTCGACCGTAGTGGAAAAGACGAACGAGAAATAGAACATCGAATTGTACAAGCACGAAGAGCTATAGTATGTTTGAACGGAATTCTATGGAGTAAAGAAATATCAAAAAAAAAATGGTACATCTATGAGACAATTGTTAAAACTAGCCTACTTTATGGAGCTGAGACATGGAGAATAACCGAAAAATAAAAGAAAAAGGTCGAAGCCACGGAAATGGATGCCATCAGAAGATTGATGAGAATATCAAGAGCCAACAGAATACGAAATGAAGTGATGAAACAACAAATGGGTAAAGAGGGCACTATAGTTGAGGATATTCAGAGAAAAGAGCTCATATGGTATGGGCATGTGAGCCGAATGGGGGACGAAAGATATATATATATATATATATATATATATATATATATATATATATATATATATATATATGTATATATATAATATATATATATATATATATATATATATATATATATATTTATATATATATATATATATATATATATATATATATATATATACCTTAGATATCATATATATTGCAAACAAGCATTTTTGGTCAGTTACTTACGCGGTCAAATTTTTTGTTATATATTTATAAGTCGAAACTTTACATCCATTTCTAGTTTACAAGATCATAAAGCTTTAAAATATTATGTAGGGTAATAAGTAAATTTTAACTCTTAAAATTTAAAAAAATTTAAAGTCTTTGCAAAAAAAATGTATTTTTTCATTGTTAAATAATGGTTCCTGCAATCAATATAGAAGAATAAAAACGCAAAACTTAGATTTAATTAATATTAGATATACGTATTTTTGGATATTTATAAATCATAATTAATAGTTTAACTGAAAACAATTTTCAGCCAAATAATAATCCAACTTGGCCTATCAAAACAACCCTAATTGAATATCTAGTCGTACACAACATTTTCGTGGCTGTTTAAATGTAATTTGCATGTAACCCTTAGGCCAAATAGACTAAATTAAATACGAAGTAGTATCATCTCGGTATTCGCGTACTCCATGTATTTTTATAAGTATTTTATTACAGCGACTTCATTCGAGTGTCTTTCCCAAAGTGACTGTTCGCACGATTTCATTTGTGCTCAGCGACCTTTAGTCTACCGAAATATCATTGCTTTCACTATGCTATGGAAAATAGTAATAAAAGAACACACAAAAGCGTTTCTTTTTTAATTTTGTCTACTCGAGCAATAAATACATGCCCCAAACAACGTGTACCCTTAAAGCGTTTTTTAGACAAAATTAGTTGGGAAATTTGCTAAAAGAACTTTTGTCAAAACTTCACAATGCTAAATTATTGTGAAAACACATTATTTATATGTATGAGTAACGTAATAAAAATCAGTACGGTAGCGAAAATTCTGTTAAGGGTTAAACTTGGTTCAGAGAATATACAAGAAATGGAATAGAACCCTTGGATATTCATCTCTTGATAAACGTAATATACTTGGTTTATTTTATAAGGTCTTAGGTTGATGCATGGCGGCATGGGTAGTGTTATTTGTCATGCGGCTTCGCTTTTTTCGCTCAAATATTTGTTATTTAAAGTGATGTATGGTTGAATCTTCGAATTAGTAATAAACTTTTATCAAATAAAAGGCAGATATCGAGCACAGTTTTTTATTAAATCTTGCCAAAGTACTTTCGCTTCTAGAGCATTTTCAGGGTCATTTCGTCAAAATTATAGGCTATCCAACAATTTGGTGAATGTCATAAACAACAAATAAGACATTTACACAACACTAGATAAAGGACAAACAGTTGAATTTTTTTTTAATTTGAAGAAGCTACAGACTGGGTGACAGCAGGAGAGAGAATCTTTTCTCATCAACATCAACGAACATAATTATTGCGGAAAATTTTTTTCAAAATAGTTTAAAGGTGTCAAAACTTTTAAAACTTTAGAATCTTTGTCTGTGTATGCAGCACTATAAGACAATATCGCATTTTTTTAAATTTTGCAGCCGTTTGTTCTTCTTCTTCATCTTTGATACTATCTGTTGTGGAATATGTATATTATTTTTATATTTTGTTAATATTTAGAAAAACAAAATTGCCTAAAAAATCAAATAGCTAGATGAATGGACCTATATAAAATTTTCTTACCTTTAACGTCCATTTCATCAGCATTCTACATTTTGTACTACACATACATGTACATCATTCAGAAGCATTAATTATAGTGAACAACTTCCCATGAATTATGAGGTCACTACTAATTAAACTCTCTACTTTCGTGCGTACAGGTTACAGTAAGCTTTCAAAATGTATGTTGGCAATCGATACGGTTATTTCCAAAAGGGTTACATGAAAAAAAAAAAAAATAAAAAAAAGATGTTTTTTAGCCGTTGTTTTTACTACAAGACCGTTAAAATAGGTCATAGAGTTTTAAGTTTTTTATTTGCTTTGATTAAATTTAAGATTAAGAAAAACTGAAAAAAAGATACTAAAGATACAAGACTGAAAGGATAATTAAAGAAAGGAAAGAAAACTGCAGTATCTTGGATAGACAAAGTATGTGTTACAGTTACACATTTTTGTTTATAAGAGCAGCTGTAAAAGTTACAGTGGCACATAATAATTGCTAATATCCGTAACGCTGAACTCCTGAACTCCTTTTACAAAAACAAGCCCCAACGAAAATGGACATGGATCAGCACTAATGGATTTACAAAAAAATGAGATACATACTGTCTACGGAACATATCATTAAAGATGTAACATTTCCTAACAAATTTACAACAAGTAGCGATCACAGGATGGTCAGAGCAAAAATTATTATTGACGGTAACTATGAAATGAAAACAAAAATAATTAAAAACTGGGATCTAGTAGATAGAAATAAACTAGGGCAATATAAAAAGATATACAAAGACCTACTAAAAGAACAACTTACCCAAAAATTAGACAGTGATGATAAAGATATAGACGAAATAGACAACATACTTACAGCAACGATGATTACATCAGGAAAAGAAATAGCAAAAAAGGATCTAAAAAAGAACAACTATATATCAACAGAAACAAAGAAGCTTATGGATAAAAGAAGGAAGCTGAACGAAGAAGGCAATAAAAATCTATAGAATATATAGAAATCAATAAAACAATAAGCAGGATGATAAAAATAGAAGAAGTAATACAGAACAACAAAAATATGAAATGCTTATGACAGAAATTAGGTAAGTGTGAAATAAACAAATTAAAAGATGTAAACGGAGTAGAAACAAACATTAAAGATGACATCATAAATAAATTAAAAACCAACTTAGGGCTAAAACAAAAAATGTCAACTCAGAGCTACAGCCAGAAATAAGCAAATCAGAAGTAAAGAAGGCATTGAAAGAAATGAGAAACAACAAATCGCCTGGAAAAGATGAAATAACTGCAGAGATGCTGAAATATGGTGGAAAAGTGGTAATTAATATTCTACATTTCCTTTTTAAAAATTTATTAAAAGAAAAAAGAATCCCAAACAACTGGAAGGAATCCGTAACCATTATCCTACACAAGAAAGGGGATAAAGCAGATATAAAAAACTACCGTCCTATAATACTCCTCAATGTAATGTATAAACTACTAACAAAAATTTTAACCAATAGATTGACGACAAAATTGGATGGATACCAGTCGAAAGAACAAGCTGGTTTTAGAAAGGGATTCAGCACAAGTGACCATTTACTAAGTATGAAAATACTTATAGAAGGAGAAAATGAATACCAAATTCCTCTATATATAGCGTTTTCTCTATAAAAAGTTTTCGACAATGTCAAATATTGGGCAGTGAAAAGTTCTTTGATTAACAGCAGAATTGACCACAGATATACAGAACTAATAGCCAATATATATAAGAAAGCCAAAACAACAATTAAAGTACATGAAGGAACAAAATCAATACAAATAAATAAAGGCGTGAGACAGGGTGACACAATATCACCGAAACTTTTCAATCAGGCTCTGGAAGATATTTTTAAAAGATTAGAATGGGAAGAAAAAGGCATAAAAATTTGTGGACAACGCTTGGACCATCGAAGGTACGCTGATGGCATCGCGTTGATAACCGATAAAAAAGAAGAATTATTTGAAATGATGAAAGAACTGGAGGTAGAAGCTGGATAGATAAGCCTTAATATGAATTACAGCAAGGCTAAACTCATAAATACAGATGAAGAAATCACAATGAGGATCGGACAAGATGAAATAGAACAAGTTCAGGATTATATATATCTGGGTTAAACTATAAAACTTAACAAACAAAACCAAACAGCAGAGATAAAAAGACGAGTTAGACTGGCATGGGTGGCATTTGGCAAACTAAGCTATATTCTTAAAAACAAAAGATATCCACAGCATCTTAAGACCAAAGTATACAATCAATGCGTACTCCCTGTTCTCACTTATGGTTTCCAAACGTGGACATTTTTACAAAAGCAAACATCGACAAAATCATAAAAACCCAAATACCAATGGAAAGATAAATATTGCACATAAGACTAATGGATAAAAAGAGAAACGAGTGGATAAGAGAGAAAACAAAAGTGGAAATCATGTTAGACAAGAAGTTGCAAAATTGAAATGGAGATTTTCCGGACACAATATAAGACAAAAAGAAGACCGATGGAACAAAATTCTTATTGGATGATGTCAAGAAGCACGTAGGCTGTATATGGATGAGTGTAGCGACAGACGTAGAAGAATGGAAAAGGATTGGAGAGGCATATGTCCAAAGATGGACCGAAGAAAGCTAATTAGATAGATAGATAGATCCGTAACGATGATGGTACGTAAAAAAAAGAAAAATTGTCTTATCTAGTTAACTGACAAACAGCTATAGTGATAAATTATTATAATAAATTTTGTGGAAGTTTTGAAAACAAAGTTTTCAGGGTTTTATTGTTATATAAAATGAATTTCCATCAAGTAACGGTCGAATCCATCACTGTTTTAGTTTTTGTTGTTTCTTGTCGATGTTGATTATTACACGAACTTGGAACTTTATTTAACATAACCTAATAATTTATTTAGCTCAAATTAGCAGAAAAATTATGTCACAATTATGGCGACATTATATTAAACTTGCTTTAGGTAACACCATAATGTCAAATAGGAATTAGCAGATTAAAACGTGTTGGTTTTTATCAACTTTTTAAAAATAATAATAATATTGCGAGATAACGATAGCAATTTTTTTCCTTTCAACAAATCCAGCTTTTCAAAGTTAATCCCATAATCCGCACTTCGAGCTTTTGGTCTTTTTTTAATCCGATTACTTGCCAAATATCAACAAAATATTCCATTGATATGTATGAGTATCTGTGACGTAGCATCGGTTTACCGGTAATTGGATAAACCACTTTTCATTTTAGATGGACGAAAGGGAAAATGTATAAGTGGGATTTTTTCAATCAGCGGCATTATATTTACGTCATAGGTGGAGCTACGAGGTAAACGTACAATAAAAATAAAAATAATTTAATACCTGCTAACTGGAGGTATTACACATGGAATACTCCCTAGACTCTTTTTTTACTAATTTGATTGTAGAAATGGACAAACTAAAACTAATTTTTCCTAAATTCTCTATTCACTGTTTAGCAGTACATGTTTTGTCCCTTTGACAGGAAGTGTATAAATGGCGCTGTTGCAGTACGTGCACAAGTGACATAAACAGTGGCGTATCAATATATTTTTAGAAATAAATATAAGTAAGATGAATTTGAAAATACTCTTTTCAAATGAGATTTTACAGACTAAATACCTGATTCATAATTTCTTTCGAAATAAGGTGAATATACTGGTATACAAATAATAAATTGCCAATTTATTTAATTATTCGCACAGATATCTGATATATTGGATTGATTGATTTTAAGAAAGTCACCTTCTTCTTCTTTTTTCTTCTAGTTTGTATCTTCAACATTAGCCTTCTAAATTATCGCACCATCTTTTTTTTAGTCTGCCAATACTTCTTCGTAGAAAGTTACCTGAATCCTTTAATTCATTATAAGATCTTATGAAATTTGTACCATTCTCAGACAAAACCTGAACTTGTTTTCTAAGTCTAGATATAAAACGTTTTAACGTAGATTTAAAAGATTGAGCCGTAAGACCGGCCTCTAGTTTCAAGTGAATTGCTTTGGTAGGAAGACAAATAAATACAGATTTTCATTTTCTAGGTAAAGGGTCTAGAGTAGTCAATACCCGTAACAGGAAATGGGAATGAAGGAGTAACTAAATAGTTAATGCTTCAAATGAAATATCAGTATTGTCAAATAATGCTTAGCTGGTAACAAAATAGGATGTTTCTTATTAAATTCAAAATTAGAATTACATATTCTTCCACCAACTCTAATTTCACCTTTGTCGTCCAAAAAAGGGTTGAGAAAAAATTTTACTCTTTGAGGAAATCATTTTTTTTTGAAAGATCAGATAAATTGGTGGGAAATTCTTCACCTTGAGCTAGCTTGATTAAAAAATGCAAAGATTGATCTAACTCTTTAGCACAAAGGCGACCTAAATTTCTTTGAGTTTTATCGCGAGTGAACTGAAATCTCCATTTTGGGAATAGATATTTGAAAATCAATCCTAGATAATTTCCATGACTCTTCAGGTAGAGACAAGAATTGTGGATCATGCCACCAAAAATCACAAGTTTTAAAAAGAGGAAGGTTTATTTCGCGTGAAACCAACTCAGCTGGATTTTGACTTAAAATAACATGTCTCCAATTGCGAGCTGCTGTTATTGATTGAATTTTGCTGATACGATTGGGTACAAAGGTGTTGAATAAATGAGATGGCGTATTTATCCATTGAAGAAATATCGTATAATCGGTTCAGTAGTATAAGTTTCCAAATTAAAGTTAAAATGAATTATTTGCTTTGCAATTAAATGAATTATTTGCAAGCTGAACCAATATAAGGGCTACACATAGTTCGTGACAAGATATTGAAACTCGCTTGAGGGGAGCTACTTTCCATTTGGCAAATAACAATTCTACAGATATTTCACCTTGTTCGTTAATACAAATGTAGAAACAAGAACCATATGCTAGTTCACTAGCATCGGAGAACGCGAGCATTTCTTACACAACAGAATTCTTGAGCTTCACATTCCCAGGAATGTTTAGTTTATTTAAATGGAATAATTGATCATAAAATGTTAACCACTGACTATAAATATCTGAAAAAACTAATTGGTCCTAATCAATTTTCTGTAGCCATAATTGTTGCAAGACAATTTTGGCTTTAATCACTACTGGACTGACTAGGCCCAACGGATTTTCATTTCAGCCAAATGAAAATAAAATATTTAACGAAGATATAGAATCATGTAATTTATAAAGAATATTATGATCATTTGAATTCCATTTACGTAAAGAAAAACACGTCTGATCGTCTGCCTATTCGGAACCCGTTAGAATGTTATCTACGTACATGCCATTAAAAATAATTTAAAAGGTCTACCTTTATTAAATTATTAAATTAAATGACAAAATCTAATGAAAACTAACTTATGTATATAGTTTCTAAAAAGCTGGCCGAAGCGGTTCCATATGTTACAGTATTTAATTCGCAAGAAATTAAAGGCTGAGTTGACTCGGACCTTCAATATTATATTTTGTAGGCATCTTTAAGAAGGCTCTTTGAAAATTTGTCCATACATTTTTGCTTTGTTTGCAGAAATGACATATGTATGCTGTCTGCGGTGTAATAAAATGAAAATAAGATCATCCTGTATGACTGGTCCTATCATCTATAAATCATTGACAGAAATACCTGAAGATGATTGAAAAGAACCATTGAAAACAACTCTAAGTTGAGTCGTTAGACTTTCTTTAATAACTCCATGACAAGAAAGATAAAATTCTACTTTATTTGAAATACTATTGCTTGGTTCACATTGCATCATGTGTCTCATTGACAAGTATTCGAACAGGAATTGAGTGTAGTTTTGCTTTAACTTATCGTCGAACTGAAGCTTGCCATCTAAAGTGTAGAAGCGTTTAGTAGCAATTGTTTTAGAGTATGGGCATAGGAGTACCGGTACAGAACGAATACCTATATACGTTAAGCTTTGCAGACGATCAAGTAGTGATTGCACAAGACCAAGACGACCTCAGCTACACGATGAAGAAACTACAAGAAGAATATACCAAGGCTGGCCTAGATATTAACCTCGCGAAAACAGAGTATCTATCTACAAGTGAAGAAAACATAGAAGATCTACAGATTAATGACAGCGTAACAATCAAAGAAAAGGATAAATTCATATACTTGGGGTTTATATTCACAAAAAAGGCAACAACAGAGGAAGAAATTACAAAAAGATTAGGAAAAACAAGAACAACAATCCGACAACTTAACTCAGTATGATAGGATAGACACCTAAATATAAAGACAAAAACACAGATTTATAAAACATTAATGCGAAGTATTATGAAATATGGGGCTCAAAATTGGATCAAAAACAAGAAAAATATCAGTAGGATAGCAGATGGATAAAGAGAATAACCGAATGGAGCCCCATAGGAAGGAGGAAAAGAGGACGAAAATCCGGAAGGCATCAAGTAGACGACGCCATGAGTAAGAGAGGCCTAAACGATGGAAAATGGGAACAACAGAGAGAGATGGAAACGGTTTAGCGAGGGCAGTGAATACTGTAGAATCCCTGAATATATATATATATATATATATATATATATATATATATATATATATATATATATATATATATATATATATATATATATATATATATATATATATTGTTATGATGTGTTTTTTTGTTTGAATGATGAGCAATGAGTATTTTTAATAATATAATATATAGGGTTTTTATCGCGGTTCTCAAAGAATTAGCTTGTAAGTACTTTTTTAAATTATCTTTATTATAACTATTATGAAACACACATATATATCTAACCTAGCCAATGTAAATTTAAAATAAACTATCTTTAAATTGATACTCTTATAAAACTAATTAAATTCTATAGACAATGTAAAATTTAAACAAACTATCTTCAAAATTGAAATTGTTATGACACTAACTAAATTATATTAACAAAATTTTGTACCTTTCTTTCACTGAATGCCTAAATGAACTGTTTTCCACTATATATATATATTCTAATCACCATTGAAAGTCTTCGTACTTCTTACGAGCATTTCTTACACAACAGAATTCTTGAGCTTCACATTCCCAGGAATGTTTAGTTTATTTAAATGGAATAATTGATCATAAAATGTTAACCACTGACTATAAATATCTGAAAAAACTAATTGGTCCTAATCAATTTTCTGTAGCCATAATTGTTGCAAGACAATTTTGGCTTTAATCACTACTGGACTGACTAGGCCCAACGGATTTTCATTTCAGCCAAATGAAAATAAAATATTTAACGAAGATATAGAATCATGTAATTTATAAAGAATATTATGATCATTTGAATTCCATTTACGTAAAGAAAAACACGTCTGATCGTCTGCCTATTCGGAACCCGTTAGAATGTTATCTACGTACATGCCATTAAAAATAATTTAAAAGGTCTACCTTTATTAAATTATTAAATTAAATGACAAAATCTAATGAAAACTAACTTATGTATATAGTTTCTAAAAAGCTGGCCGAAGCGGTTCCATATGTTACAGTATTTAATTCGCAAGAAATTAAAGGCTGAGTTGACTCGGACCTTCAATATTATATTTTGTAGGCATCTTTAAGAAGGCTCTTTGAAAATTTGTCCATACATTTTTGCTTTGTTTGCAGAAATGACATATGTATGCTGTCTGCGGTGTAATAAAATGAAAATAAGATCATCCTGTATGACTGGTCCTATCATCTATAAATCATTGACAGAAATACCTGAAGATGATTGAAAAGAACCATTGAAAACAACTCTAAGTTGAGTCGTTAGACTTTCTTTAATAACTCCATGACAAGAAAGATAAAATTCTACTTTATTTGAAATACTATTGCTTGGTTCACATTGCATCATGTGTCTCATTGACAAGTATTCGAACAGGAATTGAGTGTAGTTTTGCTTTAACTTATCGTCGAACTGAAGCTTGCCATCTAAAGTGTAGAAGCGTTTAGTAGCAATTGTTTTAGAGTATGGGCATAGGAGTACCGGTACAGAACGAATACCTATATACGTTAAGCTTTGCAGACGATCAAGTAGTGATTGCACAAGACCAAGACGACCTCAGCTACACGATGAAGAAACTACAAGAAGAATATACCAAGGCTGGCCTAGATATTAACCTCGCGAAAACAGAGTATCTATCTACAAGTGAAGAAAACATAGAAGATCTACAGATTAATGACAGCGTAACAATCAAAGAAAAGGATAAATTCATATACTTGGGGTTTATATTCACAAAAAAGGCAACAACAGAGGAAGAAATTACAAAAAGATTAGGAAAAACAAGAACAACAATCCGACAACTTAACTCAGTATGATAGGATAGACACCTAAATATAAAGACAAAAACACAGATTTATAAAACATTAATGCGAAGTATTATGAAATATGGGGCTCAAAATTGGATCAAAAACAAGAAAAATATCAGTAGGATAGCAGATGGATAAAGAGAATAACCGAATGGAGCCCCATAGGAAGGAGGAAAAGAGGACGAAAATCCGGAAGGCATCAAGTAGACGACGCCATGAGTAAGAGAGGCCTAAACGATGGAAAATGGGAACAACAGAGAGAGATGGAAACGGTTTAGCGAGGGCAGTGAATACTGTAGAATCCCTGAATATATATATATATATATATATATATATATATATATATATATATATATATATATATATATATATATATATATATATATATTGTTATGATGTGTTTTTTTGTTTGAATGATGAGCAATGAGTATTTTTAATAATATAATATATAGGGTTTTTATCGCGGTTCTCAAAGAATTAGCTTGTAAGTACTTTTTTAAATTATCTTTATTATAACTATTATGAAACACACATATATATCTAACCTAGCCAATGTAAATTTAAAATAAACTATCTTTAAATTGATACTCTTATAAAACTAATTAAATTCTATAGACAATGTAAAATTTAAACAAACTATCTTCAAAATTGAAATTGTTATGACACTAACTAAATTATATTAACAAAATTTTGTACCTTTCTTTCACTGAATGCCTAAATGAACTGTTTTCCACTATATATATATATATTCTAATCACCATTGAAAGTCTTCGTACTTCGGTTATCCTTGTTTTTGTGAAATTTCTTTTTCCAATTATCAGCTTCTACCAATTTAAGATATATTTTTCTTCATCAGCATCTATACACCACCAACCAAACCAGCAAACAGCATTTATATTTATTCTTCTTTTCAATATAGCAATATCCAATTATTATAAGTTGATTTATACTAATCTCCAACCATAATATAATTTAATTTCTTCCAATATACCTTTTTTTATCTTCAATAATTATTTGTGTATAATTATAAATGTGCATTAAATTATATGCATAATTTTTAATCTTCATTTAACTCACTATATTAAACATTTTGACTATTTGTACCTGATTCTCTGACTCCAAATAATCTTTCATATTTCTTACTAAACTTTTCTGACTGACTTCTTGAAAATTCTGAACAATTTACTTCACTAAATGTGTCTAATAACTTTCATAATAAACTGGCCTGACTTCTGACTAAAAACTTCCAAAAACTGCTCAAAAAACTATTCTGACTGCACTATCTAAAACTTTTCTGACTAAAAACTTTCAAAAACTTTTCTGACTAAAAACTTTCAAAAACTGCCATAAACTGCCATCTTGAATCCAAATCACGGGTATTTATATCTTTTGGACATTCTAGAACCATCTCGTAAGATATCATGTTCCAATTTGTTCTATCAAATACTTGTCTGAATTTTCTGGAACAAACCATTTCGAAAACATGGCCATCTCCGGAGATCCAGAGAATTCCATTCTTTTCTATTAATAATTTTGTTTACATTTAGGCTTTTCAGATCAGAATATATAATTAAATTAGTAACTTAACATTCTAATTTAATAAAATACACATTTCAAACAATATATTATTATAACCCACTTTATATTCGTAAATACTCTTAAACGTCACTTCAGAGTATAAATATCTGTCAATCTCCGAGAGTATTTTTGGTTGCCTAAGCACATGGCTCACTTATATATATTTACAATATTAAAATACAACTTTTTATAATTATTATATGCTAATTTCTTAAAATGCCCTCACATAAATATATTTTTATAAAATTCTCTAGTATATAACTTATTTAAAATAATCAAATACTTTTTATATCTAATATTATGTAGTATATAACTTATAAATTATTTTCTATAAACCCTAATCGTCACAATACCCCAAAATAATATTTAAAATAAATAATTTACTTATTATTTTTTTAAATATTAATTTTCTTATCCCTTATTAAATTTAATAAATCAATATTTTTTTTTTTTTTTTTAAATGTGTTAAATACATCCCTGTTCGCTGTCTATGTCAAAACAGAGAACAACGGAGCACAGTTCGGCTATTCTATGGTCAAACTGTCATGTCAAATGGAGCAATGGATGCGATATCAGAGAATAAAATATAACCTTAATTAAAATATAATCTATATTGTGTTAAGTTTATTTATAGACAAAATCTAGGAATTATTTCCATTCAAAATAACTTTCATCAATATAAATTGGTAAGTTTTACACTTTTTATAAAGACATTTACACAATCAATTCTGTATCTAACCCCAAATTATGATTTTTAGGGTACCAAACAATTTCCATATGTACAAAATTCAACAAGTATGATGTCAAATTTATTCACAACAAAGAAATTTACCATCTATCTATGAAATGGATCTATCAGTAAGTTTTTTTTTTTTTTTTTTTTTTTTTTTAAATTCTTTTCTTTGTTTAGTTGACATATTGGGCATTGGGTAGTAATTTCTTTTGCTATACTTATGTCATTCTTTGCAAAATAATTGTTCCTAAATAGCATCCATAACTTTCTTGAACCAATATGCATATAACTGTTATGTAAATTTTTCAATATTTTCTTTGCTAAAGTTCTAGTTATTACATATACTTCTATGCCATTTATTATTTTATAATATACCCCATCTTTCCTAAGGACTTTTTGTTTTTCACTCAAATTGATCTGATCTCTTATAATTTCTTCTTTAGAATATAATCCAGTACTTTCTACTAATTGATTTAATCCAATTTTTATTGTTCGCTGCCCTTTTTGTGATGTATTTTCTAACCTTGATAAAGCATCTGCCACTATATTGGATTTTCCAGAAATGTATTTGATTTCAAATGAGTATTCACTCAATATTAGACTCCACCTATGTATTCTACTGTTTCCATATTTGTTATTTAATATAGACGTTAAAGCTTGGTGATCTGTTTCTATTGTAAATTCATTACCCAACAAATAAAATCTTAATTTTGTGACACAGTGTATTATACTTGCTAGTTCTAATTCTGAAACTGAGTAACCCTTTTCATGTGGCTTTGTAATTCTTGAAATGAATTGTATTGGGTATTCGACCCCATCATGTATTTGTAATAATACCCCTGATAATCTCTCTATTGATGCATCTGTTCTTAATATGAATGGCTGTGTGTAGTCAGGATAGTATATTTTCAAATTTGACAGAAAAATGTTTTTAATTTCTTGGAATGCTAGTTCTCTTCTCTGATCCCATCTCCATTTTACACCTTTTCTCAGTAGTTCAAGTAATGGAATTTCTTTTATACTTAGATCTGGTATCATCCTTTTATAATAATTAATTATTCCAATAAATCCTCTTAAAGTTCTTAAATTGTGTGGTGTTTTATATTCCTGAATGACTTGTGTCCGTTCTGGATCCATTTCGATTCCCTTAGTGTTAAGTTTATAACCTAGATATATGACTTCTTTTTGAAAAAATGTACATTTTTCTTGATTTATTTTTAGTCCAACTTTGTCCAATCTATTTATTATAATTTTTAGGTGTTTCTCATGATCTTCAGCCGTTTTAGAAAAAATTAATATATCATCAATGTAGTGAATTACAAAATGTTCATATTGATCCAAAATATCATGAAGACATCTACATAGAGCACTGCAAGATGATTGAAGTCCAAATGGTACTACTTTGAATTGATATACTACTCCATCTATCTGAAATCCTGTATACTGTCTACTTTTTCTTTCTAGAGGTATTAACCAAAAACTATGCTGTAAATCGATTTTAGTGAAAAATGACATTCCTGTAATTCTTCCTAGTATTCCATCTATACTCATTGGTGCTTCAAATTGCTTTTCAGTAATCTTGTTAATATTCCTTGCATCCAAACATAACCTGATTTCACCTGATCTTTTTCGTACTACTACTACGGGGTTGATAAAACGTGTGTCTGCCTTCTCAATGATCCCATCTTCTAACATATTATTAATTGTTTTGTTTACTTCTTCTCTGTATTAATATGGTATTGGGTATGATTTTGTTTTAAAATCTTTTTCTTCTTTAACTTTTATACTATGGATATAATTTTGTGCAATTCTATTTTCTTTATTGACAAGTCCCCTGTGTTGCTGCAATATGGAAATGACTATTGATTTATATTCTTCAGGGCAATTTAAAACTTTCATCATATCTTCTTCTTTACAAATAACATTATTCTTCATTATGTACTCATTATTCCTTGCTTCCAATTTTACGCACTCCGCCTCGTAGGCATCCATCTGCTTAAAATTTCCATTCCTTAAATATTCACTACAATAATTATTCTTTACATTCTTCTGGGACATTTCCCTATCATCAAAATACATTTCTTCTTCATAAACATCATTATTTTCTTTTAATAATATCCTATCAACTCTTATTCCTTCTTCCACCTCATCTTTCTGCATAAATTTAATTATTTGCCCTTCCAAAGTTACCATTTTTTTTTTTAAATCTATCTTTACTTTCTTCTTTTCCAATTCATCATTTCCCATTAATATATCAACACATAAATCCTTGACAATAAATCCTTGCATATTAATTTCTTTATTAAGAATATTAATTTTAAAATTGGCTAGTTTATCAATTTCACCCAACTTCTTATTATTTGCACCAATAATTTTAATTTTTGGAATCTTTATTATATCTGATAGTTTTAATGTATTAAAAATAAAATTCTCCGAGACTAAAGTACTTTCTGAACCAGTATCTATCATAATCTTAATCATTTTATTTTTGGCCAAAGCATTTATATAAATTAAATTAATAGATTCAATAATTTTATCTTCATCTAGAGAAATAAATTCAGAAGGTTTTTCATAATAGCAATGGCCTAACTTGTAATTCAGAAAGTTTACTGCACAAAATTTTGATTATTAGAATTGTCAGATTGTATCTGACCACTTGGATCTGATGTCCTATGTCTTTCCCTACTATGACTTCTACTCACATTTTCCTGCCTTGTACTACTTCGTTCCCTGTCTTCGCAGCTTCTATTCCTTCGAACACAATTTACCTGTCTGTTATAGTTAGGTCGTTCTGTATTTCTTCTATTGTTAAAATCTTGTCTATTATTATTAGTACTGTTATTAAAATGTTGTCTATTATAATTAGTATTATTATTAAAATTTTGTCTATTATAACTAGTATTATTATTAAAGTTCTGTCTATTTAGATTACTGTTAGTATTATTAAAATTTTGTAAATTATCACCATACCTAGTGTTATTGTTATATGATTGTCTATATTGTTGAAAGTTATTATTGTTTTTTCTGTTGTTATTATTACTTGTCATATTGCCTCTTTGTATTCTTTGAATAAAATTAATAAAACTATCTATTGTTTGAATATTTTGTACAGTTACGGTTTGCACAACATCAGCATCAAAATGTCTAGATACATTTAAGACTGTTTCATCCTCTCTAAGTGGTGGTTCTAAATATTTTGCAACTGTTATCAATTTCAATGCATAATCTACCATATTTGATTTTAAATTTTGATTATACTTTCCAAAATATAGAATTTCTCTAAACTTGGCTTGCTCTAATTCACCCCAATAATAATTTAAAAATTTATTTTCAAATGTTTGAAAATTATCTAAATCATTCTCAATACTAGCAAACCAAGTTGCTGCATTGTCATTTAATGTCATTCTAATATAATCTTTAATATCATTAATATTATTCACAAATCTTAATTTATGTTTTAAACTATTTATGTATACTCTAGGATGCAAATTTTTTATATTACCAGAGAATTTAATCCCAGTCTCATTTGTTAAATTTAAGTAAGGTCTCCCTATGTCTCTCATTTGTGAAATATCATCTATTCTCTGTTCCACATTTCTTATTTGATTACAATTTATTTGGATATTTTGTTGTATATCGTCTAATTTTTCTTCTGTGTTTCTCCTGTCTTCGTTAATTTTTACTTCTAAGTTACATTTCTGTAACTCTATTTTCTGTTCTATATCTATCTTATTATCTTGAATAATCCTCTTTACTTCTGTCCTCTCATTGTCTATCCTTTTCTTGTAGTCATTCCGTATACTTTTTATTTCATTTGCTACTTTTTTCTCTGCAGCTTCAAGTTTTTTATCCATTTGTTTTACAATTTTATTATTATTATCTTCTATTTTCTTTTCTAATTTTCTATAATTCTCTTCCAATTTCTGTTCCATTTTTTTCATGTCTTCTTTGACTTCTTTTGAATTCTCTTCCAATTTTTTTATGTCTTCTTTGATTTCTTTTGAATTCTCTTCCATTTTCTGTTCCATTTTTTTCATGTCTTCTTTGATTTCTTTTGAATTCTCTTCTATTGTCTTGTTCATCTGCATCATTAATGACATCAAAGCTGCCATATTGACATTTTCCTCTCTTTCTGGATTCATTTCTGCAGTATCTTGTGGAACTTGAACTAAACTCTCCTCTTGTATAGGTTGTGTTTCTACTTCCACATCTTCTTCATTCTTTTTGCTTCTTGTACCTTTCTTTCCTTGAGACATTTTGAGACTTTACTTGTTCAAATATAATTAAAAATAAAATCTATAATTTTTTCTTTCTAATGAAAATTAATTTATTTATATAAGAGCACTTATCTTCCCAAACTAATTCTTTTAAATAGAGAGCCACCGCGTTGGGTGCCAATTTGTTATGATGTGTTTTATTGTTTGAATGATGAGCAATGAGTATTTTTAATAATATAATATATAGGGTTTTTATCGCGGTTCTCAAAGAATTAGCTTGTAAGTACTTTTTTAAATTATCTTTATTATAACTATTATGAAACACACATATATATCTAACCTAGCCAATGTAAATTTAAAATAAACTATCTTTAAATTGATACTCTTATAAAACTAATTAAATTCTATAGACAATGTAAAATTTAAACAAACTATCTTCAAAATTGAAATTGTTATGACACTAACTAAATTATATTAACAAAATTTTGTACCTTTCTTTCACTGAATGCCTAAATGAACTGTTTTCCACTATATATATATATATTCTAATCACCATTGAAAGTCTTCGTACTTCGGTTATCCTTGTTTTTGTGAAATTTCTTTTTCCAATTATCAGCTTCTACCAATTTAAGATATATTTTTCTTCATCAGCATCTATACACCACCAACCAAACCAGCAAACAGCATTTATATTTATTCTTCTTTTCAATATACCAATATCCAATTATTATAAGTTGATTTATACTAATCTCCAACCATAATATAATTTAATTTCTTCCAATATACCTTTTTTTATCTTCAATAATTATTTGTGTATAATTATAAATGTGCATTAAATTATATGCATAATTTTTAATCTTCATTTAACTCACTATATTAAACATTTTGACTATTTGTACCTGATTCTCTGACTCCAAATAATCTTTCATATTTCTTACTAAACTTTTCTGACTGACTTCTTGAAAATTCTGAACAATTTACTTCACTAAATGTGTCTAATAACTTTCATAATAAACTGGCCTGACTTCTGACTAAAAACTTCCAAAAACTGCTCAAAAAACTCTTCTGACTGCACTATCTAAAACTTTTCTGACTAAAAACTTTCAAAAACTTTTCTGACTAAAAACTTTCAAAAACTGCCATAAACTGCCATCTTGAATCCAAATCACGGGTATTTATATCTTTTGGACATTCTAGAACCATCTCGTAAGATATCATGTTCCAATTTGTTCTATCAAATACTTGTCTGAATTTTCTGGAACAAACCATTTCGCAAACATGGCCATCTCCGGAGATCCAGAGAATTCCATTCTTTTCTATTAATAATTTTGTTTACATTTAGGCTTTTCAGATCAGAATATATAATTAAATTAGTAACTTAACATTCTAATTTAATAAAATACACATTTCAAACAATATATTATTATAACCCACTTTATATTCGTAAATACTCTTAAACGTCACTTCAGAGTATAAATATCTGTCAATCTCCGAGAGTATTTTTGGTTGCCTAAGCACATGGCTCACTTATATATATTTACAATATTAAAATACAACTTTTTATAATTATTATATGCTAATTTCTTAAAATGCCCTCACATAAATATATTTTTATAAAATTCTCTAGTATATAACTTATTTAAAATAATCAAATACTTTTTTATATCTAATATTATGTAGTATATAACTTATAAATTATTTTCTATAAACCCTAATCGTCACAATATATATATGTTTTAGAGTCACCTAGTTTGGAAAGAAAACCCTTGAAAGGCAACAATACAACAAATCTACCATATGCTTGCCTTTAATAAGCATTTTGAAAATTTTAACTTACAATGACCTTCACAAAGAAACATAAAAAATTTAAAATTAAAAAAAAATTTTAGGAGCATAAAAAAATACTCTTTCAACATAAATTCAAGTTGTTACTTATGAGCTATTACGCAACAGTCCAAACAAAAACGGGGAGCTTTAGGACAGAGTTAACATTTATACACTTCTTTTACACGTCATCTAGAGAATCCTACAAAAAATCTACAATAGAAATAAACAAATAACAGACAAAAAACTATTACATTTATATCATCCTGAAATAAAGCGATATCATATTCATCGCTCTGTGCGGAACTATTATCCTCTTCATTAATATAATCACTGTCATTGTCTGATAATTCAAAATCGTCTTCACTGTTTTCTAGAGACTACAAAAGCTCCGCCTCTGTTAATTTACGTTTATCATATTTTACATTTTTTGTTCCTGATGGCAAACTGCTGGCGCGTTATTTTTACCCATAATTTTTGCACAAAAATAATATACATCATTGCGTCTCAATACGAACTCACCACCTACATTGACACTTGAAAGTAAATCACACAAATAGTAAAGGCCGGAGAATCCCATATTTGTTGGTAGGGGAAATGCATATCCATACTAATTACATGGCAATAAACTAGAAAACTATGAATTTGTAATATTTGACATAACATAAAACTGTTACGTTCTGCCAGAGTGTATTTTTAGGAAAAATATTAAAATAGGAAATAAAGGACTTAAAAGACTTCAGATAAAAGCTAGAGTCAAAAATGTATGAATTGAGCCTTTACCTTAGTGCCTGCAAAACAAGAAGTAAAAAATCGTTAAGCTGAAAACTGGAAAAAGAACATATTTATTTCCACAATATGTGAACGTCAGAGTTGTATAACTTAATGTCTGTTAAATAGGTTAACACTGTTGAGATTTTTTTTGGTGAGAACTGTTTTGAGAATATCATCAGTGATTCCTTCAGATCCTTCTTCCATGAATTGCGGACAATCAAACAGGATATAATTACCCGTTAGTAAATGAGAGCATTGCTACAGTTTCGAGATTAGTATTTAATATATAATCGGCTTAGCTTCTAGGTCTGTTCTTACGAAGATAGCTCCTCCGCCACTGGCCTGTTGTAATATTCTGTTTTTTGGAAAACATTCATAATTTCGGAAATTATTATTGGCTTGTTTAATATGGGTTTGTTTATTAAAGACATAAGATCTGAGGTCATAATTTATTTATTAAAGTTTTAGCTGTTCTTAATGGGCATAAAACCCATTAAGATTCCACTGTAAAATAAAGGAATCAGATATGTTAAAATTTTGAGTGAGAGTGGTTCATCTGTCTCTTCTGTGAAAGAGAGATTATTAACGTTTAGTTTTTTTAAGCTAGTGATATTATTTTTTAATTTTGAATTGTGGGTATAACGGTAAACATTATTAAGGATCTCAATTAGCTTGGTAGTTTCATTCGAGTAATCTTTTGAAATTATTTCAAGATGTTGGACATATAGTGTGTTTTCCAAAAAGTCACATATTTTATTATAGTTTAGGATAAATATGGTAGTGACCTGTTTTTAATGTTGTTTTTAAATTACTGTAAAGAAAGTGAAAGTTCTTTACGGAAGTTTCTGGTTGACTTTTTGACTTTTCCTTTAGTTTGCTTACTACAGGAGTAGTGAAGATAGGTGAATCGGTCTGTGTGGTATTTTTATTAATGCTTGGAAAACCTGATGCCTAGATAAGATGCGCCTTTTTGGAAGATTAAAGACGTTTGTTATCGTTGCAGATGGTATTATTTCTACTGGAGTAAGATTGCTGATGTTGTTGGGGGTTGATGATGTTGGGTTTTTAAGGAGGATATTTTACTTGTGCTGTTTATAGATCCTGTCATGTTATCGTCAGTTTCTGTAGTTTGTTCTGTTTAGATATTAGATGTATTTACTGTAATTAAATATGTTTTGGGACGTTTCTGCATTCTGCTTCCTAGTGACCTATAGTCTTACATTTTGTACAGTTAAATCCTTCTACACAAAAGTACAATTGGTAAGTGGTATTGTCATGAGAGATAATGAAAGCATCAGGAATGGGCTTATTTTCTAAAAGCATAAAAATATTTATCTCCTAAAACTCAAGACAAGACCGTATTTGCTTTTAGGAATTTACACAGTAATAATTAAGGCATTGACTGTTTCGTTACTAGAGAAAGAAAAAGAGTAACTCATATAAACTAAATTAATATGTTGTGAAATATTCGTCCAAACACTATACAAATGACTAACCAAATTGTCTACTTTATTCGTATTCTGTTTCGGTGAACATTTTTCCAGAGACAATAAATATAACAAGACGTTGTCATTTAATCCCGTTTCCATTAAATAAAAACTACCAGAATCGTTTTGTAGGTTCCTTTTTATATAAATCTTAAGAAGGGGCCGCCAGCAGTCTAATTCTTGCCGAAATCCTTTTTGACCTCGATCTTGTCGCCATCACTCTTCCGAATAGCGGAAATGTGCCAGCTGTCTTAGCGAAACACTTATTACTGACACTACAAAGCACAAGATTAGATATATACGGGCTATATCTGAAACAACTTTTTGTAATATTCTTTTTATTCAAACATAAAGTTCTTTCAAAAATCTAGTTTAAATAATAGTTCATAGTTTGTGACTATAAGCTGAGTGAACGATTATAAGCGTGCAGGCGAGTTCGTTAAAAATATGTTACTGACTTGCATCATACAAGCATACAAACAATCGAAAGCAATGAAAATTTATTTATAATTGTGAAATTTTGAATATTTAAAAAAATAATGTATTACACTTTTTTACATTTTATTATGGACAATTAGAGAAAAATGAATACACAGCTTCTTTTTCTTCGTTTTATGCAGACATGACTCTGTCTGTTTTTCAATGTGCCTGCCGTAAATTGTCGTTTTATCGTTTTCGTCGTGTTCCTATTGATCGTTTTCCTAGTGTTGAACCGTCTCTTCCCGTCTTTGCCACTCTATTTGTTTTCATTCGGCTTATATGATCGGTCCATTCTACTCTTTCATTTCTTACCCAGTGCTTGATGGTCTCCACCTTACATCTACGTCGTATATCTGTACTTCTAGCTTTGTTCCATAGTATATTACCATCAATTTTTAGGTGTTTTCATCTCTGCTCTTTCTAACATCCTTTTTGTCCTTTCTGTGTCAGGTCGTGTTTCTGACACTTATTTCATTATTGTTCTAATTCATCATCATCATCATCATCATCAATCAGCCCTGAGTTGTCCATTGTTGAACATAGGCCTCCTATAGACTTTTTCATCTGCTCCTGTTCCGCGCCTCTGCTATTCAATTGGTAACGATTCTTTTGAGGTCCTCGGTCCATCGCGTTGGGGGTCTTCCTCGGCTTCGCTTGTTAGCCCGTGGTCTCCACTCAAGCAATTTTTTTGTCCAACTGCCGTCTTTCATTCTTGCAACATGTCCTGCCCATCTCCATTTTTGCCTTGTAATATGTTCGATAATGTCTTTCACTCCGGTTCGTCTACGAACTTCCTCGTTTCTTATTCTATTTCTTAAGCTTATTCCAAGCATTAACCTCTCCATCTTTCGTTGTGTCCTTCTCAATTTTTCGGCTGATATTTTTGTGAGAGTTAAGGTTTCTGCTCCGTATGTGAGGAATGGTAGAACGCACTGGTTAAAAGCTTTTCTTTTTAAATGGATCGATATATTTGTTTTAAATACGTCTCTCATTTTTCCGAATGCAGCCCAACTCAGACTTATTCTTCTGAGTAGCTCGCATGTCGATTACACATATTTTTCCACAAGTTCTATGGGCGACTTTTCGATTTCTATTAGCTCATTTATTTTTAAACCGACTTTCTGGGCTACTTGCTGTAGTTGATGTAGCATAACTCTGGCTTCTCCTAAGTTGTCTGTTATGAGAACAATATCATCTGCATATCTGAGATGATTGAATATCTTTCCATCGATGGAAATACCCTTTGATTCCCACTCTAGCCATTTAAATGCGTACTCCATAACTGTTTTAAATAGTTTTGGCGACAAGGTATCTCCCTGCCGCACTCCTCTGCCAATTTTTATCTTCTCAGTCATGCAATGGAGGTTAACGGTTGTTGTCGCATTTTCGTATATATTTCGAATAATATTTGCATACCTGTGATCTATTCTGAATTCTGATATTGCTTTTAAGATAGCAACTGTTTCGACTGTGTCAAATGCTTTGTGGAAGTCGACAAAGATAAGAGCAAGGGGTCTGTTATATTCGATAGACATTTCAACTAGAGTTTTTTAACTCCAGTTGAAAAATTGTTCTAATGACTGTTTGGTAAATTCTGCCTTTCACTTTTTTCCCAATATTTTTATACTTATACATTAAACATATAAGAACACCGTCTTATGTAACTTTTGCTAAGGTTGAAGAGAATATACGGCAAGGCTCGGTTTTGAACGGTAAAAGAGATCATGTCAAACCAATACATAGGAAATAAAACTTGGTGAATGTTTTATCATATGTAACGATTAATCTACGACATGTTTATAAGTTCCGTTGTTACAGAAACTGAAAGGTTTTCAACTACAGTATTAAAATTTAAAAAAATCACCATTACCATCAATTTCAACTGTGTTTGGTTAATGAGACTAAGACTAACCTTCGTCGCCATAATGCGAGTGATGATGCAAGACACTCACGACATTATAAAGTGGTGCAACTCAATACCATAATAATGGGATTATATATTGCCATAAATCCCATTATTGGTCAGTGAAAATCCGCACTGGTTAGGGAAAACTCGCTTTTAAAATAGATGGGGAATTAACGCTTTATATGGGTTATTTAATGGGTGTTTAATAGGTCTATTATTTTTTGAAGAATATGTAAACGTTCAAATGTATCTGAATTTTTTTAAAAATTAGCTACCTTTGTTACTGGAAAATATTCCATTACGTTATAGAGGAGTTATGGTATGCAGTATCTCTGCATAACAGTGGTAGTCTAATCAATTATCTTAATGCCACATTTCCAAACAGATGGATTGGATCTAATGGACCCGTCCAATGG
This sequence comes from Diabrotica undecimpunctata, assembly GCF_040954645.1. Taxonomy (NCBI): domain Eukaryota; kingdom Metazoa; phylum Arthropoda; class Insecta; order Coleoptera; family Chrysomelidae; genus Diabrotica; species Diabrotica undecimpunctata. Next base: position 44,648,454 of record NC_092806.1, read on the forward strand.
CTTCCAAGATCGCCTTAGATTTTTTTGTATGGGGTGGGGATGCTATTTAAAAGAAATTGTTTATAACGAAGAACCCTTATATGTAGACGATTTAAAAACTAAAATTAGACCAGCGTGTATACCTGCTTAGACCGTTTGACGCTTGTGTTGAAGCACAAGGTCATTTCAAAAACATATAAAATTGTGTGTAAGGTATGTTCTGGATGACTTAATTCAAAATAGTTTAGGACAACTCAATTATCAATCAAAATAGTTTTGGTTGATAATTCCTTACTTAACTCAACTCAAGTTGTTTAAAATTCACACTAGAGTAAGAAAAGTAAAACTTCATTCCGTTTCTTACAGGAAAATTTAAAAATTATTCGAACTGAGATTAACATCTTTTTCACAAAGTGGTACAGAAAGCCAACGTGTAGTATTAGGCATATTTATTATCACTCATACTGTCCTTTAAAAATGAAAATAAATTTGATAATGGCATTAAAAACTAGAGTCATCAATGTAACACATATCACAAAAAGATGAGACGAAAAATTCGAAAATTCTTATCATTGTTATTTACTTCTTATTTTCTCATCAAATATTAATGCTAACAGTGGAAATGCTACACTTTTGAATTGTAATGAAAATTAACAGAATAATATTGAATCTAATAACGCCAAACAGGATATACCTATCTTTTCGTCACTTAAGGGGAGTAGGGTTTTTGCGTTTTTTTTATTTTCTTATTCGATAGTAAACTCTTTAAGAGTATCCAGTTACAATTTCAGAGTAATCGAAGCAAAATGATGGAGTTATAGGCATTTAGGAGTTAGTTGAGTAAGTGAGGTGTGAGTAAGGTTACGTGAGTAAATCAGGTGAGTGATTGGGGTAAGTTAGTAGCGCTCACTCACCTCACTAATTCATCTCACTTACTAACTCACCCCAATACAATAAAAATTGGTACAACGGAAATTTACAATTTATTTATGTTTCTATTTTGAGAACATTTTGCGAAGTGGAAATTGAAACGTCAATATACTTACTTTAACCTTTAAATGTAGCTTAATCCCATATACATAGTAATCACTTATGTTAATGTTAGAAACTTATGCAGAAATAAAAAAACAATAAAAACTCGAAAGTTAAAATATTTCGGCCATATAATGAGACATAAAGAGGGGTAGAACCTTCTACACCTCATAATACAGGGCATGATCATCGGAAGAAGTGGCCCAGGCCGAAGAAGAACATCCTGGTTCCATCCAGTTAAGAGACATCCGCTAATCTATTTCGAGTTGCAGTAAACAAAGTTATTATTGCCCATATGATATGATATAGATATATATATATATATATATATATATATATACAGTGTAGGTAAAAGTTTATGGTCGGTATGGTAAAATTTAACACAGATATAAAATCATACTTTCAGCGAATAGACAAAGATAACAATCATATTTCCCCTTGGTCTTCCCTCCATATTTCAGATTGACGCCCATTGCCCATTAGTGAGACGATTAGTTTCGATTAGTTCCGATCAGAGATATTTTACATATCTCTGGTTCTGATCCTAAGAAACTAGAGGTGAGTCGTTAACATTTTTATCCGAACCGTTTTTCGTAAACTGTAACTAGTTGATTTTTTACCAATAGTTTCAAATAAGCGAGTACACAAACATATTGGCTATTATGTTGAAAGAATTAAACAATACAAATAGTACTTACATTTACATTACACATTATTAAATCGTGAATCGTCTAAATTGACATTTAAAAACATAAGTTTTTCCACTTTTCTTGTTAACCGTGTTCTTCTTTTATTTAAAATTAAACCAGATTTTGAACATGTGTTCACAAGGAACAGATTTTGTTACAATACTACAATATTTTATGAATATAGTGGTTAAGTTAGGATATACATGGCGATGGTTTTTCCACCACTGTAATGGACAGTTCCAATCTCCGTTCGAAATTTTTTGTGAGTAATATCATCAGACAAATACACTCTTCTTTTATATCTCTCGATACAGGTGTATGTTTAGTTGAGTCATGTCCAATTAATTCATCAAAAATACACCATGGACTTAAGTCATCTTAATCAGTTTCTTTCTCTTGTACTGGTTGATTTTCACTAGTACAATCTTCTTTTTCTTTTAGAAGTAACCAGGTTCTCAACTCTTTCTTTTGTTTTTTATAACTAGGTATTCTGAATAATGAATAAGTTTCGATTTACGATTGATCTGCATTTTTGATTTCAAAGTACTACAAGTACAGTAAATTTCTACTACAAGTACTGACATACAGCCACCGCCACCCAAGCGTCAAAAGGTGATGGATACTTCCATTAATAAAAATATTAGTTTAGAACAAAAGAAACAAATAGATATGGTCAAAGCTATTAAAGATGTTTCGGAATAAAAACATTTAAATTGTTTTGCTCATACGTTAAATTTATTGGTGGAGGATGCACTTAAATGCTGTCGTGTAGAAATAGATAAAATAAAAAGTCTTTTTTTCGACAATTCGACAAAAAACACATTTCAAAAAAAGTACCTTATCTTCAGAAAGGCTTTTAAAGTATCAATTACAACATAACAAAGTTCCCAAGCGGCCGATCCAAGACGTGGAAACTAGGTAGAACTTCACCTATTACATGTTAAAAAGAATGACCGAGTTAAAAGAGGCAATCCGGTCCACATTGGTATTAGTTAATACAGACTTAGACCACATCTAAATAATGAAGACTGGATTATTTGTTCTCAACTTTCCCAAATTTTAAGGCCTTTTAAAGAAATAACAACCATAATACTTGAAGGCATGCTTTATAGTATCAATATATTTTCCAGTTACATAAAATAAAAACAAATATATAAAAAGTAAATACACTAATGAACGATGATCACCTTTGTATCTAATTGGCTGATTGCTAGTTGCTATATAATGGATAGATAGATAATAATAAAGCGGTAGTTTTAATAAACATTTCCTTCTTTAACTTTTGTTTTGAAAAACATGCTTTGTGATAAAATTCTCTATACCTAACTTAATCAAACAATTAAAACAGTATGTTGTTAAAACTCTTGAAAATATACCACTTTTCCGCTCATAAAAGCGTCCATTAAAACATTTCAGGAAATTTGCTACGGTTTTCTCCAATATCATGTAAATTAATACAATATATTCTGCATTTCAAATTTGATTTCCATTTTTACGTAATCTAGACATTTTTCACTCGACTCGCAAGCTACGGACTATGCATACAAAATTGTAAGTGGGATTTTATGGCTATGTATATAAATAAACTTTAAATTAAAGGACAAGAAAGAAACCGTAAAGATTTAATATAAGAATTTTGTTTTATATGAGTTTTTGCAGAACAGTAAACAGTGTTACAGGAATTGATAGATAGAGAAATGAAGAGGAAAGACAATTAAATATCCATTCGATCAATGAGAAAATAAAATAAGACAGGACATTAGAGAAAAATTAAAATAAATATGTCTAACAGAACAGATAGAAATGGGCTAATTAAAGAAATATTAAACTAGAAACCAAGAGGAAGAAGTGTAGGTATGCTGCTTATTGAGAAGATCGGGTGTAATGCGAGAATATATATATATATATATATATATATATATATATATATATATATATATATATATATATATATATATGTTTTTCAAATTATTTTTTCGACCGTACTGTTTTAAATATTGATTTATATTATCAGCAATCGGTCAGGAAATAAAACTCTATTTGTTCAGTCTCAATATTTCGTCACGATTTTGTGACTTCTTCAGGAGAAAACTGTAAATTTATTCGAATAATTAATGATTGTATGTAAACAAAATGAATATTTTAATACTTACAACTATAAGAATGAAAATTTAAATTTTTTTTGCATATCTAAATAAATGACATATTTGTTTGATTTTATTTAGGAGTTATGGTAACCGCAATATTTTAGAGTGAATTCCCGTTGTACAATTTTCAGCGAGTAGGTTAAAACAAACAATTAATATGACAGTATTATTCATTTTATATAGTGGAAAGATGGAATTAATAGAATTGAGAAAGAATCAGGAACACGATAAATTGATCTATAAAATGTAATTGATGGTATGTAGTCAGTTACTGCAATACTGATATTTAAGAATGTAATAAAATTATAGGTACAGTTACTAGAGAATTACTAAGTTTGTGTTTAAAGGTTAAGATCTATCATATTATATATTGTTTAGTATGTTGCAGTAGATATTACTTATATGATTGGTGTCTGTCTTATAATTGATAGATTCAGGAGTTTTATTAATGTGTACCATTTCAAGGAAAAGCCGATTTTTATAATTATCAACTTGTTCCAAGATTTTTACATTATTAAAGTCAAAGTTATGTCCTGTCTTCAAGTGGTGGTCCACTAAGGCACAAGAGTTTTTTTGTATGTTACAGTCACTTTTGTGTTGAGTGACACGTTTTTAAGCCACTGTTGACTTTGACCAATATAACAACTTTGACATTGACTGCAATTTATTCTATAAATTATATTACTCATTAATGAATTTGGAGTTTCAACTTTTGATAACAGGAAGTTTTTCCTAGATAATGATGTGAATTGTTCTATTTTAGACCATTTTTCTTGTATGATTTCAATGATTAACTTTATTGGGATGTTAGTAAACAATGACACTACATCTAATGATATCAAAACATAGTTATCTTATAAATTTAAGGTTATTCTCAAAAATAAAAGTCAAACTCCAAATTCATTAATAAGTAATATAATTTATAGAATAAATTGCAGTCAATCTCAAAGTTGTTATATTGGTCAAAGTCAACAGTGGCTTAAAAAACGTGTCACTCAACACAAAAGTGACTGTAACGTACAAAAAAACTCTTGTGTCTTAGTGGACCACCACTTGAAGACAGGACATAACTTTGACTTTAATAATGTAAAAATCTTGGAACAAGTTGATAATTATAAAAATCGGCTTTTCCTTGAAATGGTACACATTAATAAAACTCCTGAATCTATCAATTATAAGACAGACACCAATCATTTAAGTAATATCTACTGCAACATACTAAACAATATATAATATGATAGATCTTAACCTTTAAACACAAACTTAGTAATTCTCTAGTAACTGTACCTATAATTTTATTACATTCCTAAATATCAGTATTGCAGTAACTGACTACATACCATCAATTACATTTTATAGATCAATTTATCGTGTTCCTGATTCTTTCTCAATTCTATTAATTCCATCTTTCCACTTTATAAAATGAATAATACTTTCATATTAATTGTTTATTTTAACCTACTCGCTGAAAATTGTACAACGGGAATTCACTCTAAAATATTGCGGTTACCATAACTCCTAAATAAAATCAAACAAATATGTCATTTATTTAGATATGCCAAAAAAATTTAAATTTTCATTCTTATAGTTGTAAGTATTAAAATATTCATTTTGTTTACATATAATCATTAATTATTCTAATAAATTTACAGTTTTCTCCTGAAGAAGTCACAAAATCGTGACGAAATATTGAGACTGAACAAATTTAGTTTTATTTCCTGACCGATTGCTGATACTATAAATCAATATATATATATATATATATATACATATATATATATATATATATATATATATATATATATATATATATATATATAATATATTAAAACACATTATATATACATTGAAACGTACAAAACGTTTAGTGTAAGTTATCAAAAATAAAATGCATTTTTTTAATAATATTTTTCTAAATTGTTAGTTACTAAACATATTACAAATTACGTGTCAAAATATGCTAAACAATAAAACGGTTTACTAAACATATCTTTAATTTTTATTGCATACAATATTACTAAAATATTTATAGAAATTTAAAGATCATTTATATACAAAATTAAAAAAAACAAAATAAACCAAAAAAACTAACCCCCTATATGAAAAACTACAACAGACAAACTTTAACAACATTGGAATATAAATAGTTACTTTGCACATTCTTTACAAGCATTAGCTCCACAATTATCACATATTGTTATTTTTTTTATTTACAGTTAAGGCGCATCAACCTAATTGGTTATTAGCGCCGCTTGGTATTACACGTTTTTTTACCTTTTTGAAGATTTTGACATACATAGATTTTTACATACATAAATCTGAGTTAAACTAAGTACATTGGTTAATAGAGGATTACACATTTATTTGTATATGCACTGATGTTTAAATTTGATTGTCTATTCCTACTGATTTTAGAAAACTTAAAACACACGAATAGACACTCTTTCTTCTAGACACTCGCGTAGGGTTGCCGGTAGGTTACACTTTTTCCTCTCATTTGTATATGCAGTGCATTTGATTAAGCAATGTTGGACACTTAAGCTGTTAAAATACTTACCGCAAATTGGATGAACATTTCCAGTAATATGGTAATTATGTATTAAGCGTATATTGTTAAGCGTATATCTCGTAATTCTTGTTGAGATTGATTTCATTCTTTCAATGTTGAGTTAATCCAGTGATGAAAATCTTTCTTATAGGTAGGTTCTATCAAGTCTTCGTTGTTAACTGAAGATTTGGCGGCAGCATCTACTCTTTCATTACCATATATACCTACCTATATGTGACGGAATCCACATAAATTTTACAATCACATTCTTTTGCTGAAGTTGGTACAAATGGTTCTTTATCAATCGCAACAATGGATGAGTTGGGTAAATGATGCCTAAGCTACTCAAGAAACTTAAGCAATCTGTTATTATTAGGCACCTGTCTAAGTTGGCGTTCAGTGCATATTCTAATGCTTTATAGATTGCGAATAGTTCTGTATATACTGTGCCAAAATTTGAGATTTTGTATGAAGCAGTGTAGTCGTTGTGTATGAGGGCACATCCCACTCCTTTTTCTGATTTGGAGGCATCAGTATAAATATGTTGGTAATTCTGGTACTCATCAATCTTACTGTAAACTTGTTTAACTATAGAAAAAGCAATAAGTTGATTACTAGTCTTTGTTATACTCAAGTCTAGGAAGAATTTTCTGACCATCCAAGGAGGAGCGGTTAAAAGGGTGGTATTTTCCTTTATTCTTGTTTTCGAATAAAATTATCTATTTTTACTTGGAAGCTTTGGTTTTTTAAAAAGTTAGTGATGAAGTTTAGCATATTTCCTCGTATACCTAATTTCTGTAAAGTTTTAATTATTCCATGGCGCCAAACTGTATCAAATGCTCTGGTTATATCAAGAAATACCGCTATGCAGCTTTGATTATTTGCTAGGGCTTCATGTATTTCAGACTCGAGCTGAACTAAGTTGTCTAGATCTATCTTTACGAAATCCACTTTGTTTGTTAGATAAAATAGATCTTTGCTCGAGTATCCAAATAAGTTGGTTAATTAATTTTTCGAGCACTTTGCTCATTGCGCATACTAACGATACTGGATGGTAGGAGTTTGGGTCTGAACGTGGTTTACCAGGATTAAGGATAGGTATTGTGTAAACATTATTCCAAGTATCTGGAAACACTCCTTCTAGACATATTTTGTTATATATCTTTAGTTAATAGGCAAATCCATTTTTAGGGAAATTTTTATGGAAAATAATTAGAATATCATCTGGACCAGGACTAGAGTTTTTAATAGAATTTATAGATTCAGTTAACTCTACCTCTAGTATTGGTGCATTTATTGGTAGGTTATCGCTTTTATCATAATTAAATTCGTGTAATTCTTCTTTGGTTTTAAATTGTAAAAACTCTTGAGAAAAATTTTCGTTACTTGAATATGACTCGTAGGATGAAACTAATACATTGGCTATTCCAGATCTAGATGTATGAATTTAATTATTATATTCTAAAAATCTTATTGATGAGTTTTTGTGGCGTCCCGAAATTTTGTTAATTTATTTCCACACTATTGCTGCTGGGGTAGAACTGTTTATTGTTGATAAAATTTTTTTCGAAGATTGCTTTTTTGCTTCTTTTACCACTTTTCTACTAATAGCCCTTAACTTCTTATATTCTAGGAGATTTTCTTGTGTTGTTTGTTTTTTGTATTTATTGAATGCTCTGTGAGTCTTCTTTATAGCATCCTGACAGTGATTGTTCCACCATGGTACTCCAACACGATTTCTCACTTTTTTTCTTTTTTCCAATGATATGATCTGCTGCGGAAAGACGACTTAAAAAAGAATTTAATTGATTGTCCACAAATTGTGTAAACTATCTTCCCAAGTTATGTTTTGTACTAAAGAAGGGTCTACAAGAGATAAGTCAATACAACTAGTGTTTCCAGTAGCATTAAATCTTGTTGGAGATCCATCGTTAAGTAGGGTAATATTATTGTTATTAATGACCGTTTTTATTATGTGTACTATTTTGTTATATCTATTAGATCCCCAAAGTGGATTGTGTCCATTTAGATCTCCTACTATAATCTTAGGCGATGGAATTTGTTCTATAATATGAGTTATCTCTTTTATACTTATATGTATTCGGTGGAAAATAAATGTTACAAATGTTAATAATTTTTGGAGTTTTTATGGTTACTGCTACTGCTTCAAGGTTGGTCTTTAAAGGTATTTGTCTAGATTCCAATGAGTTATTAACATAAATAGAAACCTTTTCACTGGCTTTTTTAAAATCACGTCTGTTTTTATGAAAACCTGTAAATGTCTTTAATTTTGCTAATTTTTGGTGAGTAAAATTCGTTTCTTGGAGACATATAATTGAAGGTGAGTGTTTAGTAATTAATAATTTAAACATTTCTAATTGTGTATAATAACCCTTTATGTTCTACTGAAGAATTGACATTTTTGTTCTATATGTTAATTTTTATTCTTGTACTTGATCGCTCTCTAATTCAGAGGAGGAATTTGTATCCAGCAATTTGGATATTTTGCGCTTAATCTTGGTGCAATGTGTTTTCATTATTTTTTCATTGAACATTGGGTAGATGTTGTCTAATAATTTAAGTAACCCCTCAATATCTTTTGTAAAAGTTTGAGTAACACTCAATGGGTGGCGTGAACCATACGCGTTTTCAAAAAAGTGTATCGTTTCTTGGTAATTAAGAACACTTTCGTTTGTGTCGTCGTTAAAAAATACTTTTTGTTGTCTGCATCAATTTCTGTATATCAATAGGATCTATTGTTGCGATAGTTCTCTTCTTTTTTGAACATGTATCCTTAGTAGGCCATATAACGCATTCAGGAGTTTCAAGTGGTGTAACTGTTTCGGAAAAAGCTCTTTTGCTCTGTGTTTGCAGTGTAGGTTATGTGCTAATTGGTAAAGTGATCAATGATTCATTAGTTTTTAATCCTATTTCATTAACGTTAATACCTTCATTTTGTAAGCGGGTTATGGTCTTTGGCCTTGGTTTATTTACATCTACATCTGTTTTTTGTATTGTTTAGATTGAGTGTCTTGTACCAAATAATTTAGTTCTCAATGGATTTGTACTGAGTGTTGTGTTACGTCGGTTTTAATGTCTGCTGTTGTAACTATGTTATTTATTATTGAACTGGAGTTATTGTTTTTTTGAGGACAGCTGAAGCGATATGGTTAATCTTTTTACAAATATAACAGGAGTGTTGGTCTAGACATAAAAATTCTATAGTTTGTATTGTCATGACAAATTAACAAGGATTCAGGAAGTATTAGATCCACTAAAGGTGAAATATATACCTGTCTACGAAAACTTAGTACGTGTTGAAATTCGGGACGAGATGTGCCAATTCTAAGGAATGATAAGGGAGACATAAGTTTAAAGCCTAGTTTCTGTAGTTCTGATTCTAGAATACTATGTGGAATTCATAAATTTTAAGGAATTGTTGCCTAATTTCTGTTGATTATATTCAGCTCGATCAGTTATTATATTATAACATTTATGGAAAATATTTTGACTAGGAACAGGATTGATATCAAGTTATAAAAAGTGAACCCGAATTTTATACAGATACTAAAAATTATTAAGCAGCTTAGCACATTCTTTATTTTGAATATTAAATTTTTAATTGTTTAAAAAGTAATAAATCTCAAAAATGTCCCTTAATATTCTATATACAATCTATCTGCTGGAACTTTGCACAAGTATGACATTTTTACGAATAACTATTTTCTTTTCTATTGCGTTTTTTTCCTACTCAAAGAAACTAAAACAATACACTTAAACCGCCTGCTCATACACAACAGCATACATCGGACAAAAACAGCCATAGGCAATAGAGTAAGAATTTATTTATTATAGCTAATGACAAATAATATATTTACTCTAACCTCCAAAGTCACATTTAGTTATTTAAATATGGCTTAAATCACATCAATAAACTGATATGAAATATTTTTTTTTGTATTACACCTGTGCGGTGTTTGTATACTGCTATCTGGTCAAAATATTTTTTAAGGCTTTATTTTTAGAGTATGCCTATTAAACCTTTAATTCTCAAGCACAATGACTTGCGTTAAATGTGTTGGAGCATTTCGAATTAGAAAAACTGAATGAAGGGTGTTTGGGTCATTTTCATCTGTTTAACAGGTAACAGGTAAATATTGAAATGTATGTTCGTTTATCAAAATAAATATCATTGAAATATATTTCGGAGTCAATTAGTTTTCTGGTCCATCTTGTGTCTTTCAGTCTCTACATTTAGGACATTTAAGATTATTATTGATAGTGAATTAACTTTATTGATTGTTGCCTAATTTTTGTTGATTATATTCAGCTCGATTGGTTATTATAACATTTATGGAAAATATTTTGACTAGGAACAGGATTGTGTTCCTAATTCCAGATTACTGGAAATATTAGCTCTGTCTGGAAGATTTTTAACGTTTGATTTTTCTGCTTTAACATTTGATTCGTCTGCTTTATCATTTAGTTCTTTTACTTCATTATTTAGTTCTTCTGCTTCGTTATTCTCCAAAGTTATGTCTTCGTCAATTATTAATTGTACATCATTATCAGTACGTTCAAGATCATGTACTTCTTCTTGCTCTTGTTTAGTTGCTGAAAAAAGTAAAAAGTTTTTTTTAAGTAAAGATATTTTCATTTAAAGGGAAAATGCCTGTAATTTTAAATCCATAAACAGCTTTTTTTATAGTAGCAGTGTTCTCATAGGCGTGCTTGAATAATCCAACGACGTAGTACTCTGTGGCCACTTGCCCAAGATTAGACGTACTCCAGTTATCATCAAAATTATCATAATAAACTTCTAATGGTCTAAAACTGTTTCTGTCTAGTCTTTAAATTCGATGGCTTTTTCTATAAGAGGAGGCTGAGCAAGTAAATATTATTATTTTTGCGTGAGTGATGGCCTTCAGAGTGGTACAAGATATGTAGTTATGACAAATTAATAGGACACGGCTTTCAGCGGTAGGATTGGTATATTTATGAAAGTACACCAAAAATTAAAGAAACTTAACTGAATTCATGTATCCAGAATCGGTAACACTCAAATCAGAATCAGTTAGAGCGTCCTTTACCAAAAGAGAATTTAGTCTTTTATGTACCAAAATGTCTTTTTGCACCCATAGAACATATAGTTGTCACAGTTTTTACTTTTTCTGTGGCTATATTTTTAGCTACTTCTTTATTTTAATCTTTTGCGTACGATAATAAAGAATGGTGGAACATAGTATCTTGTTGCACTCGTAGAACATGCAGCTGTCACAGTTTTTACTGTCTTTTTGCTATTTTTTTTTTTTTTCGATAAAGGCAACATGATCAGGTAATTTATTTTATACCGTTTGTAAACCAGTCTCATCCATGTTGTAGATTCTATTAGTTGAAACCTTATATTTCTCCAAAATAAATTTTAAGTTTGAAAATACTGTGTAAATTGCTGTTTGTTAAATCTCATTTATCATAGCGATACTTGTGTTTTGTAGTGTAAGCAGTGAAAGATGGTTTCCTTTCCAATTCCAATTGGAAATCACAAAAAAAATTTAACGTGAACCCTTTGGCTGTGATCAAGTTATTTGAAGCGCTCCTTAAAATTTCGCTAGATAAATCGAACTCAAACATACGTGTATCGAAGCATTTTATTGAATCAAAAGCGACTAACTACTAAATAATTATTACAGAACACGAATACATAACTAAAAAAAATGAGGATAAAAAAAATTTAACGAGAAATTTCGTACACGTCGTTCGTTCACAGTTTCGTAAACAGTTCGTAGGTATCAAAACCTACTGCAAACGATAACTGATTAAAACCTACCACACGTAGGTTCGGATAAACATGAAATGATGTCACTTTCTGCGAAATCCCTAATATCATCTACTAATTTTACACTACATGACCCATATTCATTCGGAATCCCATCTACAACTTGACCAACACAGTATATGATAGGAACAGCAACACCCGAGGATTAAAAGAGACTTCGACAGAGTACCATCATCCCCATCGTAACAGAGTTGCTAAGAATCCAAGAGGCTCTAACGAGCAGACTAGGTCATAAAGCATAGAGAAGTACCAGACAAAAAAGCTACTGTTTTAGAAACGACATTGCCTGAATTGAAAGCACTGTTAGGTTTGTTATTTTTATCTGCGGCTTCAAAAAATAATCAACTCTCAGCTTACGTTTTGTTTGATAGCAATTATTGTGGTCATAGATATAAAGCAACGATGAGTATAAAATTATAGATTTTAGATTGTTTTATATATATATATATATATATATATATATATATATATATATATATATATATATATATATATATATATATATATATATAAAACGTTTCTTTTGACAGTTCTACTACTTTATTCGCCCTGTTAACATAGACGTGTATATACATCTATATTATGAATCCATTCCTCCCACTACACATAGAAAACGGAATCGTCTACTCGGTAGAAGAGAAAGCTGAGGTGATGAGAAGGACTTTTGATAGAAAGTGTATACTGAATTATCACCAAGACGAAGAGATAGACTTTATCGAAGAAGTTAAAGAAACAGAACTAGAAACGCCCGAAGAACAAGTAGAAATAATAAATCCCACATCACCAACAGAACTGAGTGAAGTGATCAGAAAAAGTTCACCAAAGAAAGCACCTGGTCCAGACGAAATCACTAGCAGAACCATGAACTATCTTCCCTTTGTTGTATATCTGACAAACATAACAAATGCAATACTAAGATACAGGCTTTTTCCAAAACCGATGGAAGAAAGCCCATGGAATCATGATACCAAAGCTAGGAAAGAACCACAGCTGTGAAACTGTTCAAAAGTTGTATTTTATAATGTGGTCACAGTGCAAGCACACTTTAAAAAAATTGGGAACACCGTCAGGTCCAGTGGTAATCTTATTTTTGGAAGATGTAAGACTAGAACGAGAGAGAAATACTTGGGTCATGTGTTGAGAGGTGAAAGATATGAATTACTCCAAATCATATTGGAAGGTACACGGCAAAATATCAATTGAGAGACGCCAGAAATGATGGCTAAAAGACCTGAGAAGATGGTTTGACCGCTCATCCACAGAAATCTTTCGTGCAGCAGATTCCAAAGGTGTAATTCACATTTTGATCGCCAATCTTCGAAAGGAGACGGCGCAATAAGAATAAGGAGAGACTAAAACTGTTCAATACTTTCTGGAAAGATATGGACTGGCAAGAAAGGCGAAAACATATCAACGACGTGGTAGACTCTGCTTGTACAAAAGATTTAAAAAACCAAAAGAATGATGTTTCTAGACTAAATTTGTCTCTATGTTATTATTTAAAACGCAACGGTCAAAGACTGCGAGTCTTTGACCGTTGCGTTGAGTCATTGTGTAATTTTTAGTTTGCTTAAAGGGCCAGGACATGTGAATATTACGGATGAAGTTGATAATTCTGAAATAGAGATAAAAAAACCAAGAAAATCGCAGAATAATGAGGATAAAGTTCTGATCCTGAAAGAGTTCTTTGAAATTTTGCCAAAAGTAGAAAGCCACTATTGTATGAGTTTCAAACCAGTAGAAGTTTTTCAAACCAAGATGCAAGTTTATGCAACTATACAAGGAAATATGCAAAGAACTAGAGAAAGACTTTTCTTAGCATTAAAAGATTTCACGAAAAATTTAAAGCTTGCAATTTGTCAATCTACCTTCCTAGGAAAGACCAGTTCAATTTATGCACGAGTTAGAAAATAAGAAATTTACCCTCAGAAACATACGAAAACCATTTATTAAAAAAGGAATTGGCAAGAAATGAACAAACTAATGACAACCAGAGTACAGATCATGTAGTTACAGGAGACAAGCAAGCTATTTTGTTAGCACCATCCTTAAAAGCTTCTGCTTTATATTATAAATTCAAGCTAGTTGTACATAACTATACAGTGTATAACAGCAAGACAAAAGATGGAGTGAGCTATGTTTGACATGAGGGAGAAGGCGGAGTCACTTTCAATGAGTTTGCTTCTATAACCACTCATCACATCGAAATCATTTGAAACCGCTTCCTAATGAAACAGTAATAATTTGGAGTGAAGGTTGTTGCTACCAAAACCGCAATTCAAATTTGACAAACAGTTTTTTGCTCCTCTGGGAAAGAAAAATATAACTATTGTACAAAAATACTAAAAACATGAGCGTACACAAATGGAGTGTAACTCGATGCATTCCCAAATAGAAAAAAGAATCAAAAATCGAGAAATTTATGTTCCAGCTGATTAAATAAAAATAATGAAAAGCGCCAGAAGGAACCTAAAACCTTATGAAGTAGTTTACCTAGACCATTTTTTATGGATTTCTCAAAGTCCGTTTTATATACCTCAATAAGACCAGGTACGGAAGCAGGAGAATCCACTGTTACAGATCTGTCAGCATTAAAGCATACTCCGGAGAAAGAAGTCTTCTATAAATTAAGCTTTGATGAAAACCGGGGGACTGTTGAGAAAAAAGTGCCAAAAGCTAATACGTTTGAAGAGCCAAAACAGCTGTACCAATGCCCATGACAGATTAAAACGCATAAGTACCAGCATTTGCAAGACTTATAGTCTAATTCCCAAAGACTTCCACGGATTCTATGATTCTTTAAAATACTGATTTTTAATAGTTTTGAATCTAGTCCTGTTGTTTTTTTTTTAAATTTATGTTGTAATTTACTCGGTTTACCTACCCACCAGATTTTCCTACAGCTGCTTCAGGAAGGATGTTTTTATATGAGTTATTTAAAAGAAAAATTGAAGAGTAAGTAAATCAATAAAATTTAAATAATAATCTATAATAAATACTATCATAATTTAGCGTTGATAGTAGGTATGAAAAGATATATTTGATAAGTATTATCATCATGATTGTTAGCTCGACAATACTTTGTGGCTTTTTGTATGATTTTCTGCCATTCTGATCTGTTTCTTGCTTTCTTTTTCTAATTGGTAATCTGCTTTTCTAGATTTTTGTTGAACTTGCGGCAGTCTTTCCAGACTGTCTTAGGTGCCTTTATATTTTTTGTAGGACTGTCTTCATTTGAGTTCTTTTCTTTGATTTTTTCCCGTATTTGATGCAACGTTTTCATAACATTGTACTATTAGCAATTTAATTGTAAATAAAGAAGATAATCAGGATGAAACTCCTAGTAGCGCTCTAAAAGTAATTATTTTATGTTTAATTTAACTACATTTGAAAGATATATTTAAAACTCAGCTTTGTTCGTTAAAAAAGTTATAAAAGTAGGTACTTATCATAAAACTTTTTGTTTATATCTATCTTTTTAAGTTTTATTAATGAAACACATTTGAAACCATTCAACCTGATCTACCTACACACCAAATCTTCTAATAACGTCTATCTAAATTCTGATTTAATCCTAATGTAACGGACTGCAACAATTCCGGTAGCTATTTAAATTAGAATTTATAATCTTCTGATGGTCACTTTTAATGACATAATTATGAGCTACTTAACAACATGGAAATAAAGTTTTACCTGTTGAAAGACAAATAAAGTTCCAATCTCAGTGCTGGATTAAGGACAGAAAATGTTTAAATTTCTGAACATTTTCCAATATATTGTAAATATTCAATTTATATTTGCATAATAATCAAATCCACTAACAAAATTATCACAAATCAAATAATAAACAAATCCACTAAAAAAAGTAAAACAATATGGAGTATTGTTAAAAAAGAAACCTATTAGGAAAATAATACGTCCAATCTCAACCTAACACCAGAATAGACTAACCAATACTTTACGAATATAGCAGATATTATATCGAAATCAACAGGAAACTCTGAGCATGACATAAACTACTATCTTAGCAGGCAACCTAGAAGATCGAGTTCGTTCTTTATGATCCCAATAGTAGCATCTGATATGAAAGAATTTTTTTCTTTTTTCCAATGATATGATCTGCTGCGGAAAGACGACTTAAAAAAGAATTTAATTGATTGTCCACAAATTGTGTAAACTATCTTCCCAAGTTATGTTTTGTACTAAAGAAGGGTCTACAAGAGATAAGTCAATACAACTAGTGTTTCCAGTAGCATTAAATCTTGTTGGAGATCCATCGTTAAGTAGGGTAATATTATTGTTATTAATGACCGTTTTTATTATGTGTACTATTTTGTTATATCTATTAGATCCCCAAAGTGGATTGTGTCCATTTAGATCTCCTACTATAATCTTAGGCGATGGAATTTGTTCTATAATATGAGTTATCTCTTTTATACTTATATGTATTCGGTGGAAAATAAATGTTACAAATGTTAATAATTTTTGGAGTTTTTATGGTTACTGCTACTGCTTCAAGGTTGGTCTTTAAAGGTATTTGTCTAGATTCCAATGAGTTATTAACATAAATAGAAACCTTTTCACTGGCTTTTTTAAAATCACGTCTGTTTTTATGAAAACCTGTAAATGTCTTTAATTTTGCTAATTTTTGGTGAGTAAAATTCGTTTCTTGGAGACATATAATTGAAGGTGAGTGTTTAGTAATTAATAATTTAAACATTTCTAATTGTGTATAATAACCCTTTATGTTCTACTGAAGAATTGACATTTTTGTTCTATATGTTAATTTTTATTCTTGTACTTGATCGCTCTCTAATTCAGAGGAGGAATTTGTATCCAGCAATTTGGATATTTTGCGCTTAATCTTGGTGCAATGTGTTTTCATTATTTTTTCATTGAACATTGGGTAGATGTTGTCTAATAATTTAAGTAACCCCTCAATATCTTTTGTAAAAGTTTGAGTAACACTCAATGGGTGGCGTGAACCATACGCGTTTTCAAAAAAGTGTATCGTTTCTTGGTAATTAAGAACACTTTCGTTTGTGTCGTCGTTAAAAAATACTTTTTGTTGTCTGCATCAATTTCTGTATATCAATAGGATCTATTGTTGCGATAGTTCTCTTCTTTTTTGAACATGTATCCTTAGTAGGCCATATAACGCATTCAGGAGTTTCAAGTGGTGTAACTGTTTCGGAAAAAGCTCTTTTGCTCTGTGTTTGCAGTGTAGGTTATGTGCTAATTGGTAAAGTGATCAATGATTCATTAGTTTTTAATCCTATTTCATTAACGTTAATACCTTCATTTTGTAAGCGGGTTATGGTCTTTGGCCTTGGTTTATTTACATCTACATCTGTTTTTTGTATTGTTTAGATTGAGTGTCTTGTACCAAATAATTTAGTTCTCAATGGATTTGTACTGAGTGTTGTGTTACGTCGGTTTTAATGTCTGCTGTTGTAACTATGTTATTTATTATTGAACTGGAGTTATTGTTTTTTTGAGGACAGCTGAAGCGATATGGTTAATCTTTTTACAAATATAACAGGAGTGTTGGTCTAGACATAAAAATTCTATAGTTTGTATTGTCATGACAAATTAACAAGGATTCAGGAAGTATTAGATCCACTAAAGGTGAAATATATACCTGTCTACGAAAACTTAGTACGTGTTGAAATTCGGGACGAGATGTGCCAATTCTAAGGAATGATAAGGGAGACATAAGTTTAAAGCCTAGTTTCTGTAGTTCTGATTCTAGAATACTATGTGGAATTCATAAATTTTATCATATTAGGCGTTCACTAGGAGTAATTAATCTTCTTTCTTGTATTATTTGATTGTTTACTATGATTTTTCCTTGATGAACATTTATAAATTTGTCAACCAATTCTTCCTTAGATAAAAAAAATACAAATCCTGTGGTTAGCTATACGAGAAGAGAACAATATATCTTTTAAAAAAATAACTGATCCTAGTGATACAAGGTAATCTTCTAATTTTACATTTTCTAATGAACTAAATACAATAGCTTGCTTTCTGGATGGAAAATTAAGAGTACTGGTTACTAAGTTAACATTTAAGCAACCGCCACCTAAGCGTTAACCTCCGATGGCGCGCCACGAAATGCTACGTACTCTCTACGCTACTTTACGGAGTTGAAGTATGGACGTTAACAGCGGCAACTATAAAGAAGTTAGCGGCTCTAGAAATGTGGCTGTATCGACGCATACTGAGAATACCTTGGACAGACAGAGTGACCAACACAGAGGTATTAAGACAAATGGGTAAAGAGGTGGAATTGTTAACAAATGTTAAAAGGAGGAAAGCGTCATACCTGGGCCATGTGTTCCGTAATGATAAGTACAGTCTGCTACAGCTTATCGTGGAAGGCAAGATTGAAGGTAGAAGAGGTTTGGGCAGAAAGAAGAAATCCTAGCTGAGAAACTTGAGAGAATGGTTTTAAATACCAGAAGCTGCGAACATAATACATGCGGCACAAAACGGTTACTGATGAGTACGATTTTTTAAGTGTTGGTGGTGAAATACAGCTCATTTCCTGAGCTAATTCGTAATTAATATCATCCATTTAAATAAACTTTGAAACTAGTCATTATATCTGAATGCGGTCCTGTATCCAAACTATAACAAGGCAATTAAGCCGGTGCAAAAACAAAAAAGATAAGAAATTCTTGTTTGTATTTAAAATATACGATGGTTCTTCTTATGTTGTCAAATAGATATTTTTGTTTATTACGAATAATTTATGTAATATAAGCTGACTTACAGAGTCTCTGATGTTACTCCTACTCAGGAACTTCACCAACTCACTCTTGTAATTTTTCAACGGGTATTTTTAACTTAAAATTTACTTAACTTAAGAGCCGATATTTTCCTACTATACTGGCTAACTTCCAGGGCAGGTAGCACATATTGTTATCTTACACACATTACATAAATTCTTAGTCTTTTTATCATTTTTTCGTGGACCGAGCCCACACCTTTTTCGTTTTTGGTTCACGTTCATGAAAACGTGTATCCAAATATGCACGTTGTCATCAATCATCGGTTTCCTCAGTACTCTCTTTATGCTTATTCGAAATTCTTATAGTTTCTTCTTAACTCAGATAATTTTCGATTAGTATGTATAAAAATTTTTGCTACAATATCATTATTCATTATCAATTAGATACCTGCATATTTGTAAAGGCGATGCTCTTTTAACTAACTGTTTGGCATCACCACAATGTTCTGGTGAATGCGAAATTATGTTAAAAATATAATTTTTCATTATATTATAAAATTTAAAGTTTGTTCAATAAAATCAAATATTATAATAGTAAAATCCCTAAAAATAATTCTAACGCGTATAAACAAATCAGTCAGAAATATCAATGTTCCTATCTTGAAAATATTAAACTGCGTAGCTCAACATTAAATTAGCTTTAACAATTATCAGATACTACTTATCGAAAATTACTAAAAGAAAACCTTACAAATTAATTTTATTATTTGTTTCGTTTCAAACGTCATGCCTCTGCAATTTGTTCCCACAACAAACGGTTGTGAAATGTTCCTAATATTCTGCAATGTCTCTAATTTCGTTCATCAAAAACGGTGTAGCTAAACTATTCCCTTTGGTCTGCTTACTCGTACTCTAGCTCAAACGTTCTAATGGTTCATTCGATCTCCTTTGGCTCCCAGAAATCTCTTTGTCTATGATTCTCCCGATCAATAATGACTGGTTTGTACTTACAATAAATACAGCAAAAACTTAAACTGTAATTTCCTCCAGTCAGCATTCATAGATCAGAACTGCTACAACTTTTTTTACTAATTAAGACATATTCGTGTAAAATTTCATTACGTTGTTGCCAGTATTTCGAGAAAATCGTAAAAAATGTGTAATTTTTTTATAACGCCCATTATCTTGCAAACGGATAGCGTGACAAAAATTTTTGATTAAGCAAGCCCTAATTATTTTTTGCTTTTTTATCTACCCTAGAGACGATGTCACCTTTTTTTTAAATATCGTGTATATATATATATATATATATATATATATATATATATATATATATATATATATATATATATATATATATATATATATACAAAGTGTAGCAAAAAGTCAGTCATAAATTAAATAACGTATTCTGGATTGTTTGATTGAACCTAACTACCTTAGTAAAAATGTGCACATAAAAAAGTTACAGCCCTTTGAAGTTACAAAATGAAAATCGATTTTTCCAATATATCGAAAACTGTTGAGATTTTATCTTAAAAATCGACATGTGGCTTTCTTATGTCTGGAATATCTTAGAATATCTGGAAAAAATTAAAGTGAAATTTGTACAACCCTTAAAAATTCTATCAACCATTCTTGGTTTATAGAAACGGATAGGGGCTGCAGTTCTGGAGTTTTCAAAATGCATTTTGTGACCTGTTTGATTTTAGTGTTGACCTAGAGCTAAAATTGAATCGGAATTGCGACAGACATGGAATGTTTGTAAATCCTTTTTTGGATTCTACGGTTTGTTTGGCCTATATAAGATCGGATCAGTCTGCACAACGAATTTCATAAATTCCTTGTACAAAGTAAATTAATAAATTGTTTATTTAGAATATTGTCATTGATTAATCGGATAAGAGATGAAAGTTTTTGTTGGGGGGTAAATAATATCTTTATTTCTCTTGATCTAAGAATTTCGTCGATTTTGTCAGTGACACCTTTGATGTAAGGAAGAAAAGCTTTCGTATTATGAGAGTGTGAGTCTTTGAATTAAGATTGAGTGGGATATTGATGTCTGTGGATGCTCCTATTGATGTGATTTTTCCGGAAACCGTTTTGGATTAGGGCTTGTTTTAAACTACAGAACTCAGCAGTCTACTTGATCGGCGTATTAGTCTATAGACAAGGGTGTTAATGACTGAATTAATTTGTGAAGGTGGATGATGAGAGTTGGTATGTAATTAACGATTGGTATGGATGGATTTTCGGTATACAGAGTGATGAAAACACTGCTATAGAAAGTGTTCGGGTGTCTCCAGATCAATATGCCTTTAGGATAATGCAAGTATTCCAGCTGAGCTCTCTAGTTTAAAACAAGCTTTTATTCAAAAAGTTTACTGCAAACATCACATCAATAGGAGCATGCACAGATATTAATCTTCTACTCAATTTAAAACCAAGGATTTAGGCCCTCATCATACGAAAGTTTTTCTTTCTTACATCAGAGGTGTTACTGACAAAAGCGACATTCTTAAGTCAAATGAAATAAAGATAATATTACAATATTTACCCCCTAACAAAAACTTTCATCTCTTGTCCGATCAATAAAAAGCAACATTCCAAATGAACAACACGGAGTTGTTTCTCCGTCATTAAAATCCTACCGTCAAAAATGTTCACGCCAACGCCCGCGCAAATCCTTGCGCCAATCTCCACGCTAACCCCCACGCCAACCTCCACCCAAACTACGTCACCATCGACGGTATAAATGAACCGTATGCTGTTCACAGTAGCATTAACGCATTGGTTAGTGATCAGTGTACTAGTGTCTGGGGGCTTGGGAGACCGAGATCTCGAAAGCCCTGGAGAAGACATCAGAGACGATGTCGAAAGCTCGGTGCAGTGATAATCAACGCGATTTAACCCGGAAGACTGTTGAGTTTAATAATAATTATTGTAATAGTATTAATCTTCATTGTATTAACTGCGGAAATTTTTCGGAACTATTATGAGATTTGTCCAAGTTACGCTACTGTACTAATACACTCCTGTATTCGTTAAATGATATCAATTTTTACTATTGTAATAGCCTGTTAAAGTGCGAACAAAAAAAAACAAAATCAAATCTTTATGACATATGCTCCCAGCAATAATTATAACTTTTTATTTCATTTCGTTATTTAATTATAACTAGGTTTTCCTTTTAACAAATAGAAGTGGCTGAAACATGAAAATGGTGAGCAAACAATGGAAAACCACCGTAGAAATCTCCGAAATTACCATAAATAGGGACAGAGAATTGACCCTTAAGCAATCTACTTGGAATAAAGCGTCGGATAATAGGGACTAAATTAACATAGAAAATGTTAAGGGACGTGAACAGGGTAATCAAATCAATTTCTATTTCTCAGATATTGAAGTTAATTTGACAAGTTGAGTTAGAATTGGGATCATGAATGGCCACGTTTATACGTTAAAAAGAAAACTGGAGATTTAAGCAAAAAAATAAATTTTATACTTTTTTGGGATAAGTGATATTAATACATTTAGAAAACAATTTTTTTATTTCTTTTAGGATATATATATATATATATATATATATATATATATATATATATATATATATATATATATATATTAAACTCTTAAATATTGGGGAAATCTGCAAGAAAGACTCTAATGAGTATCAATTGTTTCGCCGAACGTTTTCGCCAAAGAGAATTAATTTGGCTTCTTAAGAACTGACAGAGAATAAATTATAATTAGCTACCATATAACTTATCTATTAAAAACATTATTGATCTTACCGTAACTTAGAATTATTGTAGAGTTAGAATGTTAAAAAACTTAGCTAGTAACAACATAGTGGTGTTTTTTGTTACTATGTGCAAAAAAAAGTTTTTTTTAACGTTGAAAATGTATGGTAGCTTTGAACTTAAAACGCAAAGGTTTACCCAAGGTTAACCGAAAAACCCAATGTAACTACATTTCAAAGGAGGGAATTCTTTGAATTGTCGGCAATAACTAAATTTTTGATTGTTAGAAAGTTTAAATGTGAGGTTCTGTTTTACCAGAACGCATGTGCTGACAATTCAAGTAGTTCTTTTGAATCTTTATGTCGTTAAGGTTCATTGGTAAAATCGAATGAAGTTAAATCCCAGTATAGGGAAATATTATTTTAAATTTTCTTTTTTAATTATATTATATTGTTCATGTATTATTATAATAATATCTTATTGAGATGTATCTAAGAAAAGCAAGGGAATGTTACCTTTTTTAGTTAATGATAATTAATTATTAAAGTAGGTTAGTTGTTAATGGATATATCAGTTAAGTTAGTTATCCGTGATGTTGTATTATTCTTGGTATCTGATTTAAGTAAGAAGTGGTATATATCGCTTAGATTCTTAAAGTCACTCTTAACATTGATGGAGAAATCGTTAAGGAAAATATAAGACATTTCAATGAACTCTCTTTTAGATTTATGTTTTTCACGGTGGAGAATTGTAGTGTTAGTATAGTCCATGAGATGACCAGTGGAATGGACATGTTTGGCTAATGCACAGCTGTCAGGGTGAAGTCGAGAATCACTTTTGTGTAGTGTAATACGTGATTTCAATAATTAAGATGTTTGACCGATGTAGAAATTGCCGCAAGAGAGACATGGAATGTTGTGGACAATGTTACTAAGGCTATCTATGGGAGTCTCATCTTTTATCTTAGAATAAAGATTATTAATTGTTAGGGCTGATCTAAAAGCCACATTAAGTTTAATGTTGTTATTATTATTACCTATTTTCCACACTTTTTAGAATCCTTGTTAACCCCGGAGTGATATCTCTGAAATATGGTAATAAAAAATATTTGTTGATAGGAGTATCCGAGACTGGGTTACCACTTAAGACATCAGGATCAGCATTGTTAGTCGCGAAGGAAGGTGAAGTATCTTCGTTATGGATAGTATTAAACAAAATCTTATTCACTAATGGTGTTGGATAAGCGTTTGAAATAAAAAGTTTCTGTAGGATTTGTAGGTTTTTTGTATGAAATGAAGGATCTGATAGTTTTATTACTCTATTTTTCATCTGTTTGATTAAGTTGACTTCGGTAGAATTATTATTGTAAGAGTGGTAGTTAAGGTATCTACCAGAATGGGTCGGTTTTTGATACCAATCTATTTTAATGTTGTTGTTTTCCGTGACCATCCTTATGTCGAGAAAGGGGACTGACCAATTACCATCTCTTCTTTCTATAGTGAACTGGATATACACAACTTCTGGAATATATGGAACATCTCAATTATTGAAATCAGGTATTACACTATACAAAAGTGATTCTCGACTTCACCCTGACCGCTGTGCATTAGCCAAATGTCCATTCCAACTGTCACATTAAAGCTTATTTATATTGAAGTTTTTTAACAATTGTGTCAGATTTTAGACTATTATCGTTATTATTTAATTAAAACTTTCTCGTCTAAGACACATTCTGAAAAATATTTTATAGCTACTGTTTTATGACCTTATAAAAAAACAATTAATATTTTCCCTATTAAAACAATAATTATATTAAAATTTTCAAACTTTGTACTAATAATATTAGATCAATTAGAACTCCTACACCACTGTATGATTATTGTGAAATGTCGTAAAATTTAAATTTGGCGCCTTTGCATTTCCGGATATGTACGTCATATTAAGAGGACACTTTTATGAATTTTGGTCGTCTTTTCACAACGATTAGATTCCCTCTTTTGTCTTTTTGCTCGATGTAATCATTATACATAGTTCATGTCCTATCAGTCAAAGGTGACTTGATATTTTATTTTCGCTGAAGGTGTGGACTAATTGCCCTAATCGACTGTAATAAACTTATAAAACCGTGAAATAAAGTTGACGTTATGGCACTGTTTTTAACCATGTTTTAGTTTTTGTGGCTCTAACTAGTAACCACCGTTTTGAGAACAATAAATTGTTATAATATAAGGTACCTACTTCATAGATAAGACGTACAAAAATACTACTTATTTTTTTTTAAATATTTACATTTTTTTTAAGAAGGTTTATTTAATGCATAAATTCTCACCAATATTTTAGTAATCAGATTTGTTTTTAAATTGGACCAAATTGATGGATGAGAGTTATATAACATCAGTATTATGTATAAAGTTAAAACTAATTTAAATGTCAACCAACAAAAGTCTTACTCACAAATTCATCTGAAAATGTATGCCACGCATACAGAATTAAAGCCTTCTATTCAAATTTTCCAGACAGTAGACAAGTTATTTGATATTCGGTTTTTGTGATATACATTCAAAATTTTCCGAGTATACACTTTACTGGTTAAGCTGATGGATCTACTATAGTCAACGGGACAAAGATATTTGCGCTTTATTGTACAGAGTGGATGTTCAGTGGAAAAATTGCTATGTAACAAGATGTAAAATAAATAAATAAAACAAAATACACACAACGCAAAAGTCTAAGGATATTTTAATAATTTGACAATACCAATGACAGAAATTTCATGATCATATAAATTTGCTTGTACTATAATTTTTGATACAGACACTCACTTCTTATAAAAAAAAATTGTAAAACTGATAGCAATACGTGTTTTAGAATGTTTTTTATAAGGGACAAAAAAATCGACATTTTTATGTGTTGTTTATTTTTAATTTTAGTCACTTTATACCATTCTTGCTTAATAGGTTAGTTAAAGATATTGTCTTTTTACCATGCAACGACAACGTTTAACGTTGGACGAGATAATTAGAGCCGTGGGCCTCCTTGAAGCTGGTACGTGACAAACTCAAGTTGCTGACCAGATGGGTGTCTCCTAAAGCGTCGTAAGTCGTTCGTGGCGTCAGTTGAGAGACACTGGGAGTCCAGCCAAGCAACATCCAGGACGTGGTCGCTCTACAACCGTCGCTCAAGACCAATATTTAATTTTAAATGCCAGAAGGCAGCCAACGATCACAGCCCCCGTGCTGGTTAATGAATTACAGCTTGCACATAATGTAACATTTGGTAGCACTACTGTGAGGAATCGTCTCCATGAAGCTAATCTTTGTAGATTGTGGTTTGACCACTGAGATGTTCATCTCTATCTAGAGGCAATTGCGCTACAAGATTAACCTGGTGTCAAGAGTTTCAGAATTGGACTGACAATGACTGGACCACAGTTTTGTTTAGTGACGAGTCTAGATATGGATTTCATCCAGATTCTCGTCGGACAAGAGTTTGGAGACGACCCGGAAATGGAGAACGATTACGACATCTTCAAGAAGTGTATGAATACAGAGGTGATACATTAATAGTATGGGGCGGATTCATGATTGACGGCAGAACTGACCTTATTTTTCACGTGGCTTTTTCACAAGTCAGCAATATTTGTACACTATTCTTGAACCTGTTGTGCGCCCGTTTGCTGCTGCTGTTGGAGAAATTTTTTTACTTTATGCATGATAACGCTCGACCACATGTTGCGCATATTGTAACAAACTGGTTGGATAACGAGGGTATTGATGTATTGAGTGGCCAGCACAATCACCTGACTTGAATCCCATTGAGCATGTACGGGACATGCTCCAACGAAGAATTACTCCACATATGGGCAATATCTACAATGAGTTTCAATTAAAAGAGCTTCTGAGAGAAGAATGGACACAACTACCTCAAGCAGACATTAACAATGTGATTCGGAGTATGAACAGTAGATGTAGAGCTGTGATAAACCAACGTGGCGGCCATACTTTATTTCGTATATATACCTAACTTTATATTTCGTGTTTTTAACATTTTATGGTGGTATGTGAAACATGGGTGATTTGCAATATATTTTTTCTTGCTCCAATTTTCTGTTTTTTTTTGCAATTTATGGTTTTTGACATATTAAACAACAATTTAAACTACAAATTTTGTATTACTTTTTTTAAGTTGATTACAGATAAACAAAATATGTCTATTTATAAAAATATCCCTAGACTTTTGCGTTGTGTAGTAGCTACTGTTATTTAAATTTTTCTATTATACTTTTAACCCTCTAACTGGCAAGATTAAAAATTATTATTCTATTTAATTTAATTTTTTTTTAAGTTTAATAATGTATTAAGAAACCTAGAAAAGCGATTAAAATGTAATAATCAATTTTTGTTTGGCTTATAGGGACAAACAGCTAAAGGGGTTCTTAGGGGATCCTTGCCGGTTTAAGTTAAAAATAGCGTTTTATTCATTTGAATGGATTTAATTAAAATAAACTGAAAACCAAAAGAAAAAGAATTAGAACACTTTTTTTTATGGTGGTAATTATAAAAACAGTTTTTGGGATTAGAACAACATAAATGAAGATTACATTTGCTACACACATTGAATTATCGACACTTTGCAAAATTTACATTTTTTTTACCACTCTCTTTGTTGAGCCAAAGTGGAAAGTGATCAATACCGTCGAAGCGAATGTCATCAATGGGATGTTTTGCCTTTTTTCCAATGCCAGAAGTAGGTGGTTGCGATGAGCTCGATTGTGATTTTGATGTTGAAGGTCAGCCAAGTACAGGTTTTTCACCGAATACAACGAGTGCAGCAGCAATTTATTCCCTTAATTCTGGTAGCTGCAACAACTTTTCATTTTCCGCTGAGATATTGCTCGAATCGTTACATTTTTCAGCATGTATTCGACGGTACAAAATATAAGCGTTTGTAGAAGCCATATCGATATCGGTAAAAAATTCGAACCATTGCACTTCGTGTCTTGTCTCAAATATGGTAGCGATCCATCAATCGATCTATCAGATAGACTCCTCCCATATGTTTGTTGTATTCGCGAATGATCTGCGGATAGTTGACTTTGATGTATTTTTTTTTTCTTTCGATCAAGTCGTGGTACTTTTGCAATGTTGATTCGGGTTTGCTTTCAAAAACGGCTTAATGCTAACGTAAGTCGATGCCAGTCGCACGTTCTTGGTATATTTTCAAAAAATTGTACTAAAATCAACACCGTACGCAGATCCAACATATTCAACAGACTCTTTCTTCATCTTTGATACAACTTTGAACAACTCTTTCTTCATCTTTGATATCCCCATCCAACGACAGCTTACAATTTGGAATTCTATTTGTCCGTATTGTACCAAGGCTATAGATTTCTCTTGCATGTAAATAAACTAACAAAGGTAACGACGTATAGAAGTTGTCGAAGTAAAGGATGTGATGAAAAAAGCTGGGTATGGTCTGTGACAAACGTACAACAACGTTTAATGTGCTTCCAAGATCGGGTGCGCCAGGAAGAATTATATTGTCGCCTGCACCATAGTAAATTTCAAAAAGATATGCGCAACCTTGAGAATTACAAAGCACAAATAGTTTGATACCTTATTTGTGCAGCTTATTTGGCATACATTGACGAAGACGATGCATGAGTTTGGTCGAACACATCTGCTCATTAACACACAATCTAGCCGTCTTTGGAATCGAATCGAAACGATTGTTGACCTTATCAGCCAATTTCCGGATGCAAAACAGTGGATCATAGCCTGGCTGACTTTTTTGAATGCGCAGCCTTTCATCTTGAAAGGATTAGTGTTTTTTTGTTTTCATAAATTTTTTTACAGGCATTGTCCTCTGGATGGAAGCGAACGCGGTTTTGCTCCAGTAGCTCTCGAGATTAAGATATCGATAAATCGACATGTACATCAATACTCCGATAAATTTCCGAATCTCCTCACCATTTTTGGCTAATTTTGTATTGATATTTTTTTGACGAGCTGCGGCATTTGTTTCATTAGCCACCAAATCAATAATCTCTTTTGTAAAGAAATAATTGAAGAGTTCCATTGGTGTTTTCAGTTCTTATATTGACGATGGCAACCGTGCATTTCCTTGGAAAGCTACTTTGTTTACATGCAAGCGCATTGATCGGTTATGCCACGTTACCTTGGTAGATTGTGTTTCGAATCTTTGTTGATATCCTGAATAGCTGTAATGAGAATAAAAATAGTAAACTATTGCTAAAATACGAATATATAATTATTACCTCTCCCAGTAAGACCATCAATAAAGGGCGTTATCAAAGGGCCAGAATCTTCCATTATAGGTAATGGTGAACGGAGTCGTTTCGTTGGCTTAAAACTTGCAGCATGTGTGGCATGCGCTGCTAAAGTAGATGGAATTGCTTTCATAGATGTAGACGGCCCAGCCTTCTCCTTTTCTAAAGATTCGACACATTCGTCAGCTTCGATTAGCACCGCCGTTGTCATTGTTGATGATGCAGCAGGTGCTTCTATGTCACTGATATTTAGCGACATGTTCACGTTTCGAATAAAGTAGTCGCTTGTTTCATCTGCTTGCATTTCGCGGATACACTCTGTAATCATGTCATCTTTAGCGATCTCATCTGGCTCGTAATCTGGTTCGATGTGTGGATCATCACTGCTATAATCACCTTCTGCCGAATCCGTTTCAACAAAGTCCAAAAGTTCTTGGATTTCATCTTCGGTCATTACCGACAAATTAAACTTTTTCTTTCTCCAGTTGTAATTGCCTGCCATTTATAGAAGCAAAATATACAAATAAGTAATGAAACGTTGGGAAATAATAGCACAACACAACACAACAATCACAACAAAGTGAGAAAAAACTTCACATAAACTGTAGTGTACTAGTGAGTGAACTAGAAGTGACTAGTGAGTGTAGTAGTGTCTGGGGGCTCGGGAGACTGAGACCTCGCAAGCCCTAAAGAAGACATCAGAGAGGATGTCGAAAGCTCGGCAAAATGGATATCGACGCGGTTCAACCCGGAAGACTGGTGAGTTTAATATTAATTTTTATAATAATATTAATCTCAGCTCTAAGTTTAATATATATATATATATATATATATATATATATATATATATATATATATATATATATATATATATATATATATATATATATATATATATATATATATATATAAAATGTGCACTCGTAAGTGAATGGGATGTTATCGGTCTGGAGATAAAAAAGACAAGAGTTGTGCTACTTTATCTATTTATTGAAGACGTTTCGCCTATTGTTCAATAAGCATCATCAGTTCATCTAAAAGAGTGTTATTAGCGATACATCTAATATGAAAAAACAATTAAGTAAATGATCTTACCTTTAAAAGATCTGTAGCATTACAATGTTGTTATTGCAAAGAAACATCAAAAAATTAATATAATAAATATAACAGCAAAAAATATAGAAACACAGAACGCTGGAAGATTCCCAATTAAACTAATTTGTTTTAAATTTCACTTTTGAAAACATTGATTGATTAAATCTATTAGTTTAATTGGGAATCTTCCAGCGTTCTGTGTTTCTATATTTTTTGCTGTTATATTTATTATATTAATTTTTTTATGTTTCTTTGCAATAACAACATTGTAATGCTACAGATCTTTTAAAGGTAAGATCATTTACTTAATTGTTTTTTCATATTAGATGTATCGCTAATAACACTCTTTTAGATGAACTGATGATGCTTATTGAACAATAGGCGAAACGTCTTCAATAAATAGATAAAGTAGCACAACTCTTGTCTTTTTTATCTCCAGACCGATAACATCCCATTCACTTACGAGTGCACATTTTTTTATATTAAATTAAACGGTCATATACCTTAAAGATATATATATATATATATATATATATATATATATATATATATATATATATATATATATATATATATATATATATATATATATATATATATTATATATATATATATATATATATATATATATATATATATATATATAAACATATAAACTAAGGTACACTCGAAGAGTGGTGGGTTTTTCGGTCAAAGTGGAGAAATAAAAGACAAAGAAGGTGGCTGCTTCATCTATTTATTGAAGACGTTTCGCTTTCTGCTCAGAAAGCATCATCAGTTCATCTAAAAAGAACAATATGAAACCAAACATCCATAGAGAAGTTACAACAAAAGTGTGTTACCTTACAAAGACATGTAGCAGTCAATGATGTTAAAAATATGAAAAAGCTTACGAAACTGGACATTCAGAGTTAACGTTGTATAAAACAATTAATTGAAACTAGATATAGTTTGCAATTTAACAAAATTAAAACAGAAAAAGAACATGTGATAAACATACATGTATTAAAAAGTTATTATAAAAACTTAAGTAAAAAACATTAAGGTTTATTTTAAAGTGTAAAGAACTAGAAAGATCATAAGAATGCATATATATATATATATATATATATATATATATATATATAACACAGTTTATTAGGGTTGGAGTCAGAAAATTGGCCGGGATATTAATGAAACACTTTTTGACTTTTTGTCTAGCTTTCGGAATGGTTTTATTCCTTTTTCAAGACACTGTAATAAGAAAAATATGTAAATATTTATAAAATATCAAAATTCTTCAGTGCAACTTACTAGTCGTTGAGATTATTTATAAAAGCATTGGCACTCAACATTAATAACACACATATAAAATATAAAATAATGGACAAATTACATTCTAAAATTTTTTAAATTTAGGTAAAGATAATAAAACTTTGTTTATGGCATCTTTTGCTGGTGGGTTTTAACTCTGACTAATAGAGAACAGAAAAAAAACCCTATGATTAAAAAGTAATTAGGTGTACTTAATATTATATTTCTATTTAAGAAATGCTAAAGGCCCATCTTAGGTGAATTTAATTTTTAAACCTGTCTTAACATATTATGCATATAAGTGTAATTTATGTACAGGTAAATATTTATTTTATTTTGGATGTTTTTCCAGTAAGTAACAATAAATGTTGCTCAGTTTATCTATATCAGTTGTATCAAATTGTAAACAAAAAATATAAATTTATTTTTTAATCTTTATCGACAGCTAAACTATATTAAAATATTCATTCTTCTTTCATTATCCATTTATTTTTTACTCTTAAAACAACTCATGTAAAAAAGTGGAAAACACAAACGTTTTTTGAGACGTGAAATGTGTACAGGAGTGTATAATTTATGACATTTTGTGACAGTTTCATTTGTAAAAATTAAAAATTTTTCGGTTGTCTAATTTCTTAATTAAGATTAGGCTTACGTTGAATGGATTTAGAAGTTACATAATTTTAATTTATTTTCCAGTTCATTTTCTGCACTAATTAAAAAAATCCTTTCCTTTCTGCATGTCTGTCACGAACGTCCTCAGTAAAGTGCCTCAGTTATTCCAAAAACCATTTATTCGTATCCTTACTTGAATCTTTATTCTGTTTTCGAACAAATTTTACAATGGAATTACCACCAAAAAGTTTTTAGTAGGCGACGAGGGTTTGGCCAACTTTTTCTATACTTGTCAGTAACAGGAAGTCTGCCTTTCACCAAAAATAACTTTCGCTCTGCGGTTAATGCTTTCAAATTGCTCGAAAAATTTTGGTTTAATTTACATCGACGCATTTTCTAAAGAAGTCCGTGAAAAAGTTTCTGATTAGGGGGATTAACATATTCACATAGAGTTACTGAAATAATTTCTAATCGATTTTATACTACGGATATTTACGTTAAAAATTCAACTATGTAATTTTTGACATTTACGTGCGCTAACATTAGTTTTGATTGCTTAAATGTTCATTCATTTGATTTATACTGGAAATATTTTTATTGTTTTGTTACTAAAATGCAGTATTGCTTATTTTACAAAAGCTAAATTATCCGTATATGATTTTAGACAATTCCGGAGAATAAGATATTAAGCCATGTCTAGTACAAATGTTAATATCCAAATTTAACTGGGCTCCTAACATAATAAATTAGTAAAAGGTATAGAACGCCATTTTGTTCTTTTTGTTATACAATTTTGTGAATTGGTGGATTCGACTGTTACTTGATGAAAATTAATTTTATCTAACAATAAAACATCAAAAACTTTTGTCTTCAAGCAAGTCTAGTACATTTGACGTACAAGATCTTTTTCCTTCTATTCTTCCTACAGAAACTTGTGTTCTAGTTTTGTTCTAGTAAAATTTTACATCTTTTTAAAATCTGCATAAACCAGGACTTCTTCTTCATCCTTAAGTAATCCAACTTTGGACATAGGCCTCCCCCAAATCAATCCAGTGTCTTCTATTTTGCGCCACTTGCTTCCAGTTGTGTCCGTCGATCTTCTTAATGTCATCAGCCCATCTCATTTGTGGTCTTCCTCTGCTTCTCTTTTCTAACCATGGCCTCCACAGTTGTATTTCGTGATTTCATCTCTAATCCTTCAGTCGTTCCATCTCTTATCCTTATGTCCTGCGAAGCTCCATTTTAATTTGACAGCATAAACCAGGACTACTTTGCATATAATAATTAGATAAATATATACATATAACAGTACAGGATATTTAATGGGTAATCCTCTAAGCCCATTGCTATCAGATATTTTTATGGATCATCTAGAGACAAAGATTTCCAAACATCCAGTATTCAAACAGTTTTTATATTGTTGGAAATACGTAGACTACGTACTGGTATGTTTTATAGGAACTAACAGGCAACTTGTATCGTACCAATTCTTATTGTATATTTATTAATTTAGTCATCAATTTAGTCTCAAGCCATAAATTTTCTAAATTTAAAAATTATCAGACTTAAAATAAACATGAGTCCTCCATATCTTATAAACCTACCCATATTGACACGACTATACACAATTCATCATCCCATCCTACAAAAAATAAATTGGTAGCCAAACTTAGCATGAGAAATTCCCATGCCAAAAAAAAACTTCAAGATAGAATTAAATATTCTTTAGCAAATATTAGTAAATAATGGGTATAACGAACAAACAATAAATCAAATTTTAAATCAAAGACTACATAAGAAAGCCCCGAAATTAGTATTTCCACTACTTAAGAAAAAATCATCAAACACATAAAAAAAAAGAAATAACACCAGCTTTCGAACCAAACAAAAACTGAGGCAATATTTTGAGAACAACAAAAGCCAAAAAAAGAAATTACATAGTAGTGTATACAAACTTAAATGAGGCGACTGCCCAAAAACTTACATCGGTAACACTGGTAGAACTTTTACCAAACGGATAACAGAACATAAAAGGTCTTTCAATATTAGAAAAACAGATTCTACGTATGCACTTTATCTTCTAGATCATAATCACTCTTTTGCTGACTCATGTCAAATTCTTTACATTCAAAATAAAGACCTTGCTATCTTTGCAGTGAGTTTTGTAAAATTAGGTAATCACTAGACTTCGGCAAATATGCAAATAAAAATGTAGAAAATATGCGCATAAATATGCCCGTGTTTACCCGAAAATATGCAAATATTTTACAAAATATGCATACAAACAAATAAAAAAAATCGTAAAATAGTAACAATTTTATTTAAAAAAAAAAAGTGTACATAACTAAATATTTCCTACTATTCATTAAGATTTACATTTATTTTAAGTTACTACATCATTTTTAAGTATGAATAAACTTATTTAGAATTATGGTAACAATAAATGACCAAGTGGTGTTCAAAATTTTCTAACAAAAACTTGTGGCTTCTGTCTGAGTACATATATTTATATATGGAAAAACTTCGTTCAACATCAACTGATGTAACGGGAGCATTTTTCAAACTAACCAAAACATTTGGTTCTAAATTAATTGTTTCCGAAATATTTCCAGCTAGAACACTGACTACTTCAGAAAGAATATGGTAACCTTTATTTTTTTCCATAGTAGCTTCAAATTTTTTTAAAATATCTTTTCCAATATTACCTCTAACGTTCCGACAACATGACGCAAATTCTTTTATTAATGCTGTACTTTCGAACAATGACAGTTTTGCTGATTCTAACTGAGTAATTGTTTTTTGAACAAAACTAAAATTTGATTTTATAAATGAAAGTTCCTGTTGAAGCAAGTTACTCTGAAAAGTTTGTTTAGAATCCAAAAGAGATTGGGAACTTTCATCTGTTAACGTATCAATTATGTTCTTTATTTTAACAAAATGATCTGCATAAAAATTAGCTGCTTCTAACCATGTTCCCCATCGCGTTAAAATAGGTTGTGGTGGAAGAGGAATGTTAGGTAGAATTTCTTTATAAAGTTGAATTCTTATAGGAGATTTAAGCAATACTTTTTTGACACTGGATATTATGGTATTTACAAGAGGAAACTTTTTTCTTATTTCCTCTGCAACTCTGTTTAATCCATGCGCTACACAAGTAACATGTATTAAATCTGGGAAAAATATTTTTAAATTTTGTCCTGCTTTCACCATAATAAGGAGCAGCATCCGATAAAATAAGCAGTAATTTATTAGAAGGAATAGTTGTCGGAAGAAAAAAAGTTGCTAATGTTTCTTGTATAAAACGCGAAATTGTTAATCATTTGTTTTCTCAAGTTGCTGGCATGAAATAAGATGAGATTTTGGTAAGGTATCTTCTTTAAGAACACCAATCAATAAATGAGCAATATACTTTACTGAGGAATCAGTGGTTTCGTCTACAGATATGTAAAAATAATTATCTGCAATTTCTTCCTTAATATTAATTAACACCGACGAGTATAGCCCGTTCACATTATTTCTTCTTAGAGACCGATCACTTGGAACATTAAGTTTGCAATATTTTTTTAGAAACGAACTAAAATTTACATTTGCTAATTTTGAAAGCGGTATGTTTGCAGACACTAATGCGCGACACAAGTCTTCATTAAAAGTTTCTTGCTCATCTAATTTTTTTGAAGTAGATTGGAAACATTTAGCCATTGAAGTTTGATGTTTTCCTCCTATTTTTCCTTTTTTTGCAATGTGTGAAGCAGTTCTCACATGTTGGTCTATCTGAAATTTCTTCTCACATGCTATCTATAAATAAAAATAAAAACCTTTATTTTAACCCAACCTTTAAAATATAAAAATATACAAGGTGTTTTTGGTTAATCAAATAACTGGTTTGGAAAAAAAAACACTCGCTAAGTGTTTTAAATGCAGTATTAATCCACAAATTAGTTTTTGTTACTAACCATTAGTACATCATATAACTTATTTTAAAATTCAACAATAGTTTTTTTTTGTTAATTCAATTACAATAAAAATAATTGTGTTTTAGAATAGCTGAGTTCATAAAAAAAAGTAAAGGTGAAAAATTTTTCTAAATACACACCATTGTATTGTACCATGGACAATTTTTTCTCACTAAAGGAAGCTATTTTTCATTTAAAAACAACCTACGAGTACTAAATTTCAAGTAAATACGTTTATTGGTTTTAAGGTTATTGTTGTTATTAACTAAAAGAATTTAATTTTTTTTTAATTTTAACACCCTGTATCTCGAAAAGTAAATAAGTTTGACCCCTCATTAACTATATCGTTTTGTTCAATTTTTCGAGAAGTATCTACAGTCAAACGTTGTAAGTGTCATTTGGAAACACCCTGTATGTATGAAATATTAGATATTTAATAGAAAATATTAGATACTTACAATTTTGCCACAGACTGAACAGTAGATTTTTCCCATATCCATAGACAGCTCTTTATAAGGTTTAATCCAAGTTGAAGCACTGGTTGTTTTAGGCATTACAAAATCACAATCTTCCTTTTTGTTACGCACAACGAGTGTTTACGCTTTGAATATTAAAACAAAAATGATTTACAAATCTGAGCATCAAATTAGAAATGTTTAGGTACCTAATTCAATAAACTGGGAGATTTTGGAAAATCCCTAAATTAGGAACAAAACTATTAGCCGTTTACCTGCTGTTAAGATACAATAAATTGTAGATAGATTTGGGGATTAGATCATAAAATGCAAATGAGCGAACCCTTAGCGATTATCCAATAACTGAATGCCTCATTGACCGAGACTTTCTAAGAATGTTGAGGGCTACTTAAATTGATCTTCTTTGAAATTGTAAATGTTTTGTACCTGTAGAGATTACGTACTTAGATCATTTCTTAATTAAAATGACTACAAAATTTTATACAAGAATTGAAATAAATTGGTATGTTTAAAAATTTTCAAATACAGTATAAAAATCTGAACTTTTATGCACTTTATGCAAACTTTTATACAAATATGCCAAAATATGAAATATTTGCATAAAATATGCACAATATGCAAAATATGCAATATGCATATTTGCCGAAGTCTAGTAATCACCAACGCTTTGTCTAGTACCTAATAAGAGGTAAGCTGTAGCTGTAACAGTGACGAGACGAGATGACTATTTGGAGACGACGACGACAAGAATATTTATGATTTACGGATGTTTATTTTTATGGACACCCGACGGATGACGAGAAATCAGGTGACATTGTTCCATTAACAGATTATTATTTTATATATATATATATATATATATATATATATATATATATATATATATATATATATATATATATATATATATTTAACGTGATTATTTCGACCAAAAAACAATTTATAAATATGTTGGAAATATCGGGTATGTGGTCTATTAAATAAAAAATCTTTGTTTTTTCTACTTGTTTCCATCTTATTGATTGTAACGAACGTGCTCAAAGATATTTTAAATTTTAACATGCATTTTATTAAATGTACAATGTCATCAACAATAATGTTATTTTAGTATTAATTTTATTTATGTGTATAATCTTTTAATTTCTGCAAGTATTGTAAATCTAAGTGTACGTCAGTGTTTTGAAATGTTTGTTTTTTACAGTTACTCCCAATGAAGCCATCAAATAAATGGCGAAATATTGAGCTTTAGAAAAAACAAAGATTTTTTATTTAATAGACCACATACCCGATATTTCCAACATATTTATATATATATATATATATATATATATATATATATATATATATATATATAAAGATCGAAATTCTATTAAATCAAGCTCGTTAAAAATAAAAAGTAGGTCAAACTGCATCTCTAATTATTTTATCCTTCTATTCACCATTATTACTTTGCGTTCTTTTAACAAAAGGTTTCCTAGTAATTGTTACATTGCAGTGAATGCGAGGAGACACAATGATGGCGCAACCTGTGTTACCTAGATATTGTTGTTATATATATTTTATATACTTGGGTGGTAATTACGAATTGGCTACATATTTTTAACTGGCTGTATATGGTATTGTTATAATTTTTTCATGGGATTCCTACAAGCTTTTCTAAAAATTAGCATAAAACGTATTTAAAAATTAGTTAGTTTAATTGTCATTGCTTAAAAGTATAAAAAATTATGACATTGATGTGAAGTAATATTTCTACTACACTTTCTATTACCGAATCGACTCTCTGATCGTTCCCGTTATGTTTTATTTTTAAATTTCTGTCAGTCAGGGCACTCAAAAATAGGCCCTCTTCAAGAACAAGTCTTTTTTCTTTTGAATAGTTATCTATTTTTGTTACCATGTACCTATCTCGTGGGCACGATGCTGTTATACCACCTTTGGAATAGGAAGCGCAGTAGTCACAGAACAAATATTACCATTTGTGTTGAGACTACTTGTGATTTGGCCACTGAGCAAGGTGTAAATGTTCGTATGTTCGTGTCTGTATAAGTCTATGTATGTATTTGATATATGTATGTCTATGTGAATATACGTTTGTAATGGCATTACTGCAACGGTTGATGACGGTTCCTTTAATTATTATTTGTTTTATGACGTAAAGCTGAAACACTCAAAATATTCGTCAACATTTATTTAATTTTTTAAATTCATAAACTTAAAGCCAACAATATAGATATATATTAAAATCTAGAAGCACGTGAAAGGTGAGAATATAAAATTTTCTAGTATTTTCAATGATTAGTCCTAATACAAAGATATTATCCACTGTTAACAGTCCAGATCTAAATCCACTTTGATATTTACCAAGAACTTGATTGGGGTATGGGGTCAGACATCTGTAAATTATTTTAACGAATGTCATGTAGATTATGTTTAAAAGTTTTATAATGGATATACTCAAACTCTCTATAATTATCACACTCAAACTGGCCGCTTTCATATTTGTTTTTCTTTTCATGCCCTTGCTACTTCATCTTGTATGTAGATTTGATTGACTGCGTGTAGCCTTCCATATTTATTGAGTTCTACAGGGATTTTATTTCTTAAGAGTATCTTGTTGTTTTTAGTGTTTTTGTTTCCCATAGGGCTAATGGAGCGACTTTGTTCTTATTTAGTAGTTGTTACTTCACTCCTTGTTCACTCCTTGACTGTACATCGATTAAGTTTTGGATTAAATTCTCTTCTATGTTGTCCATACTTCGGTAAAACTTTCTCACGTCGCTTTGATTTTTGAAGATCTCCTAAAAAACGTGCTGAAAAACTACCATAAACCCTACAACTAAGACTGGTTATAAAATCCTAAGAACTCTAACGAGCAAACTAGGTCATATAACAATATCACAAAAGTATTCAAGACGCCAATGGTACATACTAAACTATCCTGATACACAACTTAATCTGGATCAAGCAGCCTAAACATCAACAAACTGGAAAAACTGTAGATAAGGCTCCTGAAGAATGTCAGAATCAACTCACACAATTTCATAAAACAAAGTTTAGTACCTGAACTCTGTAGGTAAACTAAAGTAATGAAAAAATGAACTATTGATGTGATGAGATCTATGAAGAGCCTCTGTTAGGGAGAAGACTTAACTGTAGTTGATCCCAATAATATATCTAGCCATCCCATGGTCTTCACCCCTGTTCCAAAAAAAAAGATTTATGAAAAAATTATCAGGATCTGCCTAAGAAACCAAACTAAAGACCTTAAGACGCAAAGCTGGTTGTTGAAAAATCTAAAGATCTGGAGAATGCAGAGCTGTTAGTCTACACGATCTACTGGGTCTCCTGCAATGTATTTAAAGCTGTCCATTGTAAGGTATATTATTACTTGAAAGGGTATCTTTTTTAAACAATCTAAGGCATCGATCGTTCCAATCCGAGTTTTGCAGGTGAATTTTAGCAGCATAATAAAGAAATTAAGGAAGAATTTACTGCAGCTATGGCAAATTTTACGTCTTCTTTTTCTTCATGTGCCTTGTCCGTTCCGAACGTTGGCAATCAACATGGCTATTCTGACTTTGTTTACGGCAGATCTGAATAGTTCAGCAGATGACAATCCGAACCATTGCCGCAAGTTTTGGAGCCACGAGTGTCTTCTCCTCCCTGGACCACTTCTGCTGTCTATTTTCCCTTGAACGATCAGCTGTAGTACCCTATATTTCTTAGGTCTCATAACGTGACCCAAGTATTCCAACTTTCTTTTCTTTATACTTATTCCTACCTCTCTCTCTTTACCTATCCGGCGTATTACCTCTTCGTTGGTCACGTGCTCAGTCCAGGATATCTGTAATATACGTCGGTAAGCCCACATTTCGAAGGCCTCTACTTTTTTCATCAATGTTGCGGTCATTGTCCACGCCTCCATGCCATATAACAAAACTGGGAATACATAACATTTTAGAAGTCGAATTTTGAGAGGTAGGGTGAGGCTTTTAGAGGTGGAAATTTTATGTAGCTTTCTTAAAAGGGCTCTCACAGCATTGGTGGAGAGCTAATATCTAGCCGATCTACCAAAATCCCGAGAGCCTGTATAATAGTCAGACGAGACATTAAGATATTGCCCAGACTTTTGTTTTAGAGATTTAACAACGATTAAAATGATAATCATAGAGGAAGTATGAAGAGGATAATTCTCGGCTCAGCATACCTTTCATACAATTATTTCGAGCAACCCCCACGAAGGGGGAAAGAAAGCTAACGGAAGATTGAAGACATATATTGAAGAATATGCAGACAATCTCACTTGGGATACTAGAAATAGCAATGCAAGAGGTAAGACACTACTACAGTCTATGATGGGTGGTAGGAGTGTGTAACGTTATAAACGTCACATCTCTATTAATTTATATTTAAATAATTATTTTACTTTAATTTGTGTATTAATTTATTAATTTCTTTATCTTCAGTTTAATTTTTACTATTTTTTATTTTAAAATTAGTTGGCGCCCTCTGTTTTTCTCTTCTTCCTCTGTCTTTATTTTCTCTCTCTTTCTGCTCCGTAGAATAAATATTCGTCCTCTCACTTTTTGTCCGGCAGACTATTCTGTTCCGTGTTGACAGACAAGCTAGTTTCATGATATCTATAGCAACATCCTATGACATCTGTGCTAACTTCATTTAGTCTCCCACTTTCTGTCAAAACAACTTTTATAAGGTGGTGGGATTATTTTTTGCCTCTTTTTGAAATTTATAAAAGAAGGCCAAAATTATTATAAGACTCATTTTTATGGTCTACAAATTCTCTTGGGTTTATTGGCATATCAAAACTTTATTGGGTTATTTGGATTTATTGACCATAACAAATTGATTGGCCATATTGGATTTTAACAACTAATCAGGACATACAGCCACATGTGACTGCAGCTCTCCAGAAGCCACAACTTCTTATTATAGGACCTAACAGCTAGAACACACAAGCAGCCCATCGAAGCAACAAGTAGCACTTATTAACTGTTAAGCTTTGGCAGGGTTAATTATTGTTTTTTAATCTTTTAAATAAATATGTTTGGTTAAAATTTGTCTTATTTGCTATCAACTGAGAACTCAGTTTCAATCCCTAGTTTAAAACAAGACGAATTCACCCTTGAGATACTGAGCTAGGCAAGGTATAGACGATAAGCTCCCATGGTTGATTGAGGTATTATTTTTAAAATAGTACTTCAATTCTCTTTGGTAGTCTTATCGTTACACATTGGCATACTAAACTTGGAAGACAAAGCCATGACTTCATGTCAGATATAGGATACAACAGGTTCTGACTGTAGTTGCAGAATTAACTTTAAATGCAGCACTTAACATAAGCACCAAGTAGTTAAAAATTATGAGATTTACCAGAAGAAAAATTTAAAAGCGATTATATTTAGGTAAGCTTAGCTTAAATGTCACAATGATGACTACTTTAATGGTAGCCAGACTCACATATAAAAAAATGTGAGATTGAAAACCATATTATAAGGGACTCATAAAATAGTGATAAAATTAGTAATCGACATATATCATTACGCATAAAAAAATAATTAAGGTCCAATAACTTGATTTCACAGGGCCTCTGAATGGCACATCATAGCATTGATGAACAAGATATTATAGACTTAGAAAATACCCGAGTTATACAGGATATGTAATACAAAAAATAAAATTGGGCATACCGCAGGAATGATAATTATATGACCCTATGGTAACCAGATAAGGGCTTAAATTACCTTTCCAATTGAATATTTTCCAATGAAAAAGATGGGACAGAGGTAACAAACAATCGAAACTGCAAAGATATACCTGATGCATAGACGGATCTAAAACTGTAAAAGGGTTGGATGTAGGAATAGTCAGTTGTGAACGAAT
Source organism: Diabrotica undecimpunctata (assembly GCF_040954645.1). Taxonomy (NCBI): domain Eukaryota; kingdom Metazoa; phylum Arthropoda; class Insecta; order Coleoptera; family Chrysomelidae; genus Diabrotica; species Diabrotica undecimpunctata. The sequence continues at coordinate 44,690,792 of NC_092806.1, forward strand.
TTTAAACATTTTTATTCTACTAGGAGAATATACATTTATACTCTAGGCAAAAATGTATAAAAAGATTTCTGGAACTGCAACGGATTCATATAAGCAGAAATAAGCAAGTATCCATGAGGGCTCCTTAAAAAACTCTTATCTTAATTCTAGGCTAACGCAGGAATGTCGGAGATTACTCGATATGCTTGCCAAATATAACAGCATCACGTTGTTGTGAGATCCAGGTTATCGGGGAATACACAGCAATGAGACAGCTGATAAATTTACAATAAGATCATTAGCTACAAAATACTTTGATCGGAGTACTAAGTATAGGAGTACCAAAATATACCAACGAGTACGAACACAATATAACCCTCGTTGGAAAATATACCCGGTGAAGCACATGGTAAAATATATATTAAATGCACTTGTGCTAATAAGGCTGATGTACTGCTAAAAATATGCAGAAACAACCTAAAACAGTACTATCATACAACGTCAAGCAGTGAAATAGCTAACAAAAACGATCATCAACGATTTTTACACCATTTTAATAGAACAACTAAATCTTTGAACATCATCGCCGACAAAACAAAACGAATCATATCCTCACTCGTATCGCATACAAACTAACTTGTAGATAAAGTAAATACCAGGCAATGAATTAAATTCAAATAATTAGATATAGAAATATCAGATTTGGCAATGCTGAAATATTTTTATTAAATGATTGTGGAAAATGTATGAAAAAAAGTAACATTGTAATTTCTAGTAAAAAAAACGTTATCAACGGAAACATTATCGAAAAATATATTTTCCGATATTTACTGATTGTAATATAGTTTTGAATTGAAATAATTTTTCATCTAAATTATGCTCCTAAACAATTGCACACAACTAAAATTGGGAATCAAGCTAAACAGTTTTCAGATTAATATTTTTCCCTTTTTATTAGTAATTTGAGTTTCAATTAATACGAATGTAAAATCATTTATTTTAAAAGTGGCACTGGAGGATTTATAGAATTACATTGTTGATTAAAAGCACTTACAAACTATTGAAATTTCAGAAATTAACAGCGGTAAATTTACTTAATTAACTTTCTGAAAATTATTTTAATTTGCATGGTTATATTTATAATTGATGTTAGTCAATTAAATTCGACGTAGGACACGTAGTATGCCTGTGCCCATAATGTATACGCCTCCCTCCCACCCTTACTTGTTTAATATACTTTCATTATCTAGCTGTCTGCTTCCAAAGTTAAACATAGGCCTTCCCTAATTTCTTTAAGTTATGTAGGTCTTGAGCTTCCTACAGCCAATTCCCAGCGATTCTTTTGACGTCGTTTGTCCATCGCGATAGGTGATCCTAGTAATTATTTGGGTCCACCACCCATCATTCATTCTGTCCACATGGCCGGTTTAGTTTTAATTCAGCCATGTTATACGCTCTATGATATCAGTGACGCCTCTTCTTCCTATTTCTTAATTTCTAACTCTGTCTCTGAAAGTCAGTCCAAGTAGCGAGCGTTCCATTTGTCTTTAGTCTACTCTGAGTTTGGTTGCTGACTCAAGTCATGACTCAGAGTACACATTGGTCAAACGTCTTCTTTTTCAAATAATTTGGCATCTTGCTCTTAAAAATATCTCATAGAGCTCCATAGGCTTCTTCTTCTTCTTGTGCCACTCCTATCGGAGATTGGAAATCATCAAGGCTATCCTGACCTTGTTTACAGCTGACCTAAAGAGTTCATTAGTGGTACAGCCAAACCACTCTCTCAGATTATGCAGCCATGACATTCTTCTACGGCCTGGATTCCGTTTTCCTTCTATTTTTCCTTGCATTATATTTTGAAGTAATGCGTATTTATGTCCTCTCATCACGTGACCCAAATATTCGTTTTTTTTTCGTTTGATCGTTGACAAAATTTCTGGGTCTTTTCCTATCCTTCGCATTACTTCAAAATTTGTAACTCTTTCCCTTTTCCATGGTATAATAGCGTGTTAAATACGTAGCCCCTTAGCATTCTTAATCGGAGAGGCATGCTTATATCTCTGTTGCAGAAAAATTTCCTCATCTTTATGAAAGTGGCCCTGGCAATTTCGATACGTCTTTTTATTTCATTATTTTGGTCTCCAGTTTCAGTTATTGAAGTACCCAAGTATTTGTAACTTGATACTTTTTCAATTTGAATGCCATTTATACTAATATGTGTTGGTTGTGTCATGTTCTTACTGAAGACCATATAATTAGTTTTTTTGATATTGATACTTATGCCATAATTGTTGCAGACAATATTTATATTTGTAAGTAATCGTTGTAATTCTTTTACTGTTCTTGCAACTAGTACAGTGTCGTCTGCGTATCGAATATTATTTACAACCTCTCCATTGATTACGATTCCTTCGTTTGCTTGTAAAAGAGTTTCCTGGCAGATGCTTTCACTATAAACATTAAATAGCAGCGGTGACAAAATGCATCCCTGTCGTACTCCTCTACGTATTTCTAGTGCTTGTGATATCTCATTTTCTATTTTGATGTTAGCTTTCGGATTCCAATATTGATTGAGAATTATTCGCAGATCTTTATTATCTATGTCCTTTCTTTCAAGAATGTCTTTTACCTTATCATGGCGTACTCTGTCAAACGCTTTTTCAAAATCGATAAAACATGCATGTACTTTCTGATTAACGTCTATGCATCTTTGTGTAAAACATTTAAACCGAAGAGAACTTCTCTAGTACCTAATCCCTTTCTGAACCCCATCTGTGTATCACTAATATCTGAATCCAACTTTTGATAAACTTCTTTGCAGGTTGGCAGTTTATTTTTCCCTAGCAATTTGGATTTCATGACATAGGTTTTTATATTTTTGAACTAATCCTATTTTCTTGTAGTCGACTTTTGGATTTTCGCTTGGTACTAGATTTGTCATGAATTGTGTCTTTCCAAAATGTCTGTTTAAACCAACTTCATTACAGGCGGCATCTAACTCAGTAAGCATGGGTCCAATCTCTTTTAAGTTATCTGTTATCAGAACAATGTCGTCCGCAAATCATAGGTGAGAGAACATTTTGCCGTCGACATTGATTCCTTTGGCTTCCCACTACAATTTTTTTAAAGCATGTTTTAGAACTACCGTAAAGAGTTTGGGAGATAACGTGGCTTCTTGCCTAATTCCTCTTTTTACATTACTATACAGGGTGTCCCCGAAAATAGTGCGTTCCTTCAAGGTATGGATATGAATAATACACAATTCAGAAAAAAAGTCCTATAACATCTTTTTCTAAAGTTTATTTGTAAAATTACATTGTTTTCCATATGAGTGAATTTTTATTTTTAGAAAATTAAATAATATGGTATCTGGCTTCTGAATAAAAACTTGTTTGTGACTTAGGATATTTATCATAATCCCTTGTAATAATAACTCTTGTTTATTTACTATTTAAGGTTGTTGACATCTTAGGACATGCCTAATATCTTCAAAATAATTATTTTTCTTATTTTAATAATGTGGCATTTGCTATTATCTGATATATTAAAGGTTTTGGATTTAAGCTCGAAGTTTTAAATAAAGTATTATTTTTAAACAAGACTCGACACAGCCACAACGCAAAAGCTACTGGAAACTACAGAGATGAGAGTACTGAGAAAAAAGCACAAGTTTTGCACAAAACCCAACGTATAGCCAGTGCATTGACTTTGCTTGAGCGGTACCACAGTGAAGGTGAAGATTTTTTAGACCAAATTGTTACTGGTGACGAAACGTGGGTGGCCTACGTCACACCAGAATCGAAACAACAATCCATGGAATGGCGACATTCATCGTCACCCAAAAGAGTGAAGTTTAAGCAAACAATTTTTGCCCGGAAAATAGTGTGCACAGTTTTTTGGGACAGAAAAGGAGTATTGCTAGTGGAGTTTCTGCCTCGTAATGAGACAATCAATGCAGCGTCTTATTGTGAGACATTGAAAAATCTGCGTCGTGCAATCCAGAACAAAAGACGTGGCAAGTTGAGTAAGGGTATCGTTTTGCTGCATGACAATGCCCGTCCACATGTGGCTAATCAGACCAAAGATCTCATCAAATCATTTAAATGGGAAACTCTAGATCATCCTCCATACAGCCCTGATCTGCCGCCCAGCGACTACCATTTGTTCCAGCACTTGAAGAAACACCTGGGCGGTCAGCGTCTTCAAGACGATAACGAAGTCAAAACATTTGTGATGCAGTGGTTAACAAGTCAGGCGGCAGAATTTTATCAGGAGGGTATTCAAAAACTGGTGCCACGTTATGACAAGTGCCTCAATATTCACGGAAATTATGTAGAAAAGTAGATTAAGGTACAGGCTTTCATGTAAAAATAAAATTATTGCCATATCTTTGCATGTCTTTTTTAATTCCAAAACGGTACTTACATAAAAAACACGCCTCGTATTTACATTAAAAAACATTTTATCATTTAACTGAACTAGTACTATGTATTTATAAAGCTTTAAAAGTGTTGAATACCGAGGGTTTTAACTAAATTACATAGTTTACAGTAGAGATACAACAAACAACGTTTAATAATTCCAATTTATTTTTTTACGCTATGCTTTGACTATCAGTAATTTGTTTACTTGTAAACTAATGTTAAATTAAATACTTGTACTTACCTCATAAAATTATTATAATAAATAGTCATAGTCATAGTCATAGTCATCTTTATTGCTCCTTTAAGACATTCAAAATAAATGTATAGGATACGTCACTACAGAATTTGGTATAAAAAACATTAATGTGTATAATACAATATTCACAGTGTAAAAAAAAATTGACAAAACATAAAATATATAAAATAACATTTTTACAAGTAAAATATGAAGCTATTGCAGTTTGTCCTCAAGATATTCATTTATAGATTTATAGAATAATATGCTTTTCTTAAGAGTAAATCTTTAACATTTTTTTTAAATTTAGAGATAAATGGTATTTCTTTCACAGTTTTTGGCAAATGATTGTATCCCATGATATATGGGAAGGTCAGTCCCATATATCTGAAGCAATTTTGAAATTTGGATGTTCTGTGTTTAGGAACTCGTAAAGATTCAGCACTTCTTGTATTGTAGTAGTGATTGTCTGAATTTACTGGAAATGAATTGATTTCCTCTTTGACATAAAGTAAACATTTATAGATATATAGGCAGTAGAAAGTTAAAATTTGATGTTTAATAAAAACTGGTTTACAAGACTGTTGATAATCCAAATTAAAAATTTTACGGATAATTTTTTTTTTTGGTTAATGAACACTTTGTTACTATCTACTGAGTTCCTCCACAAAATTACATTGTAGCACATGTGGCTGTAAGCAAGGCTATAATAAACGTTCATTAATGCCGAGATGGGTAGTGTGTTTTAAATTCTAGATATAGCATAAAAAGCTTTATTCAATTTTATGTTCACTGAATTCACTTGCTCTGACCATTTGAGGTTACAATCAATGAATACACCCAAAAACTTTGTAGAGTGAGTGGAAGATAACATATTGTTTCTATCGTGGATGGTTAAGATATAGTCATATTTAGATGAGTTGTATGAATGAAAATAAATAATTTGCGTCTTGTCAATGTTTAATATTAGTCTGTTGGTATTACACCAGCGTATAAAGCAGTCAACAACAGTCTTCATTGTCATTTTTAATTCCTCTAGTGTACGTGCAGAGACTATTAACGAGGTATCATCAGCAAACATTGATATTATAAGTGCCCTTATGTGATCTGGTAGGTCATTAATAAAAATTAGGAATAATAATGGTCCCAGCACGGATCCCTGTGGTACTCCTTTATTTGTCGTGTATGGTTATGAGCTTGATTCTTTCATCTTAACAACACTCTTCCTGTCACTTAAGAAATTTATTATCCATTCTAGAAATATCCCTCTAAAACCAACGTTATATAATTTATTGCGAATAAATGTTATGTCTAAGCAGTCAAAAGCACGTGATAGATCAAAAAATAGTCCTGCCAGGTGGTTTCTACTATCCAATTCATCATAAATACGCTCAAACAAGCTGCATGCAGCCGTGAGTGTTGACTTTTTTGATCTAAAGCTATGTTGGGTTGGAGTTATTAAATTGTTTTCTTCTATAAAATTTAACATTCTGTTGTATACAACCTTTTCTATTACTTTTGAAATTATGCTAAGGACAGATACTGGTCTATAATTTGAAATATCATGAGGGTCATTCTTTTTGAAGATTGGAATAACTTTTGCCATTTTAAATATGGATGGAAATTAGCTGGTTGTTATTGAGAGATTAACTAAATGGGTTAAAGGAATCGATACATGATCACTTATCAGTTTTATTATTTTTACAGATATGTTATCAATACCAGGACTAGGCTTATTTTTTAGTTGATCGATTGTATTTTTTATTTCAATTGGAGTTACGGGTAAAAAGAAAAATGTTTTGTTACACATTTTTGAGGTAGTACAAGAAGAAGGTAACGATGTGCCAAAATGAGTTTGAAGATTGTATTCTGTAATTGTAGCAAAACATGAGGCAAACGAATTAGCAATATCACAAGACTTGGTAATAATTTTATTATCATAATGTAGAATAATATCAGACCTGTTCTTTTGCCTACCAGTTTCACTGTTTACTAAATTCCAAATTGTTTTTGGTATATTGTAAGATTGATTAATTAAGTAAGTCACTATGAAAGTTTTTTTTAGTATTTATTAATAGAGAATTATATTCTTTTTTTTCCTGTTTATAGGTATCTTGAGACTCGAGACTCCCTATATTGTTTGCTATCCAGTGTAGATTTTTTAGTTTTTCACTAGCGGGTCTTACCTCATTTGTTACCCATGTAGCCTTATTTGTTTTGTGTACTTTATACCGTGTTTTTATTGGACAATATAAATTTAGATTGTAATCTAAAATGCTAACAAATGAATTTGTGGCATATTCAGCATTCAATTGTTAATAAACTTCATCAAAAACTGTAGAAGAAATCCCTGCTTTAAACATCCGCATATTTTCATCTGACATATCCCTGTAATTGATGGGTTTATTCGATACTTTATTGGCTTGCAAATTTACACTAAGTGAAAATACTTTATGGTCACTGAAGTGACCCTCGAACACATTTGATTTATAAAGATGTGGTTCGATATTTGTCAATATGTAATCCAATTTTGTAGATGATGTTTTACCTACTTTATCTACGAAAACTCTTGTAGGAGCCTCAGATGTGACTCTCAGATTATAACTTACTAAAAACGCGTTAAAAGATTGCTTATTATTAGACATGACAAGATAATCAATGTTTAGATCCCCACAAATATAAATATCATGATATGACTTACTGCATAGCTCCAATATATTATGTAATTTACACAAAAAACTCTGAACTTCTCCTGATGGCGAACGATAAACACTAATAACACAAATTTTCCTATTGGCTATAAACAGAGAAATCGCACAGCACTCACACACCATTTCTTCACTAAAGTTAGAGACATCTAATGTTTTGAATTTAATATCAGTTTGGATGTAGATGATGGATCCTCCATGGATATGGAAATTTCAACAAAAATAAGAGGCGATGTTGTATCCATTCAGGGTCATAAATTGGATGTTTTCTTCAGTACACCAATATTCTGATAGACAATTTATATCAGGTGTTTCCTGCAATGTTAAGACTTCAAGTTTGAGTAACTTATTTGTCAAAGATTGAGCATTTAGTTGCAATATTTTTAAACAACTGTCTGGTGATGATAAAAGTAACGTTTCTCTTGGATTTACTTGACTAAAAAAGAGTCTGGTCTATCTTCTCCAGTTGACAGACCTCTATTATGATGCTCTCGATCTAAGAATCTTCTTCCTAACCTAAAGTTAAATCGTTCAAGGCCATTTTTTTTCGGCCAAAAAGCAGGATTATAAATTTCTTCCCTTAAGTCAGGTAGTACACCTATCATAAAACATTGATTATCTCTTCTTTTATGGTCAGTTGGTACTAATTTTACTTGTATATTCTCACAGTTTGTCTTAGTTATTATGAAACTCTTGATGTGGTCCTCATTTACACTATCCGGAACTTTTGAGATGAATAGCCATAATTTTTTGTCTGGTTTTTCGAATTTTGCATGGAATTCCTTATCACCAATTCCAGTTCCCATTATTTTCTTGCGTCTTGTTGTCACAATCTGATATCCTTCATCGTCGGCTTCATTCTCTGAACTCCCTGTTGTGATATGATTAAGATTTATTTTTGTGCTTTCCTTATTCTCAACAACTAAATTTGTAATGTAGTCACATGTTTGTTTGGTTTGAATTTCCATTAATTGTGCATTTAATTTGTTTGCAGTAATTTTTGAAATGCCCTGTATATTGGAATTCCTTTTAACATGTTTGGTGTTTTTATCATTAAAATTTTTATTTGAGTCAGTTTCATTGTTTGTTTTGTATTTAGAATTAGTCAACTGGACACTGGCCGTCTTATCTTCATTACCTTGAGTTTTTATTAAACCCTCATTAACAGTTGAGTTGGGTTTTCGTGAGATTCTGGTTCTGCTTATTTTTGATTTCAATAAATTTAATTTTTCTAGCAAGTGTTCATTATTTGATTTTAATAGATTATTGTTATTTAATAATAAATTGTACTTATCATCTTTTTCAGCTAACAGCCTTTTTAACCACTGATTTTCTATCGCTATGGCACTAAATGATTCGATGGGTTGTCCATCACTATTTTGGCAACAAATTACACGTGAATCTCCTATCTAAGAATTTCACTTTGTTTTTCACAGCACATGAGATGTGATAACTATTTTCACATACTATACAAACGAGTATTTTATTAGGCTTAGTTTGACAACATTTAAATCTATTCTCTTCAAAATCTACCTCTTTTACTACAGAGAGAGGTGACAGCACATTTTTACTTTCCGCCATCTTGGATGATTGAGTTGGATGATGATCTTGAATATTCAAAGAGACCTCCACATGCGTGAACACATGCATAGATACAATGAATACAAGTAATGCCATAGTTAACTAGTTAACTCAATTATGTCATATAGTGTCTGCAGCATGAAAAATTCGTTCCCGTAATTCAGTTTTTGTTTCGATTTCATCTCGGTTATTATTGACTAAGGATCTCAGATCTCCCTAAAAATAAAAATCCAGTGTATTGCATTCGGGACTTCGTCGTTGCCACAGAAGGGGTCCATTCATACCAATCTAACAACGAGGATGAGTGGTATCAAGAAGATTTTAAATAGCTCTGGTAAAATATGATGGGGCTCCGTCGTGATGAAACCATATTCCACGGCGAGTTTGCAAAGGCACGTCTTCAATAATTAGCGGAAAAAACATTTTGCAGGAAATTATAGTTGGCTTCTCCATTTAGTGTTTTGGGTGATTCGTATGGTCTTATCAAACGACTGTTAACACTCTGATGTACGACTGCTTTTAGAATTACATGAGTACATGACGGTGGTCTGTCAGGACCAAAAGTTGTGTAATTTTTTTTCTAACCTTTGGTACATACAAATTAAAATTCTGTTTTTGTAATACCTATTGATGTATGTTTATACTATATGTCTTAAAAAAATGTTAATTCTGCTTTTTTTTATATAGATATACGACGTCATAAAAACACAAATTTTTGGTAATCGTTTTATTGCTAATTTAAAAACTATAAAAAAAAATTTAATGAACAACAAAAATTATTTTTTTGTATTAAGAATATGTAAAATAATTTATTTATAACCCTGTATGTTTAATGTAACCCTGATGTTGTTGCTCGAGAAGTCATATAATTCTTGACCAACTCTAATCCCAAAGCTTTTACAAATAATCTTCTGTTTTTGCTTAAATCCATATTTGGATTATTTTGTCTAGTAATAATGAACGCTACATTGAGAATTCCATAAAAATTAACTAATGGCCCGCGCTTAGTATTTCTAGCAACATTGTATGATGAAACCATTTTATCAGCCATATCTACACCACATTTTGTATCATTGTAAAATAAAATAACTTTAGGTTTAGAGCATTCTTCATCAACATTATCAGTGTCATAAAGATGATATCAATAAAATATTTTTCCTTTTTTTGGTACAAACGACACTACCATAAGTCTTTCTCCAAAACCAGATATAGAGGAGTTAACAGGACGACCTTTTATATTTAAAATAATTAGTAGGAAGTTCTCTTTTATTACTTTTTATAGTACCTACAACAGTAAGTCGATGATCTGCTAAAAGCTTTTGGACAACTGAATAACTAGTAAACCATCGGTCCATGGTAATATTTCTTCCTGACCCAGATAAATGTTGAAACATTCTTAGAGTAACCGCTTCAGTGGAATTATCAACTTTGTAGGGACCATCATGTTGTTGTTCTGCATAAATTTCCATGTGACTTGTGTAAAATGTTCGTGAATCTGTGGCTGCAAATACTTTTATGCCATATTTTTTGGGCTTATTGGGAATATACATTCTGAAATTGCATTTTTCCCGAAAATGAATAGCATTTCGTCTAGTGTTACGTATTCTCTTACACTATAACAATTTTTGCAATTTTGAAGTTCGAATATCTCTCTTATCGTAGCTAACTTGTCCATTGTTAATTAATCCAAACTGTAAATTTGTACTAAATATTCGTTGAAAATTTGTCCTACATATTAAATAAAGGTTCTTGTCGCCCCACATGTGACAATTATGAAAATTATACACATAATTTATCGTCAAACATGCTTCATTAGCACATAACACTTTAGATGGAAATTTGGATTTTCTGACGAGTTTATATGACGAGTTTACAAAATGTTAATCTTCAAAAATCAACATATCTTGATACTTACGAATCGAAAACATGTTCGCGGTGACACTCAACACGATTGTAAAATTTTTAAATCAAACTTTTTGTAGTGTAGGAAGGGGTAAGAATTTAACCAATACTGCTCTAACAATGTGTGATCTAGTCATTTGACAATTTTAGGCCCGTTGGTAACAGTGTTTGTTCATTTAATGCACAGGATATTTCTGTTTATTTATGTAGAGTGGCTACTATTTACGCAAGGCATACATAGAGATAGATTTTTTTTAATAGAAACGTCGATTCAATGATTACTTCGTACTAAGGTGGAAAAATATATATAAAATATAATTGAAAATTTAAAAAGAAACTGTATTTTTCGTTACCGGTCGTAACTATCCTTTTCAATACGGCAACAAAAAATTTTTAACAAATATGTCGAAATCCTATAATCTATGTTTTTATGTCTAAGATATTACAATATTAAAATTAATCTTTATACCGGGTGTCTAGAAATAAAATATCCACAAAATAATTGTGTAGGTTGGATTTTATTTTACGCAAACTGTATAAAATACTAATACACGAGAACACATATTTGTTATGCAATTTCCAAAAACAGTTCTGTTGGGAGACATAGGTAAACACCATATTTAAGGCATCTAACTCGGGTTATAACTGCTTTTACGGCTCGACCTTCTGCAAAATCTTGCTGTAGTGAAGTTGTCAATATTTGGCCAATGTACCCATCTAATCTTTTATCTTCAGCTGCTTGTGGTCAATAATTTTGTAATCTGATTTAACTTTCGTCTTATGTTTCTTTTTCCTGTTCGACCTGTTCCTCCACTTCTTAAATTGATCTTTTTCTTTTTGGTGACGCTAATAAACTTTCGCTACACCACCTTCTGATACTTTGTTCCGGTTCAATCCCTGACGCATTTGACAACATGGTAACCGATTTGATATTACGCCATTTTACGGTAACGTTTTATTCACTACAAGAAAACTGCTCACTGTGCCCTTTTTCAAATTATTTATCTAGTGAGAAATTTAATTTGGAAATTCGGTTGTTCATGACAGTACCAGTTCCATAAAACTTTAAAATTTATTAAAAATTTATTTAGATGAGAAACTAGATTGAGGGTAGTAAAATATCTATCAAAATGTAAAAAACTTCCCTGAGGTTAAGATAGTATAGTAGTATAGTCTTAAAATAACTGTGCTCCGAGTCCATCCTTAATATCTGGCAGAAGAGTCAATCGTCCTTGACATATTTTAAAGTCTAAAACTATTACAGTGTATCCAAGCAACAAGGAAATTTTTCAAGCCTGTGAGCCTTGATTTTCCTTTTACATATTGACGCAAATCACAACGGCTACTAAAGGGAATCATTTGCTCAACAATACTTTAGTTATTAACTAATCTTTTAATTTTAAGATATGCATTTCTAACGTTCAATAATGGGTTGAACTGGTGCCTTGCATCACCAAAGTGAAGACACGTTCTAGGTAAAGTAAAACGATCTCTGGAAAAAACATCAATAACACTATGTAATCTTTATCCAATTATTCAGTACCAGTGCAAACGTGAATAAGGTATACAACCAAAAATAAGATGGGATTTCATGTTTGACCAGCAAGCGAGAAAGACGTGTTTTACGCACTAATTTATCGTGCTCATTAAATAGTAATTATTGAAGTAAATTTAAAAGTAACTAAGTTAAAAAGTGAAAGTGATTTATATACTAAATATTGGAATCAAGAGTAGATAAAATATACTTTATTCATCTATTTGGATTTAGATATTTAAGCAAATCACTGCAATTAGTTACAAATAATATCCAATTTCCATAAACTGGTATCACAGAGAAAGCTGTAAAACAGCACCGGTTTTAGTCGGATTTTAAATCCATTTAAAAGATTTCATCTCCCAGTCAGCTACCACAAAATGCATCATACTCAAAAGCAGTTAGTCAACCACGTAGTATAATAATCCCGAACAGAGATCAAACTATTCTATTTAACACTCTAAAGAATTGTACAATTAATGACTATCTTGAAGGATTGAGTCAGTATATAGAACCAAAAAATATAATTTTCGCATCCCGTATATCAAACGGTAGAATATGCATATATCTATCATCTGAACACCTAGTAGATAAATTTACAGCAGAAACAAAGAAGATAATAGTAAATGGGAATATACTAGAAGCAAGAAGAATAATAACTCCATCAGTTCGCTTAATTCTGTCCAGTGCATGTCCAAGAATACCTTGTAACTTAATAATGGACGAATTAATAAAACTAGGTTTTAATCCTTTGTAACTTTGTAACTTTGTACTGCCTGAATATTTTATTATCCAGTTGGAACAAACATCATACTGCTTATTTATAGCCTAAAACATAACATGTTTTAAATGCAAATTAACTGCGCACCAGGCAGCTAATTGTCCAAATATTTCACCTTCTAACCATCCTCACACTGATAGTGCAATGAAAACAGAAATGAGACAAAATTCATTAATAAATTATATTCAATAAGATACATAATCTACAAAATACTCCCATAATCTCAAATCCCACTCCCTCCACACTTACTACGTCTTCTCAAACCACATTACAAACAGCAGCAATCCCAAATTTATCAATAAACCAAACCCAACAATGCCCACTACAAAATACATTTATACATTTGACCACTTCCTCAGTTAACACTACAATCGCAACACCTACATCGTCTGAGTTATCCTATAATACCCAAAAACATAAATCAACCTCACCCGAAACAAGTCAACACTTACCTCCAAATAAAAATACACATATGAATTCTCAAGAACCTCAGATAACTTTGAATAAAGCAACCGGAAAAAGGACCCTAGAAGATGTAATCACGCCACCCGCCGAAGAAAACTTTTAAAAACCTAAGCTTTAATTAAAGAAAAAAACCAAAACCGATGACAAAAACTTAAGAGATGAGATACCAAATCTCCAAACATTACTAAAACCAGTTAGAGAATATGCAGAAAGGAAAAAGCAATTGTCAAGCTTCGATCAAGTAGTGGATCTATTCGAAAATATACAAGGATCAAAAGACATAATCAGCGTAACAAAATTGTACTCAGAAGACTCTCATGCACGTATAAAGTTTACAACGAAATTACATTCATGCTACATCGACAAAAGAATGAAAACCAAAAGCACCAAATTAATATGAAAATTCGGCAAACACATAGGTTTTCTCCCTGCAGTGAAAACTTCATTGTCGGAAGAAGATTCCGACTCATCGGTAAATAATCCCTCTAAAGAATAATTATATTCACTTCGCTGTGGAACTTAAATGGGTTTTACACCCATTTTGAAAAACTAAAACATATTATCTCTGAAACAGACCCACCTATTATCTGTCTACAAAAAACAAATTTCAAAAATTCAAACCATGTATATAACTTTCGTAATTATTTATGTTTCTATAATAACAGATTAAACCAAAACATTGCCAGTGGAGGAGTAGCAAATTACGATACATTAACCCCGATTGTCAGCAGTATTGCAGTTCAATAGCCCAGCCGATCAGCAGTTTCGACACATATTGCAGACAGGTCGTCATCAATTAATTTCATATAAATACTGTAAATTTTTATTTTTAAACCAGTTGTAATTATATTAAATAAAGTGCTGTTACTCTGTCAGTTGTACCTTTAAAAGGGCCTTTTTAAAAAGTACCGTCGGGAGTGACAACCCTTAAGTGGCGCATTCAGTAGATTAGTGGGAGAGTCTCCAGAAGATCCTCGTCGTTTTCAAACGTTTACCCGCTACCGAATCCAAATCCAGGGAAAACTGCAGCTATTTAACCCACGGATTCCAGGCAAATTGGCACAGAAACATATTTATGAAGAAAGCTGAAAAGAAACTTAAAGAAGAAAAGAAACTTGTACCTAAAAGGAATGCATCCAAGCATCATCCTATTACTATAAGCAAATTTCATCTTATTTCTAATTCTAATATCAATTCACAAGTATCATCCTTTAGAATAAGCGATTCTCTTTCAACAATTTTTGAATCTAATATAGAATCTAGTGAAAATATTAAACCAGATTTACATTTAGTTGATAATAATCATATTTTTAAGTCCACAAATTTAATTGACATACCTTCTATAATTATTACACCAGCATCCATTTCAAATAATTCTAATATGGCACCCATTTTTGATGTTAATAAAGACCTTTCTATCGTACCAGACTACGACGGCAATCCAAATGAACTCCACAATTTTATTGATGTTATTTCCATGCTTCTAAACCATTTCTGGGATCATACAAATCCCGAAAATTTTCAAAATCATATGCTTACCCGGGGAATTATGAACAAAATTAAAGCCAGAGCCAGAGAAATTATTTCTGTATACGGCTGTAAAGACTGGCCGTCAATAAAATCAATTCTTGTCCAAAATTTTGCAAACCAACGAAACGAAAACTCATTAACTAGAGATTTAGTTAACCTTCGGCAAGCTCCAAACGAAAATCCCCATCAATTTCATGAAAAAGTTATGAGTCTTTTAAATACCATTTCAAATCATATTGAATTACACACGGAAAACGAGGAAGTTAAAAGAAGTAAAAAAGAATTTTTCCAACAACAAGCTCTAACCACATTTTTGGCAGGCCTAAGAGAACCCCTAGGATCAACAATTTGATCCATGAGACCACCCAATCTCGCTCTTGCTATCCAATATATTCAGGAAGAAAATAACATTAGATATCTCCAAAAAACTCATAATTATTCCTTGCCATCTTCTAATAAACCATCTGCGACTTCACAAACACAGAGATCCAATTTAACTCATACACCTGCTCCTACACGATGGCAGCCTGAGGTGCCTAAGCCCCAATGGCCACAGCCATTCTTTAGACCAAATCAAATTCCTGTGCAACAACAATCATTTAATAATAGTCCAAGAGGGACATTTCAACCCCCTAGATTCCAACAAAATCATCAACTCACTCCATATGCACAAAATTCTAGGGCTAATCAACCCAATTTTCATAAACCAGTTCCATCTCAATCATATAAGCCAACACCTATGAGCGTATCTACACGCCAAACCGGCTTTAATAGGCCCCAATCTCAAAGAAACTTCCGCTTTCAACAAACAGCCAGCCCCCGATTCACCGTAGAAGAACTCTTTAATATCAAACAAGAGGAAAATAATTACGATGAAGGTATAGGCAATGACACATACCCAGATTACACTTATTATGAGCAAGAAAGCCAAGAATATGAGGAAGATGTAAATTTTCAAACGTTTCAAGACGAAAAAGAAGAAACGTAGTAGAATTGCATTCCTATGCCGACAAAAGAGAGCTTCCTTACATTAAAATTCAAAATCCCCCTCTTAAACTTCTTATTGATACAGGAGCCACTAAATCTTTCCTTAATCCTGATATAGCCAATAAATTCTACAAGAATAATATTAAATATGAACCATTTATCGTTACATCAATTTTTCAAAATCATTCACAGGATTATTGTGTAGAAATCCCAATTTTTCCCGAATTTAACTCCGATATTAACCTAAAATTTTATCTTTTCAAATTTCACAAGACATTTGACGGTCTTATCGGCCTCGATAATCTTAAACTTCTAAAAGCAAATCTCGATTTTACCCAAGCTACTCTTACTACAGAGCATTCTATCCTTCCTATTAATTACTACGTCACAAACAAAGCCCAATTCTATACAGTCCAGCTAGAGCCCCAATCAGTTACCCAAGTCCGCTTGCCAGTAAAGAAAACATCAGGTACAATCGTCATCCCAAGACAAGAAGTCGAAGGTGCCATCCTAAGAGAAACTCTCACCATTGCCTGTAATCAACTCGCCTGGACCAAGCTAGTCAATAACACCGATGAATACATCCAAGTAGCATTAACTGATCCCATCAAAAGTCAACCCATAAATCTCGAGGAATATCATATATATACGTCAGATATCATACCTACCGAAGACAGTAATCTAAAAGATGTCGATACTCTCCTTAGAACCGATCATCTTAATACCGAAGAAGAATCTCACCTAAGACGACTGTGCAGGAAGTTTGCAGAGATATTTCATCCAGACGATCCTTTAACATTTACTAACCAAATAAAGCACCATATACGAACCAAAGACGAAGTTCCAGTTTATACCAAGTCATATCGGTATCCACACATCCATAAAGAAGAAGTACGTAAGCAGATCACTTCGATGCTTGATCAAGGAATTATCAGACCGAGTCAATCACCCTGGTCATCTCCAATCTGGGTAGTTCCAAAGAAACCAGATGCCTCAGGAAAAATTAAATGGAGAACAGTTGTCGACTACCGGAAGGTGAACGAGAAAACCATCGATGACCGATATCCAATTCCAAATATAACAGACATTCTGGACAAACTAGGATGCTGCCAATACTTCTCAACCCTAGATCTAGCCAGCGGATTCCATCAAATTGAAATGGCCGAAGAAGATATCCAGAAGACTGCATTTAACGTTGAAAATGGCCACTATGAATACATGAGAATGCCGTTCGGACTCAAAAATGCACCCTCAACATTCCAGAGAGTAATGGAGAACGTACTAAAAGGACTAATAGGAGAAATATGTCTGGTATACATGGATGACATTATCGTATTTTCAACCTCTCTTCAAGAACATATGGTAAATCTTAAGAAAATTTTTGAAAGATTAAGAGAAACAAGATTTAAGATACAAGTTGACAAATGTGAATTCCTTAAGAAAGAAGTCGATTTTCTAGGTCACGTCGTAACCTGCGAGGGAATTAAACCAAACCCGACTAAGATTAAAGCCATCATAGACTATCCTGTACCAAAAACAACAAAAGAAATTCGAGGATTTTTAGGATTACTTGGTTACTATAGAAAATTCATAAAGGACTTTGCCAAAATTACAAAACCACTTACCATATGTCTTAAAAAGGATGCAAAAATTGAACACACCGAAGAATTCTTAAACTGTATCAAAACCTGTAAAAGCTTATTGATTAATGAACCACTTCTGCAATATCCAGACTTCACTAAACCCTTTAACCTCACGACTGATGCAAGCAACTTCGCTATAGGAGCCATACTATCACAAGGTCCAATAGGAAATGATAAACCTATCGCCTATGCATCCAGAACTTTAAATGAAACAGAACTGAAATATTCGACTATCGAAAAGGAGATGTTAGCAATTGTGTGGGCTACTAAATACTTCCGCCCATACCTTTTCGGACGAAAATTCAAAATTTTATCTGACCATTGACCTCTACAATGGCTATTTTCACTTAAAGATCCAAACTCAAAGCTTGTCAGATGGAGATTAAAGCTGGAGGAATTTGATTACGAAGTAATATATAAAAAAGGCAAATCCAACACCAATGCAGATGCTTTATCCCGTGTCGAAATTCACACGAAAGAATTAAACAGTGTAGACGAGAATATGGAAGAAATAATGAAACTTCTCTCAAAAGATGACGATGATATCTCCATGATTAACCACCCCAGTTCCTTATCCGATTTAGAAGAATTTCTAACCGACCCAGCCGAAGAGTCTCAAAAAACTTTGAATCCGTCGACCCCTTTAGGTGACTTAGATAAAATCATCCAAAAAAATCAAACTGCAACGTTAACTTCCGAAGGAATAAAGATAATAGACGAAATCCTACATGAAGACAGCAAACAGCAAAAATCTAAAGCTCAGCCATCAAACTCCCAATACTTACAAGAAGATAACGATACAGATGTAACCAAACATTCCACGGCAGAAAATCTAATAATGGGAATTCCAATTAGCGAGAAACCCCTAAATTGTTACAATAATCAAATAATTCTCAAGATAGTAAACTATAGCCCGGCGAAACCAATCATAGAGCAGTGTTTTGTAACAAAGAAGAGAATGTATGTCCAATTGGGAAAAAATGATCTTCACAACGACATTTTCTAGTTTTTCAAGAACTATATAGATCCGAAAAAGAAGTACGCCATTCTGTTTGAGAATGATGAACTCTACAAATCCCTATGCAATATTCTACGAGAAACTTTTAAAAATTCCGCATTCGATCTTGTCAAATGCAACAGCCTCCTAGAAGATATAAACAGCACAGAGAGACAGAAAGAAATTATAGAGAACTACCATCAAGGGAAGACTAACCACAGAGGAATTAACGAAACCGAAGCTCAAATAAGAAAACGCTACTACTGGCCTACGCTAAAGAAAGACATCGAAGAAGTTATCAACCTTTGTGATACGTGCCAAGCTAACAAGTATGACAGAAATCCAATTAAGCCGAAATTTATGGTAACACCAACTCCAACAAAACCATTAGAAATCATTCATATGGATACATTCCAAGCTAACGGACAAAAATTCCTTACAATAATTGATGCATTCTCGAAATATGGCCAAGCATATCCCATAGAAGGATCCAACGCAATAAATGTCCTTAATGCCTTCATGCTATTTATAACCCACCATGGACTCCCACACATGATAATTGCAGATAGTGGAACCGAATTCAAAAACGGCCTTGTTCAGGAATTTGTCGATACACACAAAATTTCGATTCACTACACAACACCAGATAATCCACAATCGAACGGAATGATAGAACGTTTTCACTCTACAATTTTGGAATACCTAAGAATACTTAGAGAAAAAAGGAAGACTCTGGGTATTAAAGAACATATGTTGTATGCTATTTTAGGATACAACAATTCCATTCATTCATTAACTAAACAAAAGCCAATCGAAATTCTAAATGGCCATATCGATCCTCAGGATCCATTTGACATCGATATTAACAGAACTCTAATAAATAACTATACACAGAGCCACAGATTAAAGACAAAAGAAATCTACAGTGAAATAAACAAAAAGCTACAAGAAACCAAACAGAAAAATATTAAAAAAATAAATCAAAAACGACAAACACCAATAACTTATAAACCCAGCACAAAAGTTTACACTAGAAAAACAGTAAAAAGAGACAAACTTCTTCCGAAATTTTCTTCCCGCATTGTAAAAAATAATAATCCCGTAACAATAGACACTCAAGATACGTCAATATACAAAAAGAACATCAAACACCAGCCAAAGACTAACGCTAAAACTGCTTTACAGATGTACCTTAGTAGCAGCCCAACAAGTTCAAATTCAAAACCTGAAGAACAATCCAGGAATCCTCCCAGTTAAACTTGGACAAGCGAGGATACAGACCAGCACTCATGACTTCATCCACTATTTCCATCTAGAACCCATCGCAGAAGAGATTGAATCCATAGAATCTCAGTATATCACCACCAACAGAGCAATAGAAAATGGACTTAGTCAACCATATTTTGACAGCCTACAAAACTTTGATAAAACCGTACAGTACCTCCTCCAAACAGCAAAAGAGAAACTAGACACAATATATCCAAAATCCAGAAGCAAAAGAGGACTTATAAACGGATTGGGAAGTGTAATAAAATCTATTTCTGGTAATCTAGATCAAGAAGATGCTGAAAGATACAACGCTGCCATTAAATCACTTGAAAATAACCAACAGAACATTATTACCAACATCAATAGCCAACTCAGTACCAATAAAAGAATAATGACAAATTTTAACCAACCAATTTCATTACTTACACACAACCAAGAAATCATAGCTGAAGAGACAAGCAAAATTAGCTTAGAGATGAACCAATTCGTTTTCGATTTTAATGATTATATGCAAGTTCGAAATATCCTTGACCAGATAAATCTAAATTTACAAACAATTATACAAATACTGGATGATCTACAAACAGCAATTACATTTGCAAGAATCAAAACTTTACACAACGGTCTCATTAAATCTGAAGAAATAAAATGGACCGTGCAAAAGATGCTTGAACACCACCCGGCATCACAGATTCCCTATATTCAGGAAAAAGACTTAACCAAATACTATGAAATCATAGACATTGATGGTTACTACACAAATCACACCCTTGTTTTCATTTTACATTTTCCTATTCTTCATTCCAAGTCGTTCACATACTTCCATTTATACTCCCTTCCAACTAATAATCACACAATACTCATTCCACCTGGTCCATACCTAGTCCACAACTCAGACCTTTTTCAATATATGGATGTACCATGCAAAAGAAGCGAATCCAAATCATTCATCTGTCCTGAGAAATTTCCACAAGAGAATGACCAGACTAATGACTGCATCATCCAAATTCTCCAGTTAATCAATGATGCTGCCCAATGCCAAAGTGTTCCCGTCACTGTCACTACAACGATCATTCAAAAAGTATCCGATGCACACTACATTGCCGTTTTTCCAAAGGCTACGAAAGTATCTACCCATTGCACCACCACTGAAATAGAAGTACTCGAAGGGACCTATCTAATTGAGTTACCGCCAGGATGTAAACTACGAACCAATAATGAAGTTTACATGAATTCCAAAACAACAATTAAAGAAGAACCACTAGCATTACCAAAAGTCAAGACCTCCACTATTCTGAAGAACCACCCAATAGTCAAACCCCTAAAATTGGACAGAATTCCTTTAGACGAACTACACAAGTTATCACAGGAAGAAGAAAGGTTCCAATCCATCCTTCCAACACAAATGGACCACAGCTACATATGGACACCACCGATATATATCCTGGTAGCAATCCTTTTAATTTTTGGTTTTCTCAAGCTACGCAAACTGAAAAAAGAAAAAGATGAGCAGAATCCAACCACAGCAGAAGACATCCCTGACCAAAGCCAAGAGTCCTCAGAAACAGTCCACAAACTTTTGTTCATCCCTCACAAAACTTCCCCAGGGGATGGAGAAATTACAATACATTAACCCCGATTGTCAGCAGTATTGCAGTTCAATAGCCCAGCCGATCAGCAGTTTCGACACATATTGCAGACAGGTCGTCATCAATTAATTTCATATAAATACTGTAAATTTTTATTCTAAAACCAGTTGTAATTATATTAAATAAAGTGCTGTTACTCTGTCAGTTGTACCTTTAAAAGGGCCTTTTTAAAAAGTACCTTCGGGAGTGACAACCCTTAAGTAGCAATTTACTTGGATGAAAAATTCATAAGCACACAGTTACCAGTGACTTCAAATAATATTCAGTTAATAACTATCGCAATAAATATACTTCAAAAGATTTATATATGTAACATGTATATCCCACACCAAATCAAACTATATCCTAAGAAGATTTAACAGCTATTTTGGAACAAATTCCGTCACCTAGAATTATCGTTGGAGATCTTAACTGCCACAATCCGATGTAGGGTTCCATAAAACTCAACCCGAAAGGATGAATTATAAAAGATATTATAACATCCCAAAATCTTAATATACTTAACGACGAAACACCAACCAGATTCAATATACAAAATGGCATATCATCGGCAATCGATATTTCTCTGTGTGACCCAGTTCTGTCCACTACGTTAACATGGAACGTTCTACCCTACTTATATGGTAGTGACCACTACCCCATTATAATTTGTTCAACGCATCAGAAAACCACAAATATCGAATCACCTATCTTAAAGTGGAATATTAAACAGATCGAACATGACATTAACCAAACCAACTTCACATCATCAAACGACATTGACAAGTTTTTAAGTACATTTTTACAAACCATCACAGCAGCCGCAGAGACGTATGTAAGAAAAACAAAAATTTTAAAGAAAAATAAACCTCTTCCGTGGTTGACACTTGAATGCAGCCAAGCTACAAGAGCGTATAAGAAAGCTTTTAATAGACTAAAGCATCATAAACCTAACGAAAACATAACGGACTACAAAAAACGAAGAGCTGAGGCAAGATACATTCTAAAAAAGAATAGAAAAGAATCCTGGAAAAATTTATCTCATCTCCAAATACCTCTTTAAGCATAAGTAGAGTTTGGGGAAACTTAAGGAAGATCTCTGGCAAAAGCCAACCATATAAGATTTCTTTTTCAGCAAAAAATAACAAAATAATTAGTGATAGAAAAGAAATCGTAGATATGTTAGCCGACCAATACGAATTAAATTCCAGTCCAGACGAATATAAGATTCACAACCTTAACGTTCCTTTTTCCTTCATAGAACTTACTAAACCTTAAACTCTTCCAAAGATTCAAGCCCACGACCAGATGGTATCCGCATTTCTACTACATCTACCAGACAATGGAAAAAATTTACTACTGGACCTTTATAATTTTATCTGGAATAACCAGATTTTCCCATCAACTTGGTCCGAAGCAATAATACTACCACTTCTTAAGAATGAGAAATCCCGGACATCACCTGAGTCATATCGACCTATATCTTTTACCAATATTATATGTAAAGTGTTAGAGAAAATGGTAAATAAAAGGCTGAGATGGTATTTAGAACAGCAAAAACTCCTTATTCCACAATAAAGCGAATTTAGGCAAAATCGATCCACTATAGATAACCTAATAGACTTAGTCAGAAATACATGAAGCGTATGCAAATAAGCAAGATTGTATCGCAGTTTTTTTTTATATTAATAAAGCTTATGATACTGTCTGGCGATATAATATCATATTAAAATTGGATAATTGGAATATTAGAGGCAATATATTAAAATTTATTTCCAATTTTCTTCAATCTCACAGCTTCATAGTTCGATCAGACAACGTTAACTCAGATAAAAAAGTTCAAGAGAACGGAGTACCATTAGGATCAGTTATAAGCTCAACCTTTTTTCTAATAGCCATAAACGACATACTTCAACAATGCTCATCGATTGTTAAAGGAAGGTTATACGCTGATGACTTAGTTTTATTTGCCAAAGGAAAAAACTCTACATCGAATAAAAAACATCTACAACAAACAATCAATCAGTTAGAATCATGGTCTAGGACTATCGGATTACAATACTCACCGACAAAAACTAAATGTATTTTATTTACACGAAAACATAACACTCTAACTCCACATCTGAAGCTATATAATCAAACCCTCAGTTTCACAAATAATATCAGGTTTTTAGGCATGGTTTTCGACCAAACGGTCTCCTGGAAAAAACATACAGAAGAACTTAAAAAATCATGCCAAGCAGGTTTAAATTTTATAAAAACTATTTCCAGCAAAAACTGGGGAGCAGATCAAAATACACTATTACATACATATATATATATATATATATATATATATATATATATATATATATATATATATATATATATATATATATATATATCATCATCATCATTCAATCTTCGCTTATCCACTGCTGGACATAGATCTCCCTCATAATTTTCCATCTATTTCGATCTTGTGCCTCTTGCATCCAATTCCTATGACAACGTTTTAGATCGTCAGTCCAACGTGTTGGTGGACGACCTCTACTTCCGTAGGCATCATCTCTTGGTCTCCATTCCAGTATCCGCTTTGTCCATCTATTGTCTGTCATTCGAGCCACGTGACCTGCCCAGTTCCATTTCCATGGAACTGGAATATATATATATATATATATATATATATATATATATATATATATATATATATATATATATATAAATGTTTAGTTAGATCCAAACTTGACTATGGTGCGATAGTTTATTCACCAAGCAAAGTATCAGTATAGAAAACCTTAAAAACTGTTCAAAACACAGCTCTACGAATAGCTACAGGTGCGTTTCGAACGACATCAGTTGAAAGTTTACAATGCTTAACATGAGAACCACCCCTAAGTTTACGATGCAAATACCTTTCTCTCTCATATGCTTCTAAAATAGCTACTAATAAAGAACACCCTACTTATATCAATACGTTCACAGATCGATTTTAAGACTCTTTCTCTACAACAAGACTAGATCCACCATTTTACGAAAGAGTTAGAAGAAACCTTCATGACCTACATCTTGAATTTCCTGAAATTCTCCCAATAAATTTCCTTACTTCTCCACTTTGGTTAATATCAATTTCCAAGATTAATACTAACCTTAGTATATATAAAAATCGTGAGACTATAACAGAACTGATCAAACAGTTATTCTTAATAGAAATGGAAACTTATAAAAATCAATATAAGATATACACTGACGCATCCAAATCTTCAGACGGTGTTGGTGCAGCCATCCTCACACCCAATACATCCTTAAAATTTAAATTTAATCCCATTACCTCGTCATACACTGCAGAGTTGTTTGCAATATTACAAGCACTTATCCACATAAAATAGTCGAAACAGTCCCCGTCTCTCATAATAACCGATTCACTAAGCTCACTTCACACTATCAAACGTTTATATCCCAATAATCCAATTGCTTCACATATCAAATCAGAAATAGAGATTCTAAATAATATTAAGATCACTGATGATTTCATGTTTGTTTCATCACATTCAGGTATACAATCAAATGAAGAAGCAGATGAACTAGCCCGCTTAGCATCCTTCAGTCAGGACTCCATTTTTATTAATGAGGTTTCTTCAGATGACTTCAAGTCAGAAATTAAATATACAGTGTTAAGTGCGTGACAAAATAAGTAGAGTGTATTATAAAATAAACTCAAGGATATCAAACAATTAGTGAAACCGTGGCTCCAACCCACAGCGAATAGACATGACCAAGTGAGAATAACACGTTTGCGACTAGGACACAGTAACTTTACACTTACGCGAACTGTGCCGCTAATGTGTGAAAATTGTCCAGTAACACTGTCCGTGAAGTATACTAACTCAGTGCAAAACATATGAAGCAGCAAGAAAGAAGCACACTATCCCAAATAATATAAAGGAAGCCTTATAAAAAAACATGAACATTAAAAACAGAATGAATTATCTTAAAGACTCAGGACTTTATCAATTATTGTAATTTTTTCTATTTTTACCTGTATTATATTTTTTAGGTCGCTAATAACCTTTGTGGTTACAGCGTAAATAAATAAAAAAAAATTAGATGGAAGCCATAGAGTTTCTTTATATCAGATGGTGTTGCTTTAAGTTCTTTACCTTCTTAGACAAACAATACATAATTGTATACGTAGCTGCCTGCTGAAAATTGTCATGTGGAAAATACTTTTTAAAATTGTGCATTGTACTCTGAACAATTACATATGTTCGATTACCCAAAAAATCTTTTTTATCTGGTTTATTCTTGATGCCCTAAAGTGACCGTTTGCGCCACCGAAATGTAGGCTTTTTAATTTTAAAACTAAGATTTCCAGTAGTTTGTAGGTAATCTAATTTGGGAGCTGCAGTTACACGGGAAGGACCAGAAATCTCAATGTCATTTTAGGAAAACGAGTTTTTGTTGTGAATTAGGGAATTCTCACGAGTATCCTCTCCTTTTTTGTTAGAATCCGTGGAATCGCTGTCTCCAAGTTTTTTGCGAAGACCATTTTCTTTTTCTTCCAGATGTCTGTTTATCATAGTAGAAGAATATGGAAACTGTGTGGCTGACTACTCGAGATTAACGCCCAATAAGACGTATGGTTCAGCAAAGAAAAGACGTTTTGGATTAAGAAACCTTTTCCAAGCAAAAGAATTCAGTCAATAAATAAAATCAGAACTGCCGTCAAAGTTAGAAAGACAATAGTTTACAAAGACGTTCACGAAATTAAAATTTACACACATATTGTACTGGTGCTTAGAAAAGTAATTGAGAGCCTGTAAAAATTTGACTATTCTGCAACAATACCACGGACCAGGTTTTTAAAAATAACCACTTGGATGCGTTTTGATGATATATACTTGATAGCTTTTAGATCCACTTTAGTTATATTTTTGCTTTCGATTTTGTTTATTTTTTCTAGTCGCTTTTGGTTTTTCTTACACTTAGTAACTTTTTCAGTTTTATTTTTATTTGCTGTAGATTTATCCCAAAAGCTTTGTATAAATTTTTTTATTCGAGCCGTCAGTGTTTACCAAACTTATTATTGTTTAACTGTTACGATGTTATTATCCGAACTTACTTTCAGTTTTCTATTTTTTTATGCATTTCTAAGTATTTTAGCCTTTTTTTTTATTATCTAACTAATATCTTCAGGTAATAAATATTTTCACTAACGTGTAAATAATTATTCTACGGTATATTATACTGTACTTTAACGTAGGACACAAACAATTACTAAAATAACAAAACTAATAAACAACTAATTTATGTGAGTAACAAAAAATATGAAAAAAATCAACATACTACTCACCATATTTATTATCAGTTAAAGTTGTTGATTTACTTATTTACTATTAATGTAGTTCTAATGTTCTACTATTACTTTTTGTTCAAGTTATTTAATAAAAAATGAGCAAACAAAGTCAGAGGTAAAAGTAAGATTTATTTTTATCCACACGACACGCCATTGATTTTCAATCTAAACCTATAGATTAACTTTACCTAATTAGAGCTTTCCTCGCGATGTTTTCTGTTTAGGAGTAAGTTAGTATTATTTGAATCATTAGGGGAAAGTTGTAAATAGTAGGTCCACATTAGAGACTACTTATCGATGTTTGACAAGGTATATCATACAAATATATATATATATATATATATATATATATATATATATATATATATATATATATATATATATATATATATATAATTAACACACCACTTTGAAATATTAAAATATTTTATTAGCGTTAACAAAAATTTCCATTGTAATGTTATATTTTGCAAGCCCCTTGTATATGCTATTTGTACACTCTATATTCATTGACTGTGTTTTATCTCTATTGTTTTTTTGGCAACAAAACAAAAAGAAGTAAAAAATGTGCTAATTCTATAAATACACTAATTTCCAAGTGTTCACGAATTTTATTCGGCTACTGTTTAATTGTTGATTATTGTTAATTGTGTTTATTATGGAGCGTCAATCACGTAATTTAACCCGAGATGAATGTGCCCAAGCAGTGATACTGTCGGAAGAAGGTTGGAGTTACCAAAGAATTTGTCGTCGGTTTAATGTGTCCCACACATCCGTCTCATGGGTGTTAGAAAGATTCCTGGAAGCAGGGGATCATACTCGCAGACCAGGGCAAGGACGAAACCGGGTAACTACCCCTATTCAAGATCGATTTTTAAGAATTTCTGCTATTCGACAACGTTTTGTAACACATCGAAGTCTACAAATTCAGCTTCGAGACGTGCATGCTATACAAATTAGTACTGAAACTGTTCGCCATCGACTTAGGGAATACAACTTAACATCTAGGATTGCCGCCCAAGGTCCTCTATTAACTGCAGAGCATCGAAGGGGGAGACTACATTTTGCCAGAGAACACGTTAATTGGTTAGAGGCTGACTGGGAACAAGTGCTATTTACTGATGAATTCCGATTTTGTTTGTACAATAACGACAGACGTGTTCGTGTGTTGCGATGACCCAACGAACGATTTGCTCAATGTAACTTCTCACACACCACATTTATTGGTGGAGGATCCGTTATAGTGTGGGGTGGTATTTCTTTGACCACACGTACGGACCTAGTGGTCATACAAAATGGAACTATTACAGCTGAAAGGTACATATTGGAGATCCTGGAGCAACATGTAGTACCATTCGCTCTTTATATCGGTGAAAATTTCTTAATAATGCAAGATAATGCCAGACTTCACGCTGTACAGATTCTCAGAAATTATCTAGAAGAGGTAGAAATTAACACTATGGAATGGCCAGCACAAAGTCCGGATTTAATTAATTTTAAGTACAATGAATATTTATTCATTTGCACCATATAATTAATAGTTATGTTAAATTATAACAACTGAAATATATTTTTTAAATATATACTACCCAAAATTTTATGGGTTTAGTATACACTTCCACTATTTTTAATAATTCTTCTTTTTTCAATGAAAGAAGTCTGTAATAAAAGTTTATTTAAGCTGCTAATACTGTGAGCTAGGAACTTTTGTGTTGTAGGTTTTTTGCTATGAATCTGCCAAAATATGCCCGAGTTGAGCGAATGGACCTTATTAATGCTTATATTATTTATAACGCAAGTAGAACCAAATCAGATCCAAATTTAAAACCTTCTCCCAGGAAAGATTTTCCTTAGCTTTTAGCACTAGTTGCTGACTCCACAACTAATAAAGAGATTAGAAATACCAACCTTGTCCAGATTTTGGATCCTCTTGGTCAAGAAGACCAGTCAATAATTTAAAATCAATAAACTCTAAATCTAACCACAAAAGATGTCAAGTTTGCCCTCGATCTGCCAACAGAAAAGGTAAAGACCTGTACGCGGCAAAATTTTGCACAATTATACATAGAAAATACGCTTATATTTTTGATTTCATAGCATAAATTAAAACATTGTCTGTGGTGTCGTATATTACGTCACGATTCCACTAATGACCTAAAAAATATCGATACTATTCTAAGGTTAAGTTGAATTTAATATTCTTTAAATAAAATAATTACTCGTTAATCAATATTTTTTTAATTTTACATAGTTCCTAGACGTGCTATATTACCTTCAAAAATACATATCATGTAAGAACGGATAAGATATAGCGAAATCGATTTCCCATTTAAGAATAAGGTCAGGTAATATTCAATGTTGAGGTCATTACCAGGAGTGTAAAAATAGATAAGCACCATATATTTTATTCAAACCAGTGCCTGCTTGTGCTTATTTAATTAATAATGCCTAACACGATCTAGTAATTTGACATAAACTATTTTAGTTTAAGGAAATATAAGGCAAAACTATAATCATTAAGGATAAGCGAGATGTGATGTTAATATCCCCAATAAAGAGGAGAGTATGCCGAGCAGCGAATTTTAGATTTTTAATAGAAAACAAGTTTTACAACGCTGCAAGGAAGATTTTTATGTTTGGCCAACCTGGAACTAGAGTGGTATATGTAGGAAAAATAATATCGGAGAAAAAGCGACAAACGCGCTTCAATTTACCCTCTACTTAACATTTCAAATGAAGTGGAAATATTATACAATTATTTTTCAAAAGGTTATAAAAACCAATATCAAATAAGAAATAAAACTTTTCATTGAAAATTATTTTAGTATTAATTTTTTTTCAGAAAATTGTAACATGGACAACTATAGAATTTTATCTTCATTTTTGGTTACCTCGAAGCATTTTTTTTAGGTCTTTTTTTTATTGAAAGACAGAACTTTTGTTTCCGTTGCTAACGTAGTTCTAACGAATCATTGAGATTAGCATTTTTATTTAGATCGACTGACTTGTAAATATCACTATAATCATCATTGTACTCCATAAGTGACGATCTTCGTGTAAATTTTATTTTGCGATATATAGATAGATTTCGGCTTCTGATATCTAAATCTGGGTGTGACCTCTGTCTACAGGAAATAAATTACAAAAATTCAAACCATGTATATAATTTTCGTAATTATTCATATTTCTATAATAACAGAATAAACCAAAACATTGCCAGTGGAGGAGTAGCAATTTACGTGGATGAAAAATTCATGAGCACACAGTTACCAGTGACTTCAAATAATATTGAATTAATAACTATCGCAATAAATATACCTCAAAAGATTTAAATATGTAATATGTATATCCCACCAAATCAAACTATATCCCAAGAAGATTTAACAGCTATTTGGAACAAATTCCTTCACCTAGAATTATCGTTGGAGATCTTAACTGCCACAATCTGAGAGTACAATGGAACGATCATATAAGCGGAATGACAACAAATAGAGTAGTAGACAGCAAGAGACGGTTATTCAATAGAAAGACGATCAGTAGAAAGACCACGAAAACGATGAAACGACAACTTACTGGAGGCACATTTAAAAAACAGACAGAGTGATGTCTATATAAAAAGAAGAAGAAGAGGAAGTATATCGGAAAGAAAAGCATTTGCAGATTACACGTTTGTATAGCAAACTGTCAGTATTTTTTCATGCAGTTGCAAATACGTTAAACCTCTGCAACTCAAACAATTAATTTCTGAATATTGAAGCGATAAGAACTTTTAACCACTATGGCCAAAGACCATGACTCTCTGCAAAGTTTCAGACAATATAACTGAAACCACTTGTACATAAAAAAAGTGGCGAAGTTCTTTGTAAAACAAATTTTTCATTATAAAATAAAATATTCGACGGATACAAAATCTTCATTTTGTTAATAATACCTAATTAAAATTCAAGGTTCGGATACATTTCGCTTTTTGCGGAAAGGTTCATAGTATTATATACGTATATTAAAATCGAGCGTAGATATCCCAAGTTGAAAATTTACTTAACATTTTTTTTTCTCGTATATTTATACGTTAATGCTGGGCATTCACGTTCCGACTTGGGGTCCCACTTAGTAGAACTACTAGTTGGATATTTATCTTCACTCACGCTCCGACTTGCTATCCAACTAGCGGTCCAACTTCAGTTCTAGTTTGTTTTCATAACGGTGTACATCGCTTAACCAAAAAACGTATAAGTAAACACTACGCAAAATATAATTAGGAGGAGGAAAATGGCATCATTGTGCTTGTTGTCCTTATCATTTGAAAAAAAAAGAAGAAAAAATGTTGGATGAAGAAATTATTTGTTGATCGTGTGAACTCTTGTGACACTTTTTCGCTGTTACTGGAAAAAGTTGGTCTACTTATTTCCAAAAAAGATACCATCATGCGTGAATGTGTCAGTACTGAATAACGCCTTGTAGCAACGTTACGCTTTCTGGCCACTGGAAGGTCAATTGAGGATCTGAAGTTCGGTTGTAAAATATCTCCACAACTATTGGAAACTTGAATTGAAAGTTATTTTTTATTATTTATTTGAGAATTAGGGATCTTTGCTCAGCGATGTCGGACAGACAGCATCAATTGAG
The DNA here is from genome assembly GCF_040954645.1 of Diabrotica undecimpunctata. Lineage (NCBI taxonomy): Eukaryota > Metazoa > Arthropoda > Insecta > Coleoptera > Chrysomelidae > Diabrotica > Diabrotica undecimpunctata. The sequence goes on from NC_092806.1 coordinate 44,722,416, forward strand.
ATTTTATTTGGAGCTGATGTTGTAAGCAAATTGTATACAGGGAGAAAATATTAATTACAAAGTGATCTTGTAGTAAATTTACTATTTTAACTGTGAATAAGCCACAATGTAAAATAGAAATTAAATGTATTTGACTTTTGGACTTTCACTTCGAAAATCGTTATCAAAATATTCCGAAGTTGAAGTCGAAACGTGGAAAAAATTTAATTTTTAACTAATATTCAGGCTTATTTCTAATTTAAATAGTAAATTTGTATAAGATACCACATATCTTCTTCTTCTTCCTATGCCGTCCCCATTAACGGAGGTTGGCGACCACATTTTTAAAAGCTTCTCTGTCTTTTGCAACGTGGAATAATTCGTCTACAGTCATGTTTGTCCAGTCTCGAATATTTCGCAGCCATGACTTCCACTTTCTACCTATTCCCTTTTTGCCATCGACTCTACCCTGCATGATGACCTGCAGAAGACTATATTTATTATTTCTTAGTATGTGTCCAAGGTATGCAGTCTTGCGTACTTTTATCGTTCTCCACAATTTTTTGTCTCGACCCATCCTTCTCAGCACTTCCTCATTGGTGACCCTGGCAGTCCATGGGATTCTCAACATTCTCCGGTATATCCAAAGTTCAAAGGCTTCAATATTTTTAACTATTTGCGCTTTTAGTGTCCATGATTCTACCCCGTACAATAGTTGCGACCAGACGTAACATTCAACAAACCTCAGTCTCAGCGCAGTATTCAGATTTTTGTCACAGAACAATTGTTTGAATTTTAAGAACGCTGCCCTTGCCATTTCTATTCGTACCCGGATCTCTTGGTCTGGATCTAATTCTGTGTTGATGTAAGCTCCCAGATATTTATATTTTGCTCTCTCTATTTGCTGTCCACCAAGAGTTAGTTGTTCATTATTTATTGGGCTCCTTGATACTATCATAAATTTGGTCTTATCTGTGTTGATGTCAAGTCCCATTTGAATGCATTCACTATTTATTGCATCTAGTAAAGTTTGTAGTTCTTCTATACTCTCAGCCATAATTACCGTGTCATCTGCAAATCTCATGCTGTTAATGATTTTTCCACCAATTCTTATTCCACATATACCACCAGAAAATAACTTCAGAACAATATAAAGAAACAGATACTTCTAATTTCAGTACAACTATGATTTAATATTCGCTGTTTGTTGATAATTCTTTTGTAGCTAATCCGGAGTGTTGAAAATTGTACCTGTGTGGGAGTATCCAAAATAGATCTACAGAAAGGAAAATGATTTGCCCTAACAAAAAATAGATGATGGTGAAGAATCTTCTATTTTAATAGGGGTAATTTTCGTGCAATTGAGAGTTTATTTTCAATTACAAATTTACGAACTAGGGATCTTTGCATAAAGTAATTCATAGGAATTCATACGTAACAGGAGCCGAAGGTCAACTGACTGAGGAAATTTTTGATCTGACCTGTGATCCGACTTCCAACTTCACCATTCACGCTCCCACTTCGTCGCCAGTCGGAACTCGGACCTTCAAGTCATCTCTCTAGATGTTCCTACTCGTACCACTAGTTGTCTAACTATTCCAACCAGCCCACTCACGGTCCGATTTCAAATCTAACTGCGGAAGTTGGACCACTAGTCGGAATAAAAATCGGAACGTGAATGGCCTGTTTTACCTTTTAAAGAGCAAGAGTAAAGCACTTTTTGATCGTTCGCCGCTCGCCTATACAAAAACCTGAAAACAATAACATCATTCATTTAGAAAAATTATTATAAATTCGTTTATTAGGCACTAGAGCTATGTTTACCAATTAGTAGTATAACAATTTGCTATTAATTAAAAAAAAAATGGGTGAAATATTTGGTCGAAAGTTTCGTAATAAAACTTTTTACATACTTTAGCCGATGATTAAGCAAATAAATCAAGTACGACGCAAAACTTAGATTCGAGCATTCTAAATTATTTTTACTCTTATTACAAAACTTCCAAAGCGAGCGAGTTTTCAGATCAATCTGAAGCTATAAAGAACCATTAACTCAAAAATAAGATACTAATGTGCCTGCAGACGACTCCGTAAGACGGCTTGAGAGGTAAATTTAAAACCATCAAACACTTCAAGTATCGAAAGTTGATGAAAAGTTGTGAAAAAAGTCTTTCCTCCGATTTCAGTATTTCGGTTCTAAACGTAAAGTATCGCTCGCTGAAAGCCCTAGACGCGACCTCCCAAATATTTGCAGACTCTGATTAAATGTAAAACACATCTCTTTTGTTTGGCCAAATTGGTATTGATTGGTACTCCCGCGAGAATTCAACAGCAAATGAAAAGTTATTTGACACATAATAAAATTTTGGTTTCGACTGGTGACGACGAATAAAGTATTTCTGTCTACAAGTTTGATGTAAGTTTTTAAATTGAAATTAATTATATTAATTCAACGAACAAAGTCATTCAGGTATGCTTGAAAAATTCAAGAATAATATATTATAGTCCGTCTAGAAAGTATCAGGAATTTTATATTTTTTCTAATGTTAATAAATTTCCTTTTTGTAACATTTTAAGACAACAGTTATGCATCAAGTAGGTTGTGCCGATAGTAGGTTATGGATAAAATCGCATGACAACACCATCTGTCAAATATTATTGTTTGTAAACAGACTTATTACGATTTGTGAAATAATGTCGCAAGTAGAATAAAGAAAAGTGATGGAATATTTGTATAGAAAGGGTGTACGAAACGTTAAAAAATTAGTGCAATTGACTGAACTCGGAAAAAGTGCAGTGTATGAGACAATAAAGAGGACAAAAAATGGCATAGATATGAGACATAGAACAGTTTCGGGTAGACCGCGTAAGATTCACGGAAACCATCTAAATGCTTTAGTGGCTTTAGGACGACAAAATCCGCACCTAGGGTTTCCAAAAGTAGCAAACAGACTTGGAAATCAACGAAAAATAAAAGTGTGCCCAGAAACTGTCCGCATGTCACTGAAAAAGCAAGGCTACATATCAAGGAATCCAAAAAAAAATCCCTACAATGACACCTCTGCAAATGCAACGAGGAATAGATTTTTGTCAACGTTTTCGAGAAGATAATTTTAATAATGTCTTTATATCTGATTAAAGTTGTTTCTAGCTTGGTGCAAATCATCTAAAAGTCCTATCAAGAGAAAATGTTACCGTTCAAATTTCAAAATTTCCCACTAAAATAATGGTTTGGGGAGCAATATCTCAGCGTGGTGCTACATCTCTCTGTATAGTTAATGGTACTGTTGATAGTGCGAAATATTGTACCATCCTTAATGGTTTTCTTGTTGAAATGGCTCATGTTTTATATCCAGTGGGGTGGCGTTACCCCACTGCTATGCCACCGTTATACTTCTGCTTATACTCAAGCTTGGATGCAAAAACACGAATTGGCAACAATTCCGTGGCCAACAGCATCTCCAGATCTTAGCCCCATTGAAAACATATGGGGATTGATGAAGGGTGAAGTGGAACGAGTAGCAAAGATAAAGAAGGTTAGATTCGATTAGTTTTACAGGCCTGGAACACCATTACCAAAAATCATGGCCTTGACCTAGTTTCGGGTGTACCTGGACGTATAGTTAAGTGTTTAGATTTAAATGAAGGTTGTATAAGTAAATGAGATGATTTTTTTTTATTTAAACAAATATACCCGCATCAACCACTAAGGGTTATTAGCGGGGGACATACACAAACAGTAAGATACATATTGTTACATAAAAAAAATATATTTTTTACAATCTGGTATATAGTTTAGTCATTTTAAGATAACTTAATAAAGACCGTAAATTTGACGTTAGTATACTTTTTAAATTATCACTAAGGGCACACGCGATTATTTCGTTCTGGTACACTGAACACTCAACAATTATATGTTTCACTGACAACTGAGTGTTGCACTTGGTACACATCGGAGCAGCCTCCTGGTTGAAGATATGCTTGTGTGTAAGGAAAGTATATCCTATTCCCATCCTTTACAAAAATTGCTGTTCCGCCGCTTGAGTGATCTGCAACTCGGTTTCTTAGAAAAGGAACATAATTTTTTATTGTTACATTTTGGTGCTTGAAATGGGTCTCTTCTAGGCATATGACTAAAGGAAGATATTCGTGTCTAAGAAGCTTAATGGATTTTATATGTGTAAAATAACCGTTGGGGTTCCACTGTAATATGAATGTGCTGGCTCTCTTTACTGTTAACTCTTTATGTGTTAACTATTTATTGTTGAGAACTTGATTCTTAGTCAGTTTCGTCAGTAGAAGAAGGACTGTTGAGAAGCAGTTTTTTCTTCAATCTGGTATTTGTATTTGAGAATATATAAAGTTTAAAATTTGCTTATATTTCTTGGCTTTCATTTGAATAATTTTTTCAGTTCAGGATGTTTTGAGTGAAGGGAATTTGCCAGAAAATCACATATTTCATGAAAAGTAAGTGAAAAGGAAGAGTTTTTATTTTCAATTTTTTCTTTAATTTGATTTAAAATAATTGGAATATCTTCTTGGGTTTTAGGCTTTTTTTTAGGTTTTTGAGTATCCGGAGGAGGTAGGTCATTTTCAAGAATTTCAGGAGAGGATATTTGTCTTTTAGTTGCAGGAGTAATTTCAGTGGTTTTTCTATAGCTTTCAATTACTAAGGAATTATCTTGGAATATTTTTGGTTGATTCAAGATTTGTAATTCATTGTTTGTTTGTGAGGAAGTGGTTTGGTCCTTTGTAGCTGATGCGTGATTTTGTATCGTATTGGGTTCTGGTTCCATTAATGTTTCGGTATCTTCTTGGTATTGGTTTCGTGGTTGATCTTGTAGCTGATTATATTTTTCATTGGTAGAGTTATGTATATTCACGTGGTGGTTAGTTTCCATTTGATTAATTGAGTTGCTTGATGATGATAAAGAAGGACAGTTAGAATCGTGATGTCAGACAATCTTGCATCTGGAGCAGTTTAAACCATCTATGGAAATGTATAGTCGATATGATGTATTGTCGAATGAGATTAGAAATGAGTCAGCAATTGATGCATTTTCTAAAGGATTTATGAACATTTGCCTCCTAAAGCTGAGTACGTGGCTGTATTCTGAGTCTTGCATGCCTATTCGTAGAAACGTCATGTTGAAGGCGGATTTTATACCCATAGTTTTTAAGTGCTCTTTACTTATGCTATTAGGTATAGTAGGACATACATTAGATATGATGAGTCTCTGGGCAGGGATTATAAGTCTTCTTACTTCAATCTGGTTACCATCAATATTTATATATTTGTGGGAGCTAAGAAATTGATCAACTACATATTTAGAGGAGAGGTAGATGCAGATGCGGTTGTTTGCTATTTTGGATGCCCAAACAACATTTTTGGGCTGTACTATTGATCCACAAGGAAAGGAAGCGAGGGTAGACATCGAAACAGTAAGGAAGGCTGTAATGACCCTAAAGAATGGTAAATCCGCTGGACCTGAGGGAATCTATGCTGAAATGCTTAAGAATGGAACTCATAAACTATTTGAAATATTAACTTATGTGATCAATCAGTGTCTAAATGGACACCCAGTATCAGAACAATGGAGAACGGCATACATGTCCTCAATACACAAAAAGGGGGACAAAAGGAATTGTAATAATTATAGAGGCATATCGGTAACCAGCACCCTGAGCAGACTGTAATTATTTAACATAATTAAATTAATTATGTTAATTGAAAGTTCAAACAGGATCTAATTCATGTGGCTACAAAGTAACCATTAGCCGAATGGGTTGCACTTGTATCTATTATATTCATTAAATGACCTTGTGCCATACCATACTTCTCGTTGTGTTACAAGTGCGAGAATTAACAAAGTGTATGATTGGCCTACACGTTAACATTCTATCTACAACTATTCATGAGATATATCATTATATTATCGTCGTGTGTATTATATTCATAATGAGTTTTTACAACAACAAATGTGTCTTGTTAAATAGTTTCGGTTGGTTTAGATTTTTAATGATGAGATAACAATCTAGCCAACCTTTAGTTGTAAATTGTGCATCAGTAAGCTGACCACATGGTTTACAAATCTAAAAGAACGCAGTGGACTGACGATTTTATTTTGAGTCCTTCTTCTTCTTTAAGTGTTATCTCTGCGACGAAGGTTGGCAATCATCATGGCTATTCTGACCCTCGAGGCAGCTGCTCTGAACAATTGACTTGAGCTGCAACTAAACCACTCTTTCAGGTTCTTCAACCAGGAAATGGGTCTTCTTCCTACGCTTCTCCTACCCTCTACTTTTCCTTGAATTATGAGTCTCAAGATGTTGTATCTTTTGCCTCTCATCACATGTCCGAGATATTGCCATTTCCTTTTTTTTATTGTAATTTCCATTTTCCTCTCTCTGCCTATTCTCCTTAACACTTCTGTATTCGTGACTCTATCTACCCATGGAATTCTTAAAAATCTTCTAAATGTCCACATTTCAAACGCGTTAAGTCGATTTATTGTATTCTGGTTTAATGTCCATAATTCAGCTCTATAGTAGAGTACACTGTGTACAAGGTATTTAATTAGCCTTATTCTGAGGGCCAATATCAGATATTAACTGCATGAAATTTTTTCATTTTCACGAAGTTGGCAGGTGATTTTTCAATTCTGACCCTTATTTCTGCAGTATAATCGTTATTTTCTGTGATTATCGTTCCCAAGTATGTATATCTTTTTACTCTCTCAATCTGCTCTCCGCCTACCGTTAATATTTCGTCTGTATTGTTGTTCTTGCTAATTTTCATGAATTTGGTTTTTTTGATGTTAAGAGAGAGTACGTATTCTCCACTATATCTTAATATTTTGTTCATTATTCTTTCTGAGTCTTCCAAGTTGTCGGCTATTATGACTGTATCGTCGGCATACCTAAAGTTGTTAATTAAACTTCCGTTCACTTTTATGCCGACTGTCTCGTTTACCAAAGCTTCTTGTATGATTTCTTCAGAATAAGCATTAAACAATAACGGCGACAGTATGCAACCTTGCCTGACCCCTCTCCTTATCCCCACTTCTTCTGACACTTCTCCTCCAATTTTAACATTTAATCGTTGGCTGTAGTATAAATTTGATATTAATGTTACATCCCCCACATCCAGATTCTTGTTTTTTAGTACTTCTATAAGTCGGTCATGTTTTACCTTATCGAATGCCTTGTTGTAGTCTATAAAACATACATAAAGATTTCGATTAACATCCAAACATCTTTGGGTTAGCACGTTAAAAGAAAATAGTGCCTCTCTTGTGCACACTCCATTCCGAAATCCAAACTGGGAATCACTAATATCCATCTCCAGCTTAGCGTGTATTCTATTATGGATGATTTTTAACAGGGTTTTTCAGGTATGTGACATTAGACTGATCGTTCGATAATCACTATATTCTTTGGCATTTACTTTCTTTGGTAGACCAATAAATGTTGATGTCAGCATTTCATGTGGAATGATTCCTGTGGAATAGATTGTGTTCACTAGTTGGACTAAAAGATCTATGTTCTTTTCATTGACCAGTTTTAGCAATTCACTTGGTATTTCATCTGGACCAGCAGCTTTATTATTTTTCATTGACTTTACTGCATGCATAACCTCTGACTTTGTTATTTCGGGTCCCTCGTCTTTACTCTGATTATCTTCATATATATTTTTCTGTCTCTGGTCATCGAATAATTCCTATATATATTCTTTCCATCTTCCTAATTTTTATTCTGTCTCCACTAAAATATTTTCTTGTTTGTCCTTGTTTGTAGTATGCTTAAGGTTTTTTGTTTTGCTACCCCAGCTAATTCTTTAACTTTCTTAAGGAGATTGGAGTTATCATATTTGTTTTGTAAGTCTTCTATTTCTTGGCATTTCCAGCGAAATAAGTCTCTTTAGCTTCTCTTATTTTCCTTCTCTTATTTGATTATACAGCTGTTGATACTGAATTGTGTTGATATTCTTTTGTCTTCTTTTGTCCTCCATCATTTCCATGATTTCTTCTGTCATCCAATCTCCTTTCTCTCATCTGGTTGTTGTGAGTTCTCTGTGACTTGATTCGATAACTGCACTTTTAAAGAATTGCCACTGTTGTTCTACATCACCATCAATTGATTCCGCTGTGGATTCTAGGTTTGCATTAATTTCTTGTTTGAGGTTTTCTTTGACGTCTTCTAATTTTTGCATGTTTAGTTTATCACTTTTGTAGCTTTTTTGTATCTTTTTAAAGTGAAGTTGGAATTTTGCTATCGTCATCGTAAAATTTTTCAATTTCTTCCTCTGTTTTATCGGCGGTTGGCGCATAAATCTGAATAAGGTTTAATTTCCCATGTGTTGTCATCATTTGTATTAGCATAATTCTTTCCGATATTGGTATAAAGCCTACAACTGATTTTGCAACTTTTTTACTGACATTAATTGCTACTCCAACCGATGTTGGCTGTCGGTACTACTGGGTAGAAAAGCCGACCATTGGTTGTACTTAGTTCGCCGGAATCGAACCATCTTGTGTCATTTATTCCCAATATGTCGATCTTAAGTCTTATTTTGAGTTATTAAGTATAATTGACCTATATTTTTATTCTTTGCTTCTAGTTCTTTTTTTTTTTGAATACACTGGTTTTGGGGCCGAGTTAAGCTCGAGACTGCACAGGACCAATGTTCACTAGAGACCCGGCCTTGTCGTGTCTAGCTCTAAAAACAAAAAACAAACATAAACACAAACACAGTCAAAACTGGAAAGAACACCAAATCCAGTCAAACTTCGCCCCTGACTCTCCGGCTCGATAGTGACTCCACACAACCCCCAGGAGAAAGAAAAAAGAAGAACAAAAGCTACACACACCGGTGGTTTTTGGGTCTGTTTGCTATGAGTGCTACAATACAACATTCAACTCAAGCCTGAAGAGGGTCCAACGACCCTAAACGGGTACAAAATGTCTATCTCATCCTACCTTCTACGGGAGACAAACTTAAAGACCAATCAGTTGTAAAATTCAAATCCAAAGACGGAGTGAGTGCATCAATCGTTTTTTCAGAAAACAATCTTCTTTTCCGTTTACCCCCAGCATGTAGCACATATTCAGCTGAACTCTACGCCATATACCGTGCTGTGAAACTTCTTAACGAGCTTAAACTCACAAAAGCCCTGATCATATTAGATATCCTTAGCTCTTTAAACTCATTAAAACACATTTTTTCGAAACATCCTTTTGAAAAGTTTCTAAAATACCACCTTTCCAAAACATGGAAGAAGCGTCCAATTTTTATGGGTTCCCTTACACGTCGGAATAACAGGAAATGAAGAGGCTGACAGGACTGCACGAGAGGTAATTTTAAGTGATTAATGAGCCGATAGACAAGTGTGTTTCCAGTGACTTAAAAGCTTATTTTAAAAATAAAGTGTTGTGTTTGTGGCCAAATAAGTGGTATAAAACTAATTCCAATCTAAATAAAATCAAAAATAATGTGTGTCAGTGGTTTCCATCGTAGAGCAATAGACGAGAACAAATTGCGGTTGTGCGTTTACGTCTAGGACATACCAGATTAAAGCACTCCTACCTTTTCACAAAAAAAATCCACCTATATGTGATCAGTGTAACGTCCGATTAACAGTCGAACACTTTTTAACAATTTGTAGTAAATATGACCTAGAAAGACAGCGCTACAAGATCCCAAACGCTCTACTACAGGCTCTAGGTCAAAACTGTTCCTGTGACAATATAGTGAAATATATATCAGATCCATAAACATTTTGTACAATCTGTAGGTGTCTAACTTTGTTATTTATATTTTGTTCCGTCGCTAGTAACCTTTTGGTGGATGCGACATCTTTTTCTAATAATAAAAAAAATGCATGGGAAAATGAACATAGTATTCGGTGGAATGATTCAAGTATAATCCTAAAAGAAACAGATTGTAAAAAGAGAATAATTTAAGAAACGGCTCTAATTATGCTAAATGAGACCAATTGTGCAAATTCCTCAAGTAGGATCTGGTTACCCAGATACTATAAAATACCAGTATTAGTAAGTCAGTTATATATCGAGGACACATCATTTATCTTTTTAAATAACATACATATACAATCGAAGTTTGGTGTTTATTAGTGTTTAAGACCAAATACTTACTATGTCGGGATAGTATTATGAGGTTTTTCACCTTGGAATTGCCACAATTTACTGTGGAATCACTAAAAGGAGAATTTTACTGTCATCACTGCATATGGTTGTCTTTTTGTTTAAAGACGAACCACATGCTATGATTTTTCTGACGGATATTTTTAAATTAAAGTTGATTTTATATAATCGAATGAACAATCTTACAATAAAGTCGTCCGGGGAATGCAACTCAACAATATTGGCAATATCATTTTAAAGTGGTCTACTTGATCTAATGGGGATACTTGGTCTAATGAGAATTAGTCAGACAAAATAAAATTTTTGAAAGAATTTTTGACCAAGTAACAGAGAAACAGAATTTGTTTACTTTATTAATGTTTTGTATTTTGAGAACAATTTTCGAAGTGGAAATTGAAACGTCAAAAATTAAACTTATTTTAAACTTAACTTGTGGCTTATTCACAATAAAAGTAGTAATTGCATTAGGATGCTACAAAAAAACAGTTCACGTAGATTTGACGAGAGGCATGTAGAAATAATGATCGCAAACAATGAGTAAATCTGACTTGAAGATGCAGAAACAATGTGTTAAGCGATTGTGATGTCCAACTGATTACGGTTTAGAAGCAAATGGAGCTGTTAGAATGACAGTTCGTAGTAATTGAAATCATATCGACTCACTAATATTTACCAGCAACAACTGCAAGCAGTATTTATCAGTCATCAAATGAACTGTGTAATACAACTAAAATTATTATTAACCCTTAACTGGTATGGCAAAAAAAAAATACATATAAGGTATGGCGGGGTCATATTTGACCTTTGGATTTTTTTGTGTAAATAACCAAAAAATTAAGCACATTATAATAAAAAAGTATTATATTAACACTGCATAAACCAAAAAATTCTATATCACTTACTGCTAGAAATAAATATATGGGGTTGACTTAAAAAACCACTCCAAGTAAAAAATCTCAAAAAATAACGAAAAAACACACTTGTATTTTCAAAAAGTAATAAATTCTTATTAAATATTGTTTAAATAAAGGATCAAAAACCAGATGAGAAATATTTAGTTATATACAAAAAATTTAACAAACAAGTATTAACATGATGATAACTACTCAATATTACACCTACTACAAAAATTTGATGTAACACAATGGTTTTGCTTATATGTTTTCCACACTTATTACATCTAAGTGATTGTTTATTATCATTACGTGGGCAAATATAACATCTCCCACGTTTAGGAGCTCTTTGCCTTGCCTGGTTTTGGTCGTCTACCGGGATGTGGCCAACTCGACGAATAAGTTCTCTCAATTCTCTGGGAATATTTACCATAACAGCACGCCAAACTAAGTGATTGTGTATTAGCTGTTTACCTAAATCAATCAAGAATTTTTGCTGTGTCAACCCAGATTCTGGATTAGCAGCGTTATATAAAACATGTCCATTGACACCAGCAACATCCATGATCCAAAACCAAATAGCTTGTGGCTATCTTCTAGTACGTCATCCTACTTTTAGTTGGCACAAGTTTGATCCAGTACATCCACCCCAACTTTGGTAATGTTGTAAAAGTCTATAATATCCGGTAGTTTCTTAGCTGACTCCAATACATTGTTGTTATGATGAAGACTGGACACTAGACAAACGGATCGGTTTTTTTTCGGTACGTAGGACACCAGGGTTACTTCTTTAGTAAATTCAAAAATAGATGAATAAACCGGACGTTAATTATTCCGTTTGCAAATAATCCGTTGACAAATGTCTTTTATTTTTCCGCATAGTACCAACGTAACTAAGTTTACAGCGGCGTAGCTCTTCAACAAGCTCTAGTGAAGAGAACCAGTTGTCACAAGTTACATTGCGATTGGAATTTACTATTGGTGCAATGAGCGAAAGAACATTTAGTGTTGGTATGGATAGCTTTTTTGGATTAGTTATTGCATCTTGTTTTCCAGTATAAACAAAGGCATTGATTAGATAATGAGTACGGGCGTCACACAGGCACATTATTTTGAGTCCGTATTTTTCAGGCTTACTCTTTATATACATTCTAAATTTACATTTTCTACGGAAACCGACGATCATTTCATCGGCTGTTAGGTATTCTCCACACCAATAATTAGTTTGACAGTTATTTACAAAATGGTAAAAAAATTCAGAAATTGCTGCCAGCTTGTCTCCATTTACAATACGCTGGTCTCTAGTTTGCGGATCGTCAAATCTCAAAGATGTCAGTAAAAAACTAAACCTTTTTGCTGTCATTACGGAACGGAATATATCACGACCAGTACCATTAGTTGCAAAGAGAGAATTTATATCTTCATTGTTTGATTTGAACATGCCTGCCAAATACAGAAGACCAAAACATTCTAACATTTCAATTTTGTTTTTTGTATGTATTAGGGCTTTCCTTATTTGAATCAATAAACTTCTTCTTCTTCAACATGGTTTATTGTACTGAATCCTAAAACGTTATCTCCATAATTAATTTGCAAACTGGTTATTTTTTCGTTGGTTCTCTCAATAATCTGGTCAATTATTTTATCACCAACTAACAGTTGGAATGCTTCAGCAGAAGTCATAGGTTTGTTTATTCGTGCTGGTCCAGCAAGTCCTGGTACATGTGACACGATATTTGTTGCACGAGTTCGGCTCAACGCAGGAGCTTGCTTTGACCATTTTTTTCTATTTCTCCCGTAATAGTAACTTTGCTGTTAGTTATCACTACTGTCATCCTCACTACTCGATTCGGTACCTGAGATTTAATCGTTATTATTCCCAGTGTCACTTTGATCACCAGCTTCAGAGTCAGTATCATGCTCACTAACAATTGTCTCTGCATCAGATATGTCGAAATCGCTGTCACCAATCTGTTCAGCTATGTCTTCTAACTCCTGTCGTGTGAAGGTAATTATTTAAAACTAAATAACTGACAATTGGCCTTTTTAAGGTATGGCGGGGTCAATTTTGACCCTATCGACGTCTAACACTTAACAAAGTACAAAGTCAACTGCAGCGACTACGTTCAAGTAATGTACTCAACGCCACAGACAAATAGCTGGACGGCGGCATTGCCAAGTGTTCTCCTTTTTCTGGAATGTTAATAACCATTTTTGGGGTCTAAAATGACCCCACCATACCAGTTAGGGGATAATACGCACATCTGGATAATAAAGAGTCGCTTCGCCTTACTTGTGATCTTATAGAGCAACGATACCAGTAAATTGCGTTGGCAACGATGGAGTTAAATAAACTAGTTGACTGCCTCTAGATGCAAACAGTGGTGCTGAATCTTTCTTCCAAAGAGTGCTGCAAGAAATTGCTGGCTATCGATAGTAGTCGTATTTTTGCCATTTCGTCCCATCGAAAAACAAATTTTTTAATAAAGTTTTCCCGAACATCATCACTAAATACAAAAATTACAATTAGTTAAGTCAAAGAAGAATTTTAGTAACAAAGAACAAGAGTATAGATGACTTAAACTTAAAAGTTTAAAGAAAAATCGTTAGTTCTAAAATCGACTAAAAGTTGGATAGTTTGTTATTTTAATTAAAAATCTGAAACATCTAACACAATTTAACGGGACGTATTAGTTGGTGCAAACCTCAACAGTCAATATAATACTAATATTCCTATAATGACAAAGGAATTTATCATTCCGAGAATTCCGATGAAACCACTCGATATTTCATACAAATTTATAAATAGACCACATAAGCAGTATTTATAGTTCTATTTATAAATAAACCATAATAATGCAGTAGTTTAATACCTGAACAAAAAACGTCTATGGGATTTAGAATCAAATAATAGTTTTATTTTACGATAAGGGCTTTTAGTTATTAGCTTTAATGGGGTAATGCTTTGATTTTTATTTCAAAACTCTACTGACTGTAGACGAATGCAGCAAATCAATTTATAGATTTCGGTTGAATAAAATGTTATGCGAATATACGAATAAAAGAGAATTAACCCGTAACAATTTCTTATTTTGTCAGTTTGTAAGTTCATAAAATGCCTAGCCTTATACAACAATGCAGACTGAGATATGTAACTTCGTTAATTTGACTTTAACGACAATTAAGGTTGACTGTGAGAAATTTTGCTCAAGTTTAGAGTTTCAAAAACATCAATTTTGAAAGTCTGGAGAGAAACAGACTTTATTTTAAAGGCGAACTTCGACGCAGAATTTATAATTCGTCATTTAGCTTTCCCTAAAACAGCCAAATTATTTCTTCTTTATGGTTTTGTTTTGATTTTAAGTAAATTGAGATAGCTATTACCACAAAACATCCTGAGGTGGAAATTCGAAACGACATTAATTATTTATCTGTTTTACACAGAGCTTTTAAAAAAAACTACGCCATGAGGTCTTTTAGGATAAAAGAATAATGTACATATTTGTAATCACATCGAGTTGGAAAATTTATGTTAAATAATTTATTAAAAAATTTAAAATATAACACTGTTATTAACAGAGCTTGGATTTATAGGCAACAATAATTATTGCAGAAAACAGCGTCTAAATGGGCAAAGATTTTTATTAAAAAAACGCAGAAATAGACAATATTGGCAAATAACTTATTATATGAGTCCGCAGATGCAAAACTTTGTATTTACCGTATAAGTCAAACTGAGTTATTTGCAAAAAACTGATAAATTTTGCAGAAAACCTTAGCTTTGTCAAAGGGCACTTTTTGTGAAAGATAAATGCTTTATAATAATGTAAAATTATTATCCCAAATTTACCCATGCGGCTCACACTCCTTCGAAGGAGTAAATTTACTCATCCCAGATACCTACGGTATTAAAATGATTGAGCTCTGGTGGGACTCTTTCCATGTTATCGAGTCCTAATTGACTTGGTACGTCTGCGTATCTCCCAAAAATTTTCGTAGGCATCTGGACGTCGAAAGTAGCACAGCTTTCTGCATGATATTATATAGATGTTCATTTAGACTCAGCTTTTTTATGTTTTCTAGGAGGTTCTTCGGAATGACTACAGTGGTAGAGAGAACAATTATTATTATTATTCCAGATTTAGCCATACGGCTCACACTCCCTCTAAGGGGAAAATTCACTTATCCCAGATACCTACGGTATCAAAAGGATTGAGCTCTGGTGTGACTCTTTCCATGTTATCGAGTCCTAGGTAACTTGGTACGTCGGTGTATCTCCCAAAAATTTTTGTACGCATCCGGACGTCGAAAGTAGCACAGTTTTCTGCATGATCTTATGTAGATGTTCAGTTAGACCCAGCTTTTTTATGTTTTCTGGAAGGTTCTTCGGAATGACTCCAGTGGTAGAAATATTAATAGGTATCGAGTACTTTCCAGTCTCCATTGTATCCTTATTTGTATTTCCAAATCTCTGTACTTGGCAATATTTTCGTTGTACTTAATACGCAGATTATTGTTGTATAGCCACATCGATTAGTGTTATTTATCTCGTTAGTTTATTAGTTATCACTAGATCTGATCTATTAAGTGCTACAGTCTGGTATGTGAGCACAGTGCGATCCCAGTATTGCTAGAGAGCACTCAAGCATATTCTCAGAAACGTATTGATAATATGGAAGATGGTTATTTTGTAGAAATCCCAGATTAAAAGCTATCTCTTGATGAAGGATCTTTTTTACTGAGTCATGCCGTTCCTTATATTCAGTTGCAGCAAATGCCTGGCAGCCCACTGTAAGATGTTGGATGGTTTCTTGGGCTTGACATCCATATCGGCATTTGTCGTTTTGAACCTGAGGGTCTTTGGCGATATATTTGAGGTAATTTTTGGTTGATGCAGCCTAATCCTGAATGGTAAACAATGAACCTTCTGTGTCAGGGAACATCTTTCCTGATGTCAGAAAATAGTTCGACGCTATATTGTCGACATAGTCTTGACTGACTTCATTCTAATATCGCCCGTGTAGAGGTTTACCCATCCAGATGCGCATTTTTTCGTTCTTAGTAAAATGGTTTATGCGCATTTCTTGTTCCCTCAGTTTTATCGGTGTTAGTCATCTACTGCACAAATCACACGATGAAGAGTAGATGATGTCTCCGCCTGCATCTAAAAATAAGTTCTTAAATTAGTATTCTGTTTTTCTAATTGCTCGCTTAAATCCATAAGCCCTCGTCCTCCTAAATACCGCGGTAATGTCGTTCTTTCTACTGCACTTCGAGGATGGTGTATTTGTGCCTTTGTCAGGTGTGTTCGTACGTTTTGCTGAAGATTTTCTATATCTGTTTTGTCCGTTTTTGTCCACTTAACAATACCAAATGAGTAGCTAATCGCGGAACATGCATAGGTGTTTATTGTCTTAAACATATATTTACTAATAAGGAGTGAACGAAGCAGCTGTTTTACCCTTTGTATAAAACCAGTAGTTATCTCAGTTTTCATTTGCTCATGGTCAATCTTCCGCGCTTGCTTAATTCCGAGGTATTTATACATATCATTTTCACCTATGATCTCTATGTTCTGGCCGTTTTGCATATCGAATCCACCAGACTAAACCTTTGCTTGGATTATATTTAAGACATGGCACTTGTCAAGACTGAAGTGCATAATAATATCATTAGAGAAATTTTCTACTGTTGTCAGCATCTGATCCAGGTGGCATCGAGCGGAAGTCAATAGTTTTAAATCATCCATATACAATAAATGATTACGCCTTGCCACAACGGTAGTGTTATTTTTGATGCTAAAACTTGTGTCAGTTGAGTTTAGTAGCTGGAATAGGGGGTTCGTCGCTAGACAAAAACTACAGTGGGCTCAGCGAGTCTCCTTGAAATAGGCCCCATTTGATTGTAATATTTTCAATTTTGATACATCTGTTTAGGCTCTATGATACTGTTTAGAGTACAGTGTTGGTAGATACGCCGGACTACACAGGATATGACCAATTTATATAGAGTTGGAAGACAAGTAATTGGGCGATAATTCGTTGGATCTTGAGTGTTATTTTGATATTTTGGTATTAAATAAGTTGTTGCCTGTGTTAGGAAAGACGGGATTTCCTGCGGATTAGAAATAGTATGATTAGTTAATGCTAAAAAGCACTCATTAATACTTCAGAACTTCTTAAGCGAGCAGTTCTAAATGCCGTCTAGTTCAGGAGATTTCCAGTTATGAAGCTCTTTGATAATATTTGAAACTACTTCAGTAGTGAAGGGTTCGTAGAGAGCAGTAACGTAGTGTTGGCAGTTGTGCGCCATATCTTCGATCCATCCACCATTGGTGTTAAGAGCAGCTGGTATGGAAAGTTGATTTCCTCAAAAATCATAGATTTCTTCTTGGCTTGGGTACGATTTATTGGCACTTTCTGCAGTAGAATGAGTTTCCGATAGAACGCATTCTCGGCATTCTGAAAAAGCGTATTGTCGGATTTTCGTTTGTTACTAATTTTGTATCTCCTTAGTCGGCCTGAGTAAATGGAAAGTTTTTGTTTTAATTTCTCCAGGCACTGTTGTGCTGTGTTGTTTTCTGGATTATATTGTGAGTGTCTTTTGGTGGTTAGCATTATTTCTTCAGCTCTTCTGATAACTTCTCTACTTGTTGTTCCTCGAACATATTCGGTGATTTGACCAATGTACCTACGTAATGCTTCAATTTTAATTAGCAGCCGTTTGTCTTAAGGTGCAGCTCTGTTATCTGTCCTTCCGATATTAGTACCCCGTCGTGTTCTGATCTTTATTATTATTATTTATTTATTATTTATTATTATTATTTGCTTTGAACCGAGAATGTTAAAAAATATTTGTTTCACTGATGAATGTACTTATATGCTGAATGGTACTGTAAATAAACAAAACTGTCGGTACTGGAGTGATGCGAACCCACATCGATTCAGAGAAGATCACACTCAATATCCTGAAAAACTGAATGTTTGGGCAGGAATATTATCATGCTATAATTGATCCCTTGTTGATAACAGGCAATTTAAGTGGCCACATTTGTCTCGATATGCTGGAAAACACCATCGAACCTTTAATTGTGCATGAATTAGAGAACCAAAGAGACGATCAAGAGAACCTAGCTCTAGACGAAGATTTGCTGCACTTCCAACAAGATAAAGCACCTCCTCACTATGCGGCCTTAGTTAGGCACTGGTGGGATACTAATTATCCGAACAAATGGATTGGAAGGACAGGTCCTATTGAGTGGTCACCGAGGTCACCAGACTTACCGCCACCTGACTTTTTCTATGGGGTTACCTTAAGTCAGTTGTTTATAAAACTAAACCTGCGTCTCTAAACTAAAATTCTTTGGGAAATGGCGAGAAAGAATTACGCAAGCATTTCGCGCTATTAGTAGAACAACATTTGCCAAAGTTTATGCAGAATTTAAAAATAGGTTGAATTATTGTTAACAAAATAACGGTTTGAACATTTACTTAATTGACATTTTTAACAAATTTGTAGTTCAACAAAAACCTCATTAAATTTTCCATTTAAGCCAAAGTTTCACAATAAATTATTGCTTCACCCTGTATAATTATTATTTATATCATCGGATAGCATTTTTTAAGTCTTTTTAATGATGTATCACAAGTAGGGGTTTGCAATTTAAACTTTTTTGGTTGTGGTGGGTAGGGCCCTATGGGGTTGATGGGGAGTTTTCTTTAATGTCATTTTAGTTCCCCCTTACTATCCTAGAAACGGTTTTAAGCATTTTTCAATATCAGCTTTTTATTCGTAAGATATAGTCCATTGTAAGTTTTATAATTGACACACTGTATAAAATATAACGATTTTTTTCTTAGAAATTTATTGTGTTTGCTATGAAAGAAAGAAAAATATGAAAATTCCTAGTTTTGCATGTAAATACATTTTATTAACATTTGCAATTACGTGATAATAGTTAAAAATTATTAACAATATTAGGGGTTCTTGGATTAGTCTGTGTTGCAAAACTAGTGTGTTACGAATAAGAAAGAAAGCATATGGAAGTAACATTTTAGTCAACAGTTTATTTTTATCCAAAGTACAAAAGGTCTTAAAAATTATGTGTATATATTTATATTCTTTCCTAAAGTCTAATTTCCTCTGGGTCCTCATTATCAATATGATCATTTTCTGCAGCACTCTCGTTATTATTTGTCTTTACGCCAGTATCTATTTTGTTATAAAATGTGAGATCCTGTTGGCCTCTGAAATTTCTCCAATATATTTACTAAGGATAGTGCAATGTAACTAAGATTGCAATAAAGAAATCTGTTCCCTTTTCGTATTATAGACTTACTAAACCCTATGTTAGAACGATAAAATATTTCTCTCATTACCGTGGCCGTATCACTTTTATCCTTAGAAAATATAAATATTTTCGAGGCATTACATTTAAAATGCCGCTTGGAAGGTTTTTTAACAACATTACTCGTCTTTTTCCAGGCTTTATATCTGCCAGTCCTTCTGTTCTGAAGTGTTCCTGTCCTGTTTCTGAAATTCCTTCGTTCTGAGATACGCATAACAAGCATCCATTCATGGAGTGCCGAATGAAATGTGGTAGTGTTTATTAACGTATGTTTGGAAATATGATAACTTCACGGAATGATGTGAATAACGTTGACAGTACATTCTGTAAAGCTTTGTAAAATTCAGTTTATCGTAGAAGAGTAAGAATGAAAGACGTTACGCACCTTTTATATAATAGACAAATACCATAAGATATAATTAAAAATCATTAAAACTTTCGAGGGTTTATATAAGGACAACAAAATGCAGGCCAGAATAGATAAAACTTGCAGATGAAACAGACACAGGCATATCTATAAGACAGGGAGAGTCGATAAGCCCTCTACTCGTTAATCTCATCATCATCATAAGTAGCTCGACAATCCGTTGTGGATATTGGCCTGCTCACAAAGAAGTCGC
Organism: Diabrotica undecimpunctata; assembly: GCF_040954645.1. Lineage (NCBI taxonomy): Eukaryota > Metazoa > Arthropoda > Insecta > Coleoptera > Chrysomelidae > Diabrotica > Diabrotica undecimpunctata. The sequence continues at coordinate 44,742,419 of NC_092806.1, forward strand.
CACTCCTGTCGATTCTTGGCAACTTCCCTCTATCTTCTAACCCTTGGAATCTGTAGGTCTTCTTCCACATCATCAATCTATCTTCTTCGTGGTCATCCTCTGCTTCTTGTGCCCTATGGTTTTGAAAATGTTAACATCTTTGATTATTATTATTGATGGTAAGACACTATGGGACAGAGCTAGAAGTACAGATATACGACATAGATGCAAGGTGGAGAACATCAAAAACTGGGTAAGAAATAGAAGAGTAGAATGGAATGATCATATAAGCCGAATGACAACAAATAGAGTAGTAAAGACGGCAAGAGACCGTTCCCCAATAGGAAGACGATCAGTAGGAAGACCACGCAAACGATGGAATGACAACTTACTGGAGGCACATTGAAAAACAGACAGAGTCATGTCTATATAAAAAGAAGAAGAAGAAGTTCATTCTGCCATATAAGTACTATTAGTTTATGGATTGCTTCAAAAAGTTGATCACCATCTTTTTTATACATTTCCGAACAGATTTTATGGATTTCTGGGGCTTTATTGTCTTTCGAGTTTTAGGATGGCATTTGACACTTCTTCTCTTGTTGGGTCTTCACTGTGTAGTTGATGCTGTAAATTTTGTTGATTTTCTATGTTCCTCCTTTAATATCGTTTATATTTAGATGTTCGCTGAAATGTTGTGTCTATCTGTTAAGAACCGAGTTTTTATCATATAGTATTTCACCGTTAATATCTTTACAAATTTTTAATCGTGGTTTAAATTCTCGACGGCTATTATTTAAGGATTTGTAGTGTTTCCCCGTTTCATTTTTATCGAATAAACTTTGTATTTCATTGAGAGTGTTTTGTTCGTATTCCCTCTCCTTACGTCGATGGATACGTTTTTTCTCTCTTCTAAGATGTCTATACTCTTTTTCTTTTTTTCGTGTACAACCTGCGTCGATGGTTTTTTGATATGCTGCGTTCTTTCTATTTGTGGCCATTTCGCACACATGGTCAAACGAATGATTTCTTTTTTCTGACTTGGTTTTGCTCAATATTTAAACCGATTTCTGTAACACAATATCTCGTATATTTGCCCATAGTTGATTCATGTTCTTCTTCTTCCAAGTTTTTTATCCTTATTTGATCTTCTATTTGCTGACTGTATACATTATGCAATATTCGGATCTTTTAATTTATTAATATCGATTTTTTCTCTTCTTCTCCCGATCTCCTTTTTTAAATTGGATAATCTCTCTAATTGGATAAATCGTACTTTAACTAAATAGTGATCACTATCTATGTTTGCTCCTTTAAAAAACCTAACATCTAATAAGTTAGAGCAGTGTCTTGCATCGATGATTATATGATCTATTTGGTTAATCGTTTCATTATCAGGAGATTTCCAAATTCCCTTATGTGTATCTTTATGGAAAAATCATGTCCCAGCTATTACCATGTTCTTAGACATCGCAAAGTTTATTATTCTAAGACCGTTATCATTAGAGTCTATGTATAGGCTCTCTGTTCCGATTATGGGTGAAAATATATTCTCTCTTTCTACTTGGCATTAAAGTCTCCTGCTATTATTTTGGTGTCATTTTTTGGGCACTCATCGTACCCTCGGTCTAGTGCGTCATAGAACATGTCTTTTTCATCATCCTCTTTTTCTTCCGTTGGAGCATGGATGCATGGAGCAACTTCCCTTCAAGTCTTATTCGACATATCCTATGATCAATAGCTTTGAAATCGATTACACTATGTTTGACATTGCTGCTTACAATAAATCCAGTACCAAATTCGTGTCGGGTAGGATGTCTACTGTAGTAAATATTACAGTTATTTTTTTCCAGGATGCCTGAGCTAGTCCACCTTATTTCCTGAAAAGCAATTATATCTGCTTTGGCTTTATTGATTTCTTGTATGAGTAGAGCCGTGGCTCCAGGCTGATAAAGGCTTCTTACGTTTCACGTGCAAATTTTTAAATCATTATCGTTATTTCGTTTGCGAGTTCGTCGTAGGTTAGACAGTCCGGGTTCTTTTTTTGTAGCTCTCATAACAAAAGGTTTTTTACAGGGTTGGGTAGTTAACCCAACGTCAAACCCCTTCTTCGGAGGAATTGGATACCGGATCTCCAGTTGGGTTGCTCGGTTAACAAGGGACACCAGCGTGAAGGTGAGAGTCGGATTTGAGTAGAAGAGGCTAATTGGAGTAAACTGGAATTAACTCCATGTTAACTCCTTTATCCCCCCGTTAATCTTATGTTGGATGAAATAATTTAAACCGTGAAGAGAGGTACAGGTTATAAGATTGGAAATAAAGAAACTGCGATTTTGTTCTATACAGACCATAAAAATAGCAGGAAATAAGGACGAATTACAAAATTGATGGTCTATAAATTCAATAAAATGACAAAGAAATTAAACATGATCATTTTAGAATAGAAAAAAAAAATAGCAGTCATCCGCAAAGAACCGGTCAGATGTAAAATAGAAATTGATGAAAACAGAATTAAACAGATTATGGAAATCAACTATTTAGGCATCACACTACCCACTTATAGTGATTTAGAAGCAGAGTTAAAAAACAAATATAGAAAGCCACAGCTAAATAGAGCAACAGAATCTCTAAACTATACAATATAAATAAACGGACACATGGGATGGAAACTAAGATAAGAATTTAAAACAGTGGCTATAAAAGTAATAACGACATACGTGGCAGAAACAAGATATAATACTTTTAAAATACAAAGGATGTTAGAAACAGCAGAAATATGAAGACGAACCACGAGAAATACACCGAGGGGTCAAAAAAGGAGTGACGAAATCAGAACAGTATTGAAAGAGGAAAATAATAGGTGAGTGAATACTAAGTAGGAAGAGAGAATAGAAATAATTATATAGGTAGGATTACAGACAGGTAGTTAAGTAGAAGAAGAACGGGTGGACTATGCAAAAGATGGAGCGACAATATAATAAGTCAGAACTGCCTAATAAAAAAACAGTAGTAGAAGAAGAAAAGTTTACTTCGAAACTGATTAATAAGATGTATCTGTTTTTTTGTTGGTTATTTTTTGCCAAATTTTGATCTGCAAAATTTGTTTTGTGAAGCTTGTAGAATGGTTTGTTTGTTTACACTTTAATTCAGAATGATTAATGAGTTCTTTAATTATGAAATTACTTACTTACTATTTGTTACTATTTTACTAATATGTTTCATTTAATAATGAATTTACATTTCAAATTTGTTTGTTTAACTAATGTGATCTGTTTATCCCTTTCTGAAATTGTGTACGCATACAATAGATTTATTCAACCAAGTTTCAAATTTATGCTGTCAGGTACAAAAAAATAAAAAAAAAACATATATTATAAATGCGTTTCACAGTTGTCTGGGGAGTAAAAAGCAGCAAAAAATATCAAGCTAACATAAAACTCATAAAGCAAACACGTGACTGTTAAATTGTGAGATAAAATAGACACGTTCTGTGTAAAAAGTTGTATAGAATAATATGTTGTATTAGAACATATATCATTTATTAAAAATTGAAGTATTTGAAAATATTGGATCCAACGCTGACATATATAAAGATTTTATTCGAAGAAGAATAAGAAGAAAACGAAAATTTTTAAATAGCGTGATATAATACTTATAATGATAATATCATCATCATTAACAGCTATTTCATCCATCGTCAGATGTAAGCCTCCTTTAGATGTGTCCATTCATTTCTGTTTGTTGTTTTTGCATCCATTCTTGACCAGCCATTCGCTTCGTTCAATGGTTGTCTTCCATTCTTCATATGTGTCTTGCCCAGCTCCATTTTAACATGACAATCTTTTGGATTACATCTGGAACTTTTGTTCGTCTTCTTATTTCTTCATTGGACATCTATATTATTGTTAAAGGTCCATGTTTCAGTTCTATATGTCAGTACCGGCAGCAAGTACTGATTAAAAGTTTTTGACTTCAAATTATTTGGTAAGTTTGATTTAAAGAGTTTAAATAGTGAAGTGCCCTCATATCGAATACTTTTTTTTTATCCCTAATATTAGTTTTAATACGTCAGTTAATTTATGAATATTTTAGACAAGTAATAGACTATAGAGAATCATTTATTGAACGAAAATAAATCATTTCTACAAAGTAAAAAATAAAATTTCAATTTTTATAACAAACTCTAAATTTACACTGACAAAAAAAATGTTCCTAATACCGGATATTAGGATAACGGGATAAAATTAACCATCGAGGCAGAAATCATAAATATATGTGTCTTTTTTGTCTACATTGGTGCAGTCGGTGTGAGCCCACTTAAAACACTTTGAGCACTGAATCCATTGTTCGCCCGAGGTATCTTCAAAGAAGAGTCCAGTACAAAACATACATTCTGCTTTCTCTTTCCCAATGTCACACTCTATATCAGAATCATTATCTAAAATGGTCATGGTATAAACTGGAGGAGTATTGTTTATATTTGTACTGTTCTTGTAGATACAGACAGTAGCCTCGTTTTATATCTCTTCTTTAACTGGCTTTGCTATCAAAATTTGTATTAAAATCCATTAAATTGGTTGGCCAGAAACAACCAGCAGACTGGTAAAACCAGTCTATGTTAAGGCCCCCATACACACTTCAACTTGTTGTCCAACTTGGTTGTGTTGATGGTGAGATTAAACTGTGAGTGGGCAGGTTGAGTGACTCAAGAAGAAGTTGAACAACCGAGTTGAAGAAATCAAGCCGTCTTTGATTTTAGTGGGCGGAGCCTAATGTTGGGCGAAACAGTTGGAGTGTGTGTGTGCATGTTGGTCAACCTGGCTTTCAACATCAGTTCGTTCGTCTCTAGTTTACTTACTCTGTGGTTCTTCTTATTGTTGTGCACCTGCTCAGTAGATCAAGACTCGTCGTTGTAATTTGTGTCAAGTTTGTACTGTTTATTTCCAGTGTTTATGATAAACTATTGCGATGGTTACCGTACCGAACAATGAAGCATGGGTAAATGCGATTAAGAAATATCGCAGTCTATCGCAGCTGTGGAAAATCAAATCAGATGTATACAAAAATAAAGGTGCAAAAAACAAGGGCTGGGACGAGTTACTAATTCATTTTAAAACAGTTGAACCCGATGCGACACTTGATTCAATGAAGAATTCAAATTTATTATTATTATTTATTTATTATATGTTTTGTTCCATTTCACCTTTATCGCGTTTTGAATTAATTAATATTTAGATGCTTTTCACACGAATGAATTTACCTTTACGGAAGTCACTTTCGACCGCTCCCGGTCATCTTCAGTCGAAAATGACAGTAAAGGTAAATTCATTCGGGTGAAAAGTATCTCATCATCATCATCTAGCCTTAAGAGTCCACTGCTAAACATAGGCCTCTTCCTCATGTTTCCAACCCCGTCAATCTTGCGCCGCTCTTATCCAGTTTTAATTGAGTCTTCTTAAATCGTCAGTCCATCTTGTAGGTGGTCGACCGACGCTTCTCTTGTCTTCCCTTGGCCTCCATTCCAATAACCTCTTTGTCCATTGCCCATCTGTCATTCTGGCTATGTGTCCTGCCCATCTTCATTTTAGTCTGGCTATCTTCTCGATGATGTCAGTCACTCCGGTTCTTCTCCTGACGTCTTCGTTGGTTATTCTGTCTCGCAGAGTTATTCCTAACATGGACCGCTCCATTGTTCTCTGCTTGACTCTCAGTTTGGTAGCTACTGCTTTTGTTAAGGTAAGTGTTTCTGCTCCGTACGTCAAGACTGGGAGGACGCACTGGTCAAATACCTTTCTCTTTAGGCATGTGGGCAGCTCACTTTTAAAAGTTTCTCCCAGTTTTCCAAATGCTGCCCACCAAAGGCCGATTCTTCTCTTCAGTTCATGAGTCTGGTTATCACTGCCAATCATAATTTCATGTCCCAGGTATTTATATCTATCTACGAGTTCTATTTCTTTCCCACCAATACTGATGTTCTGGTTGGGTATCAAATTGGTCATGATTTTTGTTTTCGAGATATTTATATTTAAACCTACATTTTCTGTAGCCACAACGAGTTCCTGTACCATCTCTCTTGCCATACCTAGATCTTCAGCTATTATAAGTATATTATCGGGCGAAACGTAAGTTGTTTAGATATTCTCCATCTATTTTTATTCCCTTTGTCATCCCATCCAAATTCTTAAAAGCATGTTCTAGCACCGTATTAAAAAGTTTAGGTTACATTGGGTCTCCTTGTCTAACCCCCGTTCTATTTTTATGCGATTACTGTTAGTATGTAATCTGATAGTGGTTGTTGCCTGCAGGTATATTTTGTATAATAATTTAGTATATCTATAATCTAGCCTGCATTCTTTAAAAGTATCTAAATATTAATTATTTATTATTATAAAAGTGATTCTATAAATATATCTTACCTTAATAATGCCTGTTCTTTTAAGCGCACAAATTATTCCTTCACAGGTTTCCATAACTATTTTCCCAATTGTCTGAGGTGCGATGGCCGTCAGAAACTTCAAATCCTCAAACGACTGACCTGTAGCTAGAAACCTTAATGTAGTAGAGAGCCGTTCATTTACTGAAATTGCGTCTCTCATTATCGTATCTTGTTTAATAATCGCAGGCTTTATCATTTCAAGCAATTCCTGATAAATGATATCATTCATTCTGAGAAAATTGAAGTAATCTTTCGGTGCTGTAACTTTCAATTCTGTTAACAAATTTGTATGTGAAAATTTGGAACGTTTTTGCAGCCACTCTTTTGCCCATATTTTTCTTTTCCTACGTTTCTTCTCACTTTCTATGCACGAAGTAATAATAATTGTACATAATAAAATTTCTTCTTCATCCGATATTGTTGATGCCAGCACTTCTACTGATGTTGTCCAACTGTGTTGGGCAACTAGCTTTCGAGTTGATCAACCAAATTGAGAGACATGGTTGGACAACAAGTTGCAGTGTGTATGGGGACCTTTATGCACTTTGTATAAATTAAATATAATGTATATGATTTAATAATATAATAAAAGCAATACGTACAAAACTTATCCAGAAATCACTTTTCGAAATTACACTATTAAATCTAAATTAAGCACTAATTAATACCGATAAGTCAAACTGGATTTTAATTGTACTTGGCACACGTCTTACTCGTTCGAGTGCTAGAACAGAAATGATTCGATTTTTAATATTATTTATAATTTGTCAAGGTATCATTCGATACTAGTCTATCAGTGTATCAATTTTTATTTAGATCATCAATACTGCATTTATTTCTTAATCAAGCTAATGTATGCTTCCAATTTAGGCAGTTCTGTTAATTAAAATTGCTAGATTTAGTAGCAAGAGACCGACGTTACATTGAGAATTTAATTATTTACATTTCCTAACTTTAAGTAATTGGTAAGTATATGTACATGTCGTTCATCTACTTTGTAGATACTACTGGATTACTTTAGAGATTATCCATTTTAGAGGCAATGGAAATGTATTTTTAGTAAATAATTAGGTAACCTATATTGTACTTTTTGTACACGTCACAATACATATGTAAATTATGAAAATAATATTAGGCCTATTATTGTTGTAAACAAAAAAAAATCGAATATAATTCCATTGATTTACACTTGGAATTTTATCAGCCCATAGAACAGGCGGGTTTTAGAAAAGGCTATGGAACAAACGATCACCTATTGGTAATAAAAAATCTTATAGAAAAATGCACTGAATATAATAAATCACTAGCTTTAATAGTTGTCGACTATGAAAAGGCATTCGACACCGTAAATCAACAAAAAATGTTGGAAGCCTTGACAGAATGCCGAATTGACTATCGGTATATAAATATAATTAAACACATATACCAAAACGCAACAGCCAGTGTTAGAGTGGGTGATCGTCAAATCCAGAAATTCCCGATACAACGTGGAGTAAGCCAGGGGGACACCATATCGCCGAAACTGTTCACTACGCTTTTGGAATATATATGTAAAAGGGGAAAACTGACCGACAAGGGCATAAACATAAGCGGAGAAAAGCTTAGCCATCTAAGGTTTGCAGATGATATTGTACTAATAGCTGATAGGATAGATGAGGCCAAAGAACTTTTAAATCATCTCTACCTTTCCTCGTTAGAAGGGGGATTGAAAATAAATATATCTAAAACCCAGATGATGACAAATCTTGTAGTCAGCGAAGATATATGCGTAGGAACAAGATCCATAGACCAGGTAATGGCCTATAAATACCTAGATCATAAGATTCGCATAGGAAAAGATAACCAAACCGTTGAGCTTCTCCGTCGTATAAGACTGACTTGGGCAGCCTTCGGCAAGCTGAACCAAATTTTCAAATCGTCTGATATACCAATATCCCTTAAATGAAAAACGTTTAATCAGTGTGTTTTGCCAGTGTTAACTTACGCTGCGGAAACGTTGACCATGACAAGGAGAACAGTTCAAAAGATCCGTGTGTGTCAAAGGGCGATGGAGCGTGCTATGTTGGGCGTTTCACTACGAGACAAGCTCCCAAATCGCCAGCTACGACAAAGAACAGGAGTGGCTGATGCAGTAGAGAGAGTAGCAACACTGAAATGGAACTTGGCAGGTCACGTGGCTCGAATGACAGATAATAGATGGACAAAGCGGATACTGGAATGGAGACCAAAAGATGATGCCTACCGAAGCAGAGGTCGTCCACCAACACGTTGGACCGACGATCTAAAACTTTGTCATAGGAATTGGATGCAAGAGGCACAAGATCGAAATAGATGGAAAATTGTGAGGTAGATCTATGTCCAGCAGTGGATAAGCGAAGATTGAATGATGATGATGATGATTTACACTTCCCTGTATTCTGGGGCAAATATAAACTACTAACGTTTTTTAAATTATAAAATGCAATATTATAATAGTCAGAGTAAGTGTAAATAAACCGTAAGTGTTTTTTAACAATTAAAAAATCACAACACAATTTTAAAGCGAATCCTTTGGCTGTGATTAAATTATTTGAGGCGGTTTTCAAAATTTCGCTAGATCCCGTACATATGTTTATCGAAGAATTTTCTTAAATCAAAAGCTACTTACTACTAAATAATTATTACATAACATTGTAAGAACGAAGATTAGGGATATTGTGGAAGAAATTGCAAAAATGAAATGGCGCTGGGCAGGTCACGTAGCCCGATATAATGACAACAGGTGGACACGGAGAATTCTAGAATGGAGACCAAGGACGACAACAAGAAGCACGGGAAGACCTCAAAAAATATGGGTAGATGACATAAGAACAGTGGCAGGCAAACAGTGGATTAGATTGGCGCAAGATAGAGAAAGATGGAAGCAATTGGGAGAGACCTACATTCAGGAATGGATGGAAAATGGTTGACAAAGAAGAAGAAGACATAACATTGGCAGATAACTTTTATTAAAAAAAAACATGAGGAAAGAAAAAAAATTAAACCAGAAACGGGAAACAGTTCACCGGTATCAAAACCTATTGCAATCGTTAACTAATTATTCCTACCGCACGTAGATTTGGGTAAACATGATGAAACGGTGTCACTTTCTGCGAAATAGCTAATATTATCTTCTACTGGCTACCTAAAGTTCGAAATAGTTTTAAAAGTTCTCCTTGCTAATTTTATGCTATATGACCCATCTTCCTTTGGAATCCCATCTACAACCTAACCAACACAGTATTCGATAATCTTCGGTTTTGTTTAGATAAACCATTATAAGTTTTGCAAGGGTTTCCAATTAATAAAGGTAAGGTCAGGTGTTGTATAAACTTCATATTTTGGAGCATTTAGTTTTGCGTTCTTTGCAATAGTTACCCATTTATGCGGCAAGTATACAGAGATATTTTTGGCTGCGGTTTCTATTCTAGTATGCATTAAGTCACATTCCGTTTGACTGTGACCAAATATAAGAAATTTTTGATCGATTACTTCAATAGGTAAAGCCCGAACAGCATACAGAAACATGGCAGCAACAAATTGATTTTTCTTCTGATCTCCGCAAGTTTTACTGAATAGTCTAACACTTTTAAACGTTTAGAGGAGGCTCCTAAGATGGTGAAACAAGCAAGACGCTAGTTCTGAGGGCCCACGTCCATCCTCAATCTCAGTCCTCATGAAAGATTTACCAGTCTTATTTCCAGTATTGAAAATTATAAAATTATAAGTAGTAAGTTTCATTTTATAAAATAGAACCGGATCTGTCGGATCTGTTGGAACGTACAGGACCTGTTGCAGATCAAAATTACAGACGTGTATGGTTGAGTCGTTTAACGCAGCGGCAATTTTATCAGAATTTTTTTCATCTCTTGCCCTGTTCTTTAGTTGTATGTGACAATCGTAGTTCTGCTGTAGAGTGTGATTGTCTGCAGGATTTGCTTTTTCAGAGTACACACTGATCTTTCTGTGGTATATAGGATTATAAGAATAAATTAAATTGATTATTTAATACTTCTCGGTGGTACTATTCTTGGAGACAAGTTTTATTGTTTACCTTGCACTGTGATTGATAAAGTTTGAACATGGTAGAAATATTCCATTTTGGATCCAAGTAAAATCTTTTTTAGTTTTTGCGGCAATAATGAGATTCCTTAGTGGGAAAATTTTTTGATATGTTCTTTCAAAAATACAAAAATATTAGTGATTCATCGTATATTTTTGATGTTCCACAGCCGTCCCTTTTATTATGTTCAGTAGTAGTACGATTGGAGAAACGCGTTTTAATTGCAAAATTTAGTATTTCTTTTTATACTTCTTTTTTTAATGATAAAATGAAAGTTTAAAGTTCTTGATCGTCTTGAATTTTCTTCTGTTACGATCCTTTTTTTGCAATGTCTAACTTCTACTAAACTATTTATAAAATCACGTTGTCTATTATTGTTTCAAAGTTTTCAGTTAGATTTAATAATAAGAAGTCGCTGTTCCTTGTCTATTTGTGCATTGCATTTGAGCCTACAATTGTAAAATGTGAAGATTAAATTTTCAAAAAGAGTAATATATATACATTACCTACAACTATCGTAGCAAGGTTTACTTATTGATTTTCCTGGTACGTAGTTACCCTTGCTAGTAACATACGGGTTCCACAGTTTTTTTTTCCATTTTGCGAATGTTTTTTTTTTCAAACTTTTGGTTGTCTTCGTTTTGGGGTTTTTCGTTCGCTGTAAATATTGGTCTCAATTGCTTGGGAATTAGAAATAATTTCGTTGATATTGTAGTGTGTTCATTTAATCTAATTTATTGTCTTTATTTATTATCAAAGGTTCTACATTTATAATACTTACAAGTTTATTAGAATCTTTATATATTTATTACAGTTTTACACTTATCACTAAGAACTAGAACACAACTACTTTAATTTATATCATTTATTTAAAATATTTATTTCGGACTAAAAACTCGACTTTACATTCAAAACTAACTGTAACTTAAATAAAAGGTTTCTCCAAACTCTAATTTCACTATTTGGATGAGTGATTCATCGTTTGAAGGCGGAGAAGTGGAGAAAGACATATGAAAATCCAGTGACGTACACTCACTTTTATTTCAACGTTAATTATATTATCTTGTTTAAATATTTTTGTTCAAAATAGTTCACAATATATTTATCTGCAGGTTTTTACTGAAGCTTCCATCTCTATATCCAAAGACCCTTTTCAAACATATAAATTATAGTTATATTTTTATTTGTTTATTACTATATATTCATATACTTAATCTTATATTATTTATTTTCTTTGTTTTTTCTTAACTTTAAAAACGGTCTCTGGAATAGAGATCGAAACGTCAGTAAAATAAACATGTAAATAGATGTATTGCGGCTTATTTCCAACATTCTCCTTAAAAATACGGAATGCCACAAGCAAAAAGCCACAGAAAAATAAATATTACTATAATTTGTATATTTGAAAACGATCTCTTTATATAGATATCGAAACGTCAGTAAATTAAACATTTCAATTAAATATATTGTTACTTATTTCCAACAATATTGCTAAATATACAGAAGGGCAAGCAAAAAGCCATAGAAAAATAAGTATTACTATCAGTTGTATATTTGAAAACGATCTCTTTATATAGAGATCGAAACATAAGTAAATTAAACCTATAAATAAATATTTGTGGCTTATTCCCTACAGTCTTCTAAAAATACAGAATGCCACAAACAAAAAGCTATAAAAAACAAGTAATTTTGCAGAAAGCTTACTGATGCCACCCGGCTGTCGCGGAAGTTATAATACGCTAAAACGTCTTTTGACGTGACCCGTCCTTAAAGAGTTACACAATGAAATTTTTTTAAAACAAATTTTATTACAGTTTCCACGCCAACCCAAGGGTATGTCTTGTGGCGCGTTACTTTTTTTTAAATAGGTGTTCGCCAAGAGCCATATTGTCCCATTAAATAAAATAAACAAATGAGCATAGAGACATTCAAGAGAAGCATTCTTAAGACATCTGTTATTACAGAAGACGAATTAATCCAAAAGTGTTCCCGATATTCTCAAATCTTTAACAATAAAACATTTTTATTGGTGAGCTGAGTCGTGGGCCAAGATCAAATCTTCAACTTTGGAAAAATGCTGGAACAAACTTTTTGATAAGATTTTGATTGACGATACTGAAGAAGAAAATTGTAAGAAAACGACAGAAGAAATTAAACCTTTCATTAAAAATTTGCCTGGACATGACCAAATTAAATAAGAAGAGATACGTGACTGGTTAGCAGCTGATGACTCAGAATGTAAATTCATCGACCAGGACATCATTGATATGGTTCTTTATCAAGACAACGTGAGCCTATCAGATGACGAAGATGACGACCCAAGAGGCAACAGGTAGCACAAGACCGTCGACGAGATTTTCAATGCTTTAGAGGAAAGAATTTTATACAGTAGGCCTAATTAGTTAGGGACACGACTAGATTCTTAATTTTTGTTGTCATTACATAAAGTTTTGTCCTTTTCAGAGTGCTTTACGTTTCGTCGAACAATCGAATGAGACAAACTCATGACGTTCTGCAAATTAACGATGGAGGGAGAGAGAAACATCTTTGTCAAACAAAAATGGAAACAAATAGCAGATTTCTTTAAAAAAGCATGTTAAACTTGTTCATTTTCCTTAATTTTATTACTTTATTTTGGATTTACTTATTAGAAAACAATACGAAATCAACTCATAGTATTTTTTAATACCAATACTTTGATCAAGAATATTATAAAAAACAATGTTATTTTCAACCGAAATTCTTGTTATCCGAAACGGCCTCCCCCCCAATTATTTCGGTTAACGGAGGTTTTACTGTATAACTAAAAATTTACTATAAAACGACAAACTATAACACTCTTATTATCAATAACACGTTTTATCAATACTACAATAGAGTATTGATAAAACAGTATTGACAACAATAAGTTTACAAACTTATCACATAAAATATACTCACAAAATGCAACACATGAACTACCTACAAAAACGCCAATGTAAATGAACCATCGGTTATGTCTTGATGGACATTTCTTCGGCGAAAAAATAATAAAAACTAGTTTTACAGCTGTCTGGGTCGGGATTTTAAATCGGAGTTTCCTCGCTAATTTCAACGTTGCCAAACGATTGAAAAATAACGAAATGGAACATAAAATTTATTTCATTACAATTTTGTGCTTAATTTTAACTATTGAAAAAATCATGTTTTTTGGTATTTTTATGACGGTAATAATCGCTACGTGGAAGAATACAGGTTTTGTATGACTATAATTACTACTTGTGAAGAATTGGCTACACTGTACGACAACTTCTGGTCAAGTCTACTATAGAGAAGACTGGTAGTTTTCGAGGGCCGCTGTGTACATTAATATTTGAGGATATTCGGCGTTAAAACTATGAAATCACTCTTCTAAATTGAGGATTTCTACTATATATTTATACTAAATACCCATTAGACTAGAATTCCGGCGATTTCCTTGGAACAGACGAGAAGGTCACCCGGACTGGTTTTCATCTGACCTGCTTCTGGAACATTTGAATCGTAAGAGACCCATCAGATATTACCTGAGGTTTCTGCCGGTGTATGATCTAGAAAATACTTGAATGGAATAGAATTAGAAATATAATGTTTACAGTTAAATATGAATCATATATTTATCGTAACAATATTCTGAATATTACTATTTTCATCATTTAGTACGTCGTCACTTTCTAAAATATTGGCAGGTATTTTAGTTTCATTTCTTAACTAAACAATATTACCTAGCCGAAAATTAGTTCTGCGTATTCTCATTGTTATGTATATAATCTTTATCACAATCAGAATAGTCAGAATCAGTTACCTCCTTCCTAGGTTCTTTACGTTGTTCTAGAACGACAAAAGTATCAACAGTTAATGCTCAATACCCATTTTCACCATAAACAATCAAAAACTTATTCAAAATAATTTAAAAACTATTTACGGCACTTTTTCTTTTCTTCGAATTAGAATTTTTTAGTGCAGCATGGTAAATTATTTTAAATTTTGATGTTCGACGTTCGTATTCAGTTCATCGTTCTCTATATTTCCCTATGCGTTTTCTAAATTTTCTAAGGTAACATAAAAATAGGATCCATAAAATGTATGCCGCTGTAGAAATGTATCGTAAAATAAAATGGTTTCAACTTATTTTGAAACATTTTTCATTCTAAATATGCGTGCTGTTATTTATAAAAATTTTAAAGTATAGTATTCTTAATACCAATTACTTACCTTTAGCATGATGAACAATTGCGTCGACGTGAATTGACCGATTCAAAACAAAAGTTTCTTTATTACTTAAATCCACTTTTAGTCCTAAATTTAATATTTTTTCCGCTCTGGAACTCCTTTTACAACAACACTAACAAACGCTAAAATATACCTGAAACGAGTATATATAAATATGCTTGTAATTACAACAAACACTGATAATAATAATTGAATTTAATTATAGGTTTTAATCATGGTACAATAAACACAAGGTATGATACATAATGTTGCAAAATCGGTTCGCTTCGTGCATGACGTAGTCAAGAACGTTTCTTCACGCAACATTTGAATGTAGTTGAATAGAAAAGACTTTTAATTTTAAGTTTTTTTTTATATAATTTGTCTAATTTAAATATGGTCATTATAAAGATATGATAAAATTATGTGATTATAATATTTAATCATAAATAATATTTTGAAATTAATTCAATTTTATTGATTTTTGGTACAGTTATTTTGTTCACATAGATATCCTTTATAAAACAAGTTTTAATTATATTTTATTACACATAGGTACAGGTTGATCAACTTATACTCCACAGTTCGATATTTTAGATGTTTAAAAAGATACAAAAAATGGTATCTACATAAAAATGGGTCGAATACAGATAAAAATTTTAAAATTATTTTCAAATATACAAGGTATTCTTACTTCTTAATTTGTTAATGATCACTTTGTAATGTAGGTACACAAAATTTGGTCGTATATGCTGAACTTAACACAAAATCAAAATTAACAATGATAAAGTCAACTTTATTTAGATCGGATAAGCTAGCTGGCCATCGAATATGAGTAGTGAGGTCACACAATATTGCACAACCTTTAATGACATCTTTTGTAATTTTCACACATAAAATTATCTTGGTATTGTTTAATAATAATAATAATAATAATAATATGTAATAGTGGCACATAATAGACCAGATCTCATACTAGTTAATAAACTAAAGAAACAAACAACACTAATTGATGTGGCGATACCTAACAACAATAATCTTCGTATTAAACAAAACGAAAAGATCGCCAAATACAGGGATCTGGAAATTCAAATACGAAGACAGTGGAGAATGGAAAGTACCCAGATAATACCTATTATTCTCTCTACTACTGGAGTTATTCCGAAGAACCTCCTAGAAAACATAAGAAAGCTAGGTCTGAATGAACATCTCTACAAGACCATGCAGAAAGCTGTACTTCTTTCAACATCCAGATGTGTACGAAAATTTTTGGGAGATACTCCAGCATACCAAGTCACCTAAGGCTCGATAACACGGAAAGAGTCCCACCAGAGCTCAATCCTTTTGATACCGTAGGTATCTGGGATGAGTGAATTTTCCCCTTAGAGGGAGTGAGAGCCGTATGGCTAAATCTGGATAATATGTAATAATATATGTAAGCACTACAAGCCTAGTAGGCCCATGGCTGATGTACTATCCTTTGTCACTCCATTTTCTTTCCCAGTTCGTTACGTTAAGTCTTCTTATATCTTCTTTAACTTCGTTGCTCCATCTTGACCTCGGTCTTCCTCTTCGCCTTTTGCCTGCTAATGCACTAGATAGTGCCATTCTGGGAATTCTAGATGGAATCATTCTCTGTATATGGCCCAAGCATCTAAGTCTTTGAACCTTAATTACCGCTAATATGTTGCCACATACGAGTATATTTCTATTGGCCTTATTACGGTCTTGTATGTCCTTACTTTTGCTCTTTGAGATATATAAGATATAACGAGTTAAACGTGAAGTATAGGTTTTA
Source organism: Diabrotica undecimpunctata (assembly GCF_040954645.1). NCBI lineage: Eukaryota > Metazoa > Arthropoda > Insecta > Coleoptera > Chrysomelidae > Diabrotica > Diabrotica undecimpunctata. Next base: position 44,758,940 of record NC_092806.1, read on the forward strand.
CTATAAAATTTTTAAAGAACATTTTATTTGTAGATTTGAAAAGCCTCAAATTGACACTTGTTGTGAATGTGAACTGCTCAATACTAGAATAAAAATTCTTCAGTTAAATGAAACATCCAAACGACTTACAGTTGCGCAGCTACTTGTGCATGAGAGGCGTAGCAAAAAGTTTTATTCATCCCTTCCACAGACAGAAATATATTACCTTAGACAACTGTCCGTCTATCCGTTTGTCATCCACAATAGTGATAATGGCACTGCAACATTTTATTTATATCTCCAGGGAATTGCTGGAAAGGGAAGTAATGAAGTTTGCTCTTTCTTAAAGAAGTATATTGACGAGAATGTTTCAGCTAGTATAGATGAGTTGTGCTTATACAGTAACAGCTGTACAGGACAACAGTTCGTTTTACAAGCCTTCGGCCTTGTAAAACGAAACCTAAGGAAACATGATAGATTGTACACTATAAAAGATATATCAGAAATAATATTGTCATCTACAAAACAGGGGAAATTTACTGTGGATTTAGTAGAAAATGCAAATGTTTTGGACTTTTAAAGTTGGTGGCCCAAATTTTAGAAGAAAAAGGCTGTTTCAGCAGAAAGCAAAATTGAGGAAAAAAAATGGAAATGTTTACTATTTCTTCCTACCACGAATTTATTTGTGAAAGATTTAAAAAAAGGAGTGGTTATTGTATCTGATTATCTGGTGGATTTCTTAAGACAACCTTTAAATTATTATCTAATCCACTGTGTATTGCTGAGTTATCTCTCCCTTCCTCATTAGCAAGAACCAGTTATAAAGCAAAGATACCAATTCATCAAAAAAATTAATGACAAGAAGAAACTTTTGCGGTACGTCTCTCAAGAACACGAGTGGTTTTACAATGAGCTTGCCCAATGGCCTACATTTGCAAGCAAAAAATAAGCAAAAATGTACAAAATAGCAATTAATTTTAGCTAATTTTATTGTCTTATAACTGTTTACCTCTTCGAACTTTTTCCGTAAAACAAGACTTTTGTTTATGAAAGGTCCTCTGTCAACTATTTTCAATAATAAAAAAATATATAATAAAAAATAAATATTATTAAAAGGTATAACTAACATAATTTATTTTCAATTTTAAGGTCCTTAGTATGTTTTCAAAAATCAGAAAAGTATAAAATGGTTTTTCATAAAACTCAACAGTTGTAACGATAAGACTACCAAAGAGAACTGAAGTACTATTTTAAAAATAATACCTCAATTAACCATGGGAGATTATCGTCTATGCCTTGCCTAGCTCAGTATCTCAAGTGTGAGTTCGTCTTGTCTAAAACTAGAGATTGAAATTGGGCTCTTAGCTGATAGCAAATAAAACAAATTTTAACCAAACATATTTACTAAAAAAATAAGAAACAATAATCAACCCTGCCAAAACTTAACAATAATTAGTGAGGATGATACTTATGGTATAGATGAGCTGCTTGTATGTCCTTCCAATTAAATGGTATGTCCTCCGGGGAGCTGGAGTTGTAATATGTAGATATGACCTCCTGATTAAGTGGTTAATAAATTTTTGAATATGGTCTATTAATAAAGCCGCCAATAGTCTTGAAGAATATGGTCAATAAATTCTTCAAACTGGTCAATTAATTCTTCAAAATGGTCAATGAACTAAAAATACAACAACAACTGGTATTAGAGACACATCAAAAGGGGTTTAACTTCCCTGCCATTTTACAAAATTACAATTAAACAAATAGCGAATGGCAAGGATAAAATAAAATATAATTATTATTAAAATCCGTAAACTAATTTTCGAAAAAAAATTCAGAATTTCGCTTTAATCTGTGCATTCTAAGAATTGCAAGTCAAAACAGACGTTGATAAAGATGTTATTAGAGACATGGGAAATCTAAAAATTGCATTCCACAACATATCTCCTCAACTAAACAAAATTCTTAGCGAATTGGTTTCTTGTACTCGTACAGACTATATCGGAATAAAAAGGAAAAGACAGTTAAGATTTGAATTCACGTACAGGGCGCCTGCGCATCCGCTTATACGTATTTCGACCTAATAGGCCTCATCAGAACGGCTTTCGCAGTCGCTCTAAACGTGAAAATAAATCTTTTCTGTCTTAGGAAGCAACTCTAATATGGCTTCGTATAGACGCAAATAGCGACATCTGATAATAAAATCCGTAAACTAATTTTCGAAACCAAATTCAGAATTTCGCTTTAATCTGTGCCTTCTAAGAATTGCAAGGCAAAACAGACGTTGATTAAGATGTTATTAGAGACATGGGGAATCTAAAAATTGCATTCCACAACATATCTCCTCAACTAAGCAAAATTCTTAGCGAATTGGTTTCTTGTACTCGTACAGAGTATATCGGAATAAAAAGGAAAAGACAGTTAAGATGTGATTTCACGTACAGGGCGCCTGCGCATCCGCTTATACGCATTTCGGCCTAATAGGCCTCATCAGAACGGCTTTCGCAGTCGCTCTGAACGTGAAAATAAATCTTTTCTGTCTTAGAAAGCAACTCTAACATGGCTTCGTATAGACGCAAATAGCGACATCTGATAATAAAATCCGTAAACTAATTTTCGAAACCAAATTCAGAATTTCGCTTTAATCTGTGCCTTCTAAGAATTGCAAGGCAAAACAGACGTTGATAAAGATATTATTAGAGACATGGGGAATCTAAAAATTGCATTCCACAACATAGATTCCCCATGTTCAGATCCGTAGAAGCATATAATCGAGAAGAATTTCTTTCGAAAGAAGTAAAGTTATGAATATTGGAAATGCTGTCAGAATTATAGAATAAAGATTACGATGAAAGTTCTTACCCCAAGAGAACTTTGTAGACCATAAAATGAATCTTATAATAATGTTTGCCTTCTTTTATAATGTTCAAAAAGAGGAAAACAATTATATTCACACTACATTAGAAAAGTTGACTTGACAGAAACTAGGGGGACTGAATGAAGTTACCTCAGATGTCATAGGATCTTCCTATATCATAGAATTAGCTTTTCTGTCAACACAGAACAGAATATTTAGTCTACCGGACAGAAAAAGAGAGGGCGAATATTTATTCTACGGGACAGAAAGAGAAAGAAAAGAAAAACAGAGGGCACCAACTACTTTTTAAATAAAAAAATAGTAAAAACTAAACTAGAGATAAAGAAATTGATAAATTAATAAAGAAATTAAAATAAAATAATTATTTAAATATAAGTTAATAAAAATGTGGCGGTTATAACGTTACACAGTTTTTTGTTGTTTTCCAAAATTTACATTTTGTGACAAGGCGCCTTTTATAAATAAGCGATTCCTGTGTTGGAATACGTTTCTCCAACATCACAATACATTAACTGTTTAAAATAATACCATATTCTGCAAAATCTTATTTCTTGATTTTAATAGCAATTTTAAACATAATTGTCATGTCAACATAAAAATGTCAACATCATTTTTTTTTCTCTAAACTATAATTAAGATCTTAAATCTTTATTTTTTTCTATAAAATAAACATAAAATAAAAGCATGTGTTAATGCCTATTGTGGAAATATTTGGAAACCTTTCAAATATAAATCCGTCTATAAAAACGAAATCATAACCACTCAACAAATCCAGACTTGAATAAAAAATCTGTTTGTTATTCCAGGTACAAAACCAACGTATGAGGACGATAACCAATTTATTCCTGCTGAACTTGGCAATTTCTGATCTCCTTCTCGGCGTTCTCTGTATGCCGTTCACACTTATCGGCGCGCTGCTGAGAGACTTTGTTTTCGGATCGGTTATGTGCAAATTGTTGCCGTTTTTACAAGGTGAGTTAATTTTTTTTATATTCCTTCACGAGACAGTGTAATTAGAAGGAACTATTTAATATCAATAGAGTAAGGAAGAAAAATATCTTTATTTCTCAGAATTGCATGTAGAATTTACTTTCTAAAATAGGTACTAAAGATGTAAACACTTCCATTTCAATATAATAGGAATATAAAATTATATTAGATTAAAATATGAATTAAAAAAAAGTTCGACACTCTAGTTTTGTTCATTTGTGGACTAGTTCAATCAAATATTTAACACCTACAGAGAAACTTATCACAGTTTTGTAGTCAGCAATAAAATTTTTCTGGGGGAAAGTATGAAACCGATTTGGAGTAAAACCATAAAAACACATCTTACTGTAGACTATGATTATCTATTTAAAAACGGATATACATATCGCACATCTATATTAAAAGAGTAGCAACTCAAAAAACCAAACCAAAAAACTTTCTCGAGAAATTGAAAAAATCTATTCTACTTACATAATATAATAAAATATTTCAAAACTGTTGTTAATAATATTAGAAACGCATTGGGTTACGAAATATTTTCGTATCATTTGATAGTACAGTGAATGAAGGTAAAAATCAAATACTATTACCTCCGATTTCGGCGAACCTCCATATATTTGCATGAAAATTTGGGATTGAGTATATTTTAGCCTCAACTTCAAAAGTGACATGCGCTCAACTTGCGCTTTTGCATTTTAGTGGCGATATCCACCCCTTTTGTTAAAAATGGGTAAAAAATGCAAATTTAAGCATTTTGGCATAGGTAATCTCGATTAATTAAACAAAATAAATATTTTGCAACATTTATAAGCATGATTTATGATTTTAATTAATTTTTCAACCCTTTTAGCAACTATCCCTTAAATCGAAAATCATGAAAAAATCATTTTTTATATTTGTGAAATATCAAATCGCATATTAATATTACCCAAATAGTTTCTTTAATGTTTATGATATAATTTTTGATTGACTGTGAAATTTCAACCCTTAATAACCACCCCCTTAAAGCAGAATCATTGAAAAAACTAATTTCAAGAAACTTTAATTATTTGAATAATATATTACTGAATTGAAATCTCATTTACTGAGCATTAAAGTATTTATTTATTTATTGCGTAATTTTGCACCCTTAAAAACTATCCATTGTCATAAAAATAATGGAAAATGTTTTTTTATTAGCTTTAATAGCTTTAATCATTTAGAAACTTTTTTATTGGTTATGAAAAACTTTATTAATATATTTCAAACTTTATTAATATTATTTTTTTTTTATTTCCTGAACATTTTTTTCAATACTTATGTGACTTATGAAAATTTTAAAAATAAAAATTTGGAAATAAACAACTAAAATATTCATTAGATATACAGCATACTAGATAGTGCCACTATGTTTTTCAGCAGATATACAGAATTTCTTTCACTAGCTTCTTCTATCTTCACAATATACATACACACATGTAAATTTCGTGAGCATTTTATACCTATCGAAACGTCTACTTCTTATTGCCTATCTTTTATCCTGTATCTTCTTCTTTCAGTGCCTATTCGTTCCGAATATTGGCAATCATTCTGGCTATAATTATTTTATTGACTGATGCTTTAAATAGATTCGTTGTTGTTGTGGAGAACCATTTCCTCAGGTTCTTCAACCATGATATTCTCCTTCTCCCAATTCCTCGCTTTCCGAATACTTTACCCTGTAGGATTACCTTCAGTAATCTGTATTTAGTGCTGTTTCTCATTATATGTCCGAGATATTCCCACTTTCTTCTTTTAATGGTATACATCACCTCTCTTTCTTTGCTCACTCTTCGTAATACGGTCTCGTTGGTTATCTTGTCTGTCCATGATATCCTTAGAATTCGCCTGTATAGCCACATCTCGAAGGCTTCAAGTTTTTTTTCCATTGCTTCAGTTAGTGTCCAGGATTCAACTCCGCAATACAATATTGAGAAGATATAACATCGTAGGAGCCTTACTTTTATCTCCAGATTAAGATTGTGGCTTTTAAAGAGTTTGGCCATGTTATTGAATGCACTCCTAGCCTTCTCGATTCTACATTTTATTTCCTGTGAGTGATCCCATTGTTCATTTACTGTTGTTCCAAGATAGTTATACTGTTTTACTCGGTCCACTGGTGTATTATTGATAAGTAGTTGAGCGTCTCTAACTTTATTTTTGCTGATGATCATAAATTTAGTTTTTGTTATATTTACTTGAAGTCCAAATCTTTCACTTACTTCATTTACTTTGTTTATCAGTTGCTGTAAACTGTTCAAACTGTCTGCAAAAATAACGGTGTCGTCTGCATAACGGATGTTGTTTAGGTGTTCTCCATTTAGAAGTATTCCATGTTCGCATTTTTCCAAGGCTTCACTAAATATTTCCTCTGAATATAGATTAAATAATATAGGTGAAAGTATACAACCTTGTCTAACGCCTCGTAGAATCTGGATCATTTCCGTTGGTTCACCTCCAAAATTCGTTCTTATTGTGGCTGATTGGTTCCAGTATAAATTTTTTATTATACGCCGCTCTTTATCCTGTATACACATACAAAATCTCTACTCCAAAAATTTGTCAAAAAAAATTTTTATGATTTTGTTACAATACCTCCGTTAATTTTTATGATATCGGGTTCATTCAAAAACCATTTGAAAGGTAATTTCAAAGGCTATAAAGTTGTATTAAACTTAATGTTTTATATCTCTTATTTTTTAAAAGATAAAAGGTTAAATGGACCCGGTTACATGGTTCTCGCAGTAAAATTTAATTTTCAAACGTTTTTATCTGTTATTTTTTATCCTACAAAAATATAAAAAAGGGATAATCTTTGTTAAGAAAAACTTCAAATTTTGTTCTTTATCAGTTTTTTAAGTATACTGAGTATATATGGAGTTATTCTCAAAAAAAATTAAATTTATGAAAATTTGAAAAATTCTGATTTTTTTAAATCAAACTTTTTTTCAAAAATATGCCTTCTAAACCGGTCAAAAAGTTTTATAGGGATTACCATAAATTTAAATTTTTGTGGAAATGGCGTATGTTTTATTTTTCACTTTTTCCACAAAAATTCGAAAGGGTCCTCTTATTTTCATCATAACTTGCTATCAACTTCTTCCAGAGCTCATTTTATAGGTATTTCTGAGTACTTTAAAAATTCTTGAATAAGTATATTTTATAAAATACATCGTTTTCCCGTTATTAAGGCTTGAATATTCAGATTTGAGTACTTGCCGAAACAAAAAAAAAATAAATTTAATTACCTATAACTCACTTTGAATTAATACTAAAAGGTTTTTCAAGCAGGGAGTTTATTCAATTTTTTATTACCTTCAATTTTGGTAATTACAACTTTTTTAAAAAAACATGCATTTTTTTCACGAAAAATCAAAATCTTTTATCTTCAATACCCCAAAAAGTACTGATTTATTTTAATAACTTTATCAAATAAATTTTGTTTCGATTTGGTCTCTCTAACGATTCCTGGGGTTATTTTTAATTAAAGTAATTTTCACTTTCGAGAAGGGGTGGCATCCACCTCCTAACAACTCACCAATTTTCATGAAAATCGATGGAGGTTCAACGAAATCGGATTGATAACCTTTAGTGACTGTACTATCGAGTATTATTCTTGCATTATTAATAGAAAAAAAAATGAGATTTTTTGACTTATTACACTATCAAACAATGAAAACCGCCATGATTTAAAAATTATTTTCAATTAATTCAGTTTTGTTGAAATTAAATTAAGATGCAACACTTTTAATTTGAATTTGTTAATGTAAATCTTAACACAAAGCTGTAAAAGTTATAAAAGCTTATAGTTATCTTGTTGACATAGACAATAGACTTTCAAAAAAAGTAAATAAATCCATGTTTTAAGTTCAGAATTATGCTATTAATTCTAAACGAAATATTTTTCTTTTCTAAGTGTACGTTCACACAGTTCACGTTCACCTATGATATCAAACACTTGTATTGTTCAAATAGCGCGCGATTTTGTGCCATGCGATGCGATGATAGTAGCGGCCGGTATGCGCTTCGGTTTGATTTTCAAGAATGTTTGATTCTTTGTTTCCATCGCCAGTAGTCACATGTCTAGCGAGCGATATGGATGTGGATAAATTAATAAACAATGTTTATTAATGATTAATGATCAAAAGACTGTCACAATAGGGACAAGGTGAATAAATTAGGGGTTAAGCAGTTATACCTCTCTGAATGTAGTCGAATGTTTCTAAAGACATTCAAAAATATTCTCGAAATTTATCAGGATGCGAAATTAGTTTAGCAAATAAATGATGAAACTCTCCAAATGTCGCCCTTTCTCTATTAATTTTATGAACCCATTTACGTTTTCTATTTAAACACTTTCAACAGTTTTCTTTTCATCGTCACGTCCGACACAGAAACGACTATTTTACGGTGGCGACGACTAGCTCACAAGCATATAATTGTATTGAAACGCCCACAGATAATAGCTTGCTATGTAACGCATAAAATAGCCAAACATCTCATCGCTGATCACGCCATAGCAGTCTGTGTGAACGTACATTAACGCTGTTCGACACGTGGGATGTCACAAATCCCAAGTTGAAAATATACTCATTTCCATATTATCTCGTATATTTTTATAATAATATATAATACTATAGCTTGTATACGTTACGGTAATAAATTTTAGAAGAAAATTTGCTAATAATAATAGTTTACTATTGAACATATAGCCAATTATATAAAATATCAACCTTTTTACGAGTAAAAAAAATGTGTGTTATGACCGGAAAATCAATACATTTCTATCAAAATTAATAGTATAAAAACAAAAAACTACAATAGGAATATCTAGCTTATCAAAGAAAAAAACAAAATCAAATTTTACATATTAATTATTGAGTTATCAGTTCTTAAAATTTCAGTTATCAGTTTTCTAAACACAAAAAACTTCACATGCCTCTCATACCTATCTAGTTTTTCTGTCTCTATTTTTGGGATATTTTGAACATCGTCCTTGCTGATTAGGTTTCCTCTTTTTTACAGGCGGTTCGGAATTTTCACATAAAATCTTTAGGTACTGCTTCTCAACTCTCTAGATAATCTAGGGTTACTTATTCTTTCTCTTTGATGCTCTTCGATCAATTGGAAACCAGGCAGTTGGCAGTTTCGCCAGAAAAAGCCTTCTAGCAATGTTAGGACTATCGTTGTTTTGTCTGTGGAGCATCTGGCTATTGCATTATACGTTGCAGGTAGCTCGTTTACTACGTCAACTCCGCCTTTGGTCGAGTTATAAAAGGAAATAATTTCAGGCCGGTTATTATGACTATCTGTTACTGTTTTATCATGGTGGAGAGAAGATAAGTAAAACAACTTTTTCTTTCTTTTCTACATAGAAAAGAATAGTGTATTCGTTCTGAAATCCAAATATACTGGAAAAAACTACTCTTCCTTTCCCTTGCAGGAATTCTCTGGCCAAACCAGGCTTATTTTTCCTGATAGTACCCACTGCAGTTAAATTATAAGACTTACGAAACTTCAACACGAGATCATGACTAGTGTACCACTTATCAAACGTTATAATTCCGCTTTGTCTCAGACATGGGAGCAACCGATCTTTCTATAATGTCTTTCGGGGAATCGATAAATCGGAATGGAACTTCCGGCTGTTGTCCAACATACACTTCCATTTTGAGTAGGTAGTTCGTACGTCTGTCAACTAATGCGTGTACCTTGATTCTATATTTCGATGACTTATTTGGCATATATTGCCCGAAAGCCCATCTTCCATTGAACGATTTAAGCTTCTCGTCAATTTTTAAAAATTCAGAAAGAGAATATGCAGATTTGCAATTTTCCAAAAACCTGTGAAAGTATATAACTTGACTGTTTCTTCACGGTTTTGTTTGTTATCGAATCTTGTTATAGAATCGACGTTGTCTCGTTGTGTAATGAAAAACGTCCATTCATGTTCTGTCAGTGTTCCACAATTCATATAAATGCCGATGGTTATTTTTGAATGTACCACACATGTAAAAAAGCCCCAAAATAGCCTTCATTTTTATCACAGATGTATTCCTATAATGTGGAAAGTCTTAGTGTCACAAGTTGCCCGTTTTCATCCGTAGACTCCATTCCATATTTAATAAATGTAAAATAATAAAATGTGCATTTTTGAAATTTACTCCTATAAATGCTTTGTTATACTTAAAGGAATTGTTTTAAACTAGAGAAAACTTTTTTAGGGTCTATAAATAAATAAAGTCTTAAAAAAATGCTTACACAATATCAACACTCGACTTAAACTAAAAACACTAAAATTAAAAATTAATAAAAATAAAAAATCTGCACAACTACATATACATGATACCATGATACTATGATTAAGAAGATAAGATATTGCGCATAACTCGTGACGTAATTGGATGGTTGCACGTTCGTAATGTCAGCCGGAGACAGACAGAATCTGTCTCCGGCTTCTGCAAGTAATGTAGCCTTTCTTAAATAATTTTAAAGTGTTTGTTTGTCCTTTTGTAGTGTAGTGTGATGTACATTTATATGTTTATGACATTTTGTTCTTGTCGGATAGGCCACAATTGACGAAATGCCCCTGAAGATGATCTAGGGATCGAAAGTACTTGGGCAAGATTAAATTAAACTGTGCTCAATATATGCCTTTTATCTGATCAAAGTTCATTTATTCGAGCATTCAACCTTATATTTATTTATTATTTATTTATTATGTTCACATTTTGGAATTGAATAAAGTTTAGGGTAGAATAACATTGGAGTTGCGCAGAGAGCTGCTTATTTAAAGTAGCAAACAACGATCAAAAAGGTTCTAAAACGTTTTCTTCTGGTATGTTTAAAAAGCTGCGATTTAATCACAATTAACTGTGATGAGAGATAAAAAAAAAACAGGAAAATTTCGAACTTCATTGATCTGTAAGTTACCTTTTATTTTTATAATTGGAGGTACCGACATTTTATAAGTATAAAACGGTAAGTTTTCATGGAAAACTTATATAAACTTTTTTAGATCTTACAAAAACCTTTAAAATCACCAATGGTTAAAGTGATTTGTATGAACTATAAATTATAAGTTATAAATTATATTTAAGTTATAACTAAAATATCTGTATCTGTAGAGTAGGGAGGGCGAGTTAAGTTTCCCAGCACTTACGCCACAATTGAACCATTGTGCATCCTCTCAGGGAGCTGTCACCCTTAGCTCATTGTTCATCCTGCCATTTCTAGGAAGGTGGACAAGTCATCAGGAGACATTTCTCTTATGTGGGCAGGTGTGGGCCAGGACTCGCTGAACGCGTACTCTCGTATTAACGATAGCTCAGGGCATTCACATAGGACATGCTCTACAGTTTCGTCTTCTCGTTCATACTTTCTACATAGAGGTGTGGCTGCTAGCCCCAGTGTGTAAAGGTGTTTGCTTAGTTGACAATGACCAGTTAAAAAACCAACTGTCAAACGTAGGTTTTTCCTGGTCATTTCCAAGTACTTCTTTAATGTTGACTCTTCAAGGTTACTCTCTACTATCTTTTTACGATTTGCGTATGGGAGTGACATTTGACAATTTCCGCGATTGTTGTAGCTGACCAACCAAAAAGATCCTCAGGTCCTTAGACCTGCCGCCTTTCTAGATAATTGGTCAGCAATGCGGTTGCCTTTATTCCTATTGTGTCCTTTAACCCACCTCAGGATGATGGTATTACCATCCGAAGCTTGAGTTAGTGACTTGTGACACTCCATTACTAACCCTGATGTGACAAGTGGTCTATTTAAGGTTAGTAGCGCTTATCTGCTATCTGTGCAGATCATTATAGTTTTCCCTGCTATACCTTTTTGGGTTATCTCTTTTGCTGCTATGGAGATACCAGTCAGTTCTCTCTGAACTACGCTGGCCGCCAGAAACGAGTTCTTAATTGTCCCATTCCTACATCAAGGTTTGCACCAGCTGAGCGCAGTCGCATTATTGTCACTAGCGCCAACTCTTTGACATAAATATCTAGAAGCGTGTTGCCAATGATCAACTCCATTGCAGCAGTTAATGTTGTTTCCATGGCACCTGTTATAATAAAATTTATGTAAGCCATCCGCTACATATGGTTTAGTTTGTTAATCGCTGTTGCCTGTAGCACTTTTGGTACCCAAGCAATAGCTCCATAAATTACCATTGGCCTAATGACATCAGTGTAGACCCAGGCGATCACCTTGGGCGAAAGGCCCTAGGAGCGTCCGACTATTCGTTGACACTGCTCATAGGTAATATATGCTCTTTTAGCTCAACCATCTAAGTGTGAGTTCCATGTTAACTTCCTGTCAAGGGTAATACCAAGTTACTTCACCTCGTCAGAAAAATTTAGACTGTACTTTAAAATCCTTGGGGGTATTAAGCCCGCTATTCTTCTTTTCCTAGTGAGGAGGACCATTTCTGTTTTCTTAGCATTTATAGATAGTGAGTGTTTCTTGCTCCATGTTTCTATTAGTCGGAGAGCAACTTGTAACCTATCACATAGTATGTTCTCAAACACACTGCTTTGCAGGAGAGCAATAAAGTCTGCATAGGCTATTGTGTAGAAACCGTTGCTGCTGAGTTGGTCAACCAGGGTATCTAGAACTATGTTCCAGAGGAGTGGTGATAGCACCCCTCCCTGTGGATACCCCCTCGTAACCATGCCTCTAACAGAAACGTCTTCTACATTAATGCTTATTGCTCTATTAGAGAGCATACTGAATATCCATTCGCTTACGGCCAGGGGAACATTCCTGACGTTGAGCTGTTGGGTGATGGTTGGGAATGTTTTTTTATCAAACGCTCCCTCAATATCTATAAATATACCTAGGGTGGATTCTTTATTATCCAGCGATCTTTCAATTCTTTCCACTACATGATTCAGTGCAGAATCGGTAGATCTTCCCGAAGTATATGCATGCTGATTAGGGTGAAGTGGGTTATGCACCAGAACTTTATCCCTTATGTACCTCTCGCATAGCCTTTCCATCGTTTTCAACAGAAAGGATCTTAGGCTAATTGGCCGGAAAGCATTTGGTAGGGTGAAGTCCATCCTACCTAGTGTTGGTATGAAGACTACTATATATAACTAAAATAAAGATAGCTTATTTTTTTGTGACGAAGGAACTAACAAACTCACCCCAATCAAAACCACCCTGGTTGAAAATATTTGTTGTTCATTTATTACGGCGTAGCTGAATCAACTATTTACGGTATTATTACAAAACAAATCTCCTTGTTTTATAAACTTTATTTCATATTCAAACCAATTCAATTTTCCCGATAAAATTTAAATTTTAGGAATTATTACCGAAAAACCGTTTAAAATATGCTTTTTTAAATTGTAATTTGTGAAATTGGTTTTATTTTTACATCTAAACTTTTACTGATAAAAATCCAGACATATTTTTCTGAACTAAATATCGCAACAGCACATATTCTTGTTGTATAGGTATATTGCAGTCTATTCTAAATGCATATTTCCAAATAGCCAAGCACTTTAACTTGATATTTGCACACATAAAAATTTCATCAATGTACGATTTACGAACTTTTTCAACCGTTCGCTTTTATTAAAAATATTTGAATCCATTTACTATCTGTACATGTATCTGTTTATTTCACATTCCTGGATTGTTAAATGTTCAGCTCTACGTATTTTTGAAGAAGCTGTAGTAAGTTAAAGTGTATATAAAAATTGGTAAAATATTAACAAAGTTTTTGTTAGTTTTGATTCTCCCTATATATTTAGTCAAGATTCGGCGTACAAAAACATAGACGCTGTAAAACAATAAACGGTTATAATATATTATTTCAGACAAAAGATTGTTCTTTCATACATTGAATGTTAACGATAGAAAACTGAATGGCTTTCGTTAAAAGTGCAGATCGCTGGGTAATTATCGCCCACACGTAGCGTCAGCTCGTACAAAACAACTCTTAGTCCAACGGCCATATCATTCCGTCACCATTAGTCAGTTACACAGTCGTTCCAGCCAGTAGAGGTGAAGGCTGCTTAGTGAGATAGAAACAGTCGTTCCAGCCAGTATTGGTGGAGGCTGCTCAGTCAACAGAGACATGTGTTGGAGTTCTGGGATAGCGCTTACTACCTCGAGATACTTTTGTTCCTGACATTCCAAAAAGAGAGGGTCTTCGCTACATGGTAGCATTATGGTACCTTTACTGTACGTGGTAAAGTATATTTTTTATTATACACCAGTTGCATTGTTTGCTGTTCATAACAAGTACGAGTTACTTGTATAATGGCTACTTATATTCATTGCGAGATCGTATAGTTGTGCTGAAGTATTTAATATTGTGTCGCGTTTACTCTTAAAATTTTACTAATAACATTTTACGTTTGTTTCGAAATATTCATTATGGTATTTTAAGGGCAATATTCCGATACATCAATGTATTCTGGGCCAAGTAGCAAACTATTTAGTCTTGGCTATCTGACCCAAGATTTTATTCTAGTCATAAATAAGCCTTTTATGTATTTTTAAAAGCCACGGGACTGAACAGTGAAAGTGATAAAGAGGCCTATAAAGCGCTGAACGGTCAAATAAAACGACTCTGCAAAAAGGACAAGAACACACACTTGAACAAAATCTGCATGGAAATAGAAGGGCATAAAACCAAAACTGAGACCAGAGACATGTTTAAAAAAATAAAGCAGATACCACGTTCCTTTACACCAAACTACCTTGCTATCAAAGATGATAACGGAACTCTACTCACTTCTAAAAAAGATATTTTACACAGATGGAAAGAATACTGTGGACGACTGATGATGCAGGAAAGCACAGACGCCCCATCACAACAAGAAGATGCCAGTTTTGCGACGGAACCTGACGTACTCAAAAGTGAAGTTGAAGCAGCAATTATGAGGCAAAAAAGTCAGAAAGCTGCCGGTCCAAATAACATACCTATTGAAATGATTTGGGCCCTAGATGACGTTGGAGTGGATATAATACATCAAATTTGTCAAAGAGTGTGGGAGACAGGTAAATGGCCTGAGGACTGGACACAATCACTATATATTCCCATACATAAAAAGGGAGCGAAAGATTTATGTAGCAACTATCGCAACGAAAGATACTCTTACACATAATTCTCGAGAGGATAAAGCCCTTTTTACTACCTAACATTGCAGAGGAACAAGCAGGTTTCGTCCCCGGACGTGGTACTAGAGAACATATTTTAAACGTACGGCAGATTGTATAAAAATCCAGAGAATTCAACATCACAACATATTTGTGCTTCATAGATTATAGTAAAATGTGGCAGGATTTGTCTGAAATGGGAGTCCCCAATCATTTGATACTGCTAATTAAAAGCCTGTACAATAACAATTATGCCAGAGTTAGAATAAATAGAGAACTAACCGATAGTTTCAGGGTCACAAAGGGCGTGAGACAAGGCTGCACACTAAGCACAATTCTATTTACCATCTATGGTGAATGGATAATGCGGAAAGCTACTAAGGACTGGAACAGTGGCATCACCATTGGCGGGAAGAAGATTTGCAACTTGAGATATGCAGACGATACTACTATCCTCGCTAGTTCTGAAGCTGAATTGATTCACCTGCTACAACGGATAGAAGACGTAAGCTTAACGATGGGCCTTAAAATAAACAGAGATAAAACGAGAATCATGATAATTGACAGAGCTAACAACAATCAAAATCATCTGGTCATGATAAACAATATCGCTGTTGTAGATAAATTTGTGTATCTGGGCTCATTAATAACCAACAAAGGAGGCTGTACTGAAGAAATAAAGCGGCGGTCAGCAATCGCAAAAAGCGCTATGGCAAAATTAACAAAAATTTGGAGAAGTCATGAAATAACTACCGATACAAAAATGAGACTAGTAAGAAGTCTAGTTTTTCCAGTTTTTACTTATGCATCGGAATGCTGGACCCTTATTGAGAAAGACAAAAAGAACATAGATGTATTTGAGATGTACTGCTGGAGACTAATGCTGAGAATACCATGGGTGGCCCGAAGAACAAATGAATCCCTACTGGACCAGCTAAACATAAAGAAAAGACTAAGAACACAAATATCAGAACAAATAATAAGCTATTTTGGACATGTGCTTCGAAGAAATGGTCTTGAAAAACTTACCATCCAGGGAAAAGTAGAAGGCAAAAGAAATAGAGGTAGATCTCTCACACGATACACGGACCATATTGTTGCTATCATTGGCGCTCCATTGTCAGAATGTGCTAGAATGGCAGAAGATAAAAAAACGTGGAGGAACATTGGGAAATTTAGCTAATAGCTTCATATCACGATACCTGCATCAGGTTAACGACTAAGAAGAAGAAGAAGAAGTATTTTTAAAAGATTAATAAATAGTTAAATAGATAACCCTACAATAAAAATTAATTTGTAGTATTCTGTAATTTAAGATTATCATTATCATGTCTAGCATATTTAGCACAAATAAAGTAAATTCATTTGTAGCCGTCTTGGATAAAAAATATGTTACAACAATATTAATATTAAACATTACAATTTTTACTTCCAGCTTGGTTTCTAAATCATTAGAATCCTGAGAATTCATTGAGTCTTCTTACTCGTTGGTGTCGATCCTTACGATTACAGGATTAATAACACTCTAAATTATCTCATCCAGCTACCACATTTTCTCTTCTATTTTCAATACATTGCCAATAGCATTCCCACAATTTGTAGGATGTATGCAATATATACTGGTTTGTAATATCATATATATCATGTAACATATCTCTTCATTTGAGCCCAAATTAATTAAATTGGATTCACCTTACAATGGTAAGTTGGAAGTTTGAAAACAGTAATAAAATAATGTCTAGCCAATAAATCAACAGCATATTGACGATATCTATTACGATGCTCCTTATGATGAAATACATTTTTGCCGTAGCCAGATCTGTATGATATATTTTCTATCAGTCATCGTGGGAATGCGTTTAACAAGGCGGCTGTGATAAGAGGCATTATCCAATACTATGACAGAGTTATTATCTGCACGCTGGAGAATGTTCTCGAATCATATGGAGTTAATGTCTTCATGATAGTCCCCAGTTTTCTTCGATATAAAAACAAGAACATTATTTTACAGAAAACCAGTATCGTTTCCAATATGAGTGACTGTTAAACGTTGACCCTTCCTTGACGGCGCTCGCAATCTTGTCAATAAATAAAGGAGGCTTGTTGTGCATTTGTTACTGTTATATTTGCAAAACTTTAGCGGCAATATGTCCAGCGTTAACTAAAGTCTCGTCGAGGTAATACATTTTTCGTTTTGCCGGACGATATTTCCTAATTAAGCGTAGATGATTACGTCGCCATGATATAATTTCCTCCTTTTCTGTTAACATAGAATTCCGGCATCGTTCTGTATATCGAAAGTTTAGATATTGTAGTGCTTTTCATAAAAATTCACGTATATTTAAGAGTTGTAGCCCTATTTTCAAAGAAAAATGAATGTACCGTTCTACGGAGGATTTTTTTGGGCTTCATTTAACTTAACAGGTTTTAGTCAACACAGAATTTCAGCTAGATTTAAAACCATTTGTTAGCTTTTTTTCACGCACAATACGTTTAACTGTTGTCCCTGATCAATGCTCGGGTTGAGACTTATAGACAAAAAAAACAAACAAAAAGACGCAGGAGAATATGCTGCCAAATTAAAATGGAGCTTCGCAGGACACAATGCCCGACTAAAGAATAAAAGATGGAACCACGAAATACAACAATGGAGACAACAATGGTTAGGAAAGAGAAACAGAGGAAGACCACAAATAAGATGGGCTGATGATATTAAGAAGATCAGAGGTCACAACTGGAAGCAAGTGGCGCAAATAGAAAACACTGGATTGATTTTTGAAAGGCCTATGTCCAAAGTTGGATTACTTAAGGCTGAAGAAGAAGAAGAATTTGTCCCTGATAATCCTGTTAAAAAATAACAGCGGCTAGCAGCTTCTATTGAAGATAGTGTTTGTTAGTCGATTATATACCTTCCAGATAATTTGTTTTTTTTCTTGTGAGACGGGTCTATGACTTGGATGTCATGAACTTATACCTCTGGTTATATCTATTTTTGTTCTACGAAATACTAATGAAATATACGGGAAATCATGTTACTTTAACCTAATATTTTGTTTTACTTCAAAATAAAAATTAAAACCTAATTGGTAGAATAAGTACAAAAACTATTAAAACAAAGCAATCGAACACAAAAACGGGTTGGGGGAAATTTGACTTTTACACAGCTTGTAGATTCTCTCATGAATTATCTTTAGGAACAAGTTTAGGAGATGACTCATGAGGCTTATAGCACGGTAATCTTCGCATTTTTTGACTCCTGGTTTTTCCGTCAGAATCAGTTATATTTTCTTTCTGCCTTCGTCTTAGTCCCCCTGTGAGTTCTTTTCTATGTACATTATCACTATCGTACTTTGACTGCAGAGTCTAAATTTCTTCGCATCTTTCCCTTGCTTCTTTTTTTTTTTCGCTTCTCTGATTTTTGTTCTTATTAATATATTTATGGTTTTATATTTGTCTGGGTCATTTGTGGCTTTTCTTCTCTCGTCCATTAGTTTCAGGATTTCATCTGTAATCCTTGATTTTTTCTTCATTAATCTATCTGTCTTTAAGTGTTTATCCTTTACATTTTGCACTATTTCTGTAATATGTTTGATCGTTTGTTCTTCGTTCGATTTGTCTCTAATTGCAGTCATTTGCTCGTTTAAAGTGACTTGGACTCTCATCCTCGTATCATAGTCTTTTAGCATACGTAGGTCGTATGCTTGTGCTTTCTCTTTCTGCACTGTTTCAAGTTTGACTCGAAATACTTCCACCAGTCGAACGTGGTCTGTCTCCAAGTCTGCTCCAGGATAAGTCTTGACAGATGTAAAGCTGTTTCGCAAATCTTTTATTTACTAAAATGTAGGCCATTTGATTCCTAATAATTCTCCTGGGTCTATCTTGAGGGGATTTTCACGTATACAGCTTGCGAGGTGGTAATTGAAAGAATGTGTTGGTGACAACTAGTTCTGAGTCTTCTGCGAATTTTTCTAAGAGGTCTCCTATCTTGTTTCTGATAATAAGTCCATGTACTCCAATGTACTGTGTCTTATCTCCAGCTCCAATCTTGGCATTACAATCGCCCATATTGACCAGAACTTCCTGTCGAGGAATTTTCTGTATGATACTGTTGATGTTCTGATAAAACTCAATTGCTTCTTCCTCCCCTTTGTCTGCAGTGGGAGCATAGACTTGGATAATGTTTGTATAATAGGGTTGGCTTCTACTTGTAGTAACATCACTCTCTCTGATATTGGTGTAAAGTTAGTAACGCATTTGGCAACCTTGGGTGATACGATTAGTATGACTCCATATTCATGTGATCCATCACTTTTTCCCGAGTAATATACCTTGAGATCTTCTATTTGTATTTCTTCAGAATCTGGCCATCTCATTTCTGCTATTTCCATGATTTCAATATGCATTATCTTCATCTCCTGTTTTGACATTCCATGTACAGATTTTGATATTCTTTCTGCACTTCAATTTATTATTTTTTGGTAAACTTAAAACTGTCTTCCCCGGAGACTCGATCGGAGGACTTATTCCGGAATTCATTTTAGTATTGAGCATTGCCATGATTGAGTGACTAAGGCGTATCGCTGCGGATCTTTTATGAAGTGTTTGCCCTACTTGTGCTTCCCTATCCTTATGCCGTTGAACAAATCTTTGGTTCATTCGCCTTCTAGTCCGATTTTTCAACCTCAGGACAAAAAAGCGCCCTACCACTTAACAACTCATCCGCCCGAAGCCGTTGGTCAGTAGGTGGGAGATTGCTTATACCGGCAATCGCTCGGTAATACTGTTTACTACAATATTAAATATAAGAAAATTATATACATATGCACACATACATTCACTTACGCACCGTATACATATAAGGGTATTAATAA
Organism: Diabrotica undecimpunctata; assembly: GCF_040954645.1. Classification (NCBI taxonomy): domain Eukaryota; kingdom Metazoa; phylum Arthropoda; class Insecta; order Coleoptera; family Chrysomelidae; genus Diabrotica; species Diabrotica undecimpunctata. The sequence continues at coordinate 44,778,791 of NC_092806.1, forward strand.
ATAAAAAACAAATGAAAATAAGGAAAAGAAAAATAAAACATTAAATTGGACCGTAGATATGCTTGTCATCTGAGGTTTTCTTAAAAGTTCAAATTATAATTTATAATACGCTTGAGATGGTCAGTTCAAAAGTCATAAGTACATTGGAAGTAGTTTTAAATAACTGAACCACTCAGGGTTTTAACTTTCATTTATAGTTACACGTAACACATTTCGATAACTGCATTGACCTGCAAGCTAAACTAATGGGAGTAACCAGATATTGAAATTAATCCAGCTGATATAAGCAGTCCCCCAATAACATACCAACAGCTTCAAGTGGACAAGCTCGTAAGTGTAAGAGATCTCTGATGTTCTAGGATTATGAAATTGAGCCTAAAAACATGCAGAAAGCAGCGGGAAATCACTATTAAAAGTTTTTAAAATATATTTATAAAATAGCTACATTTTCATGAAACCTCAGAAAATATTTATTAATTCAGAATGGCCAGGGCGAAGTTAAAAAATAGAATCGAATCATAAAAATTAACAAGTCTATATGACACACGAAACGCTAAAGTAAACAATGTACTTGGAGACTGCAATGCACAATCTGTAAGAGGTAAAGAAAAAGGAGAACTACAATGAATATAGGATATCCTAGAATTATTACTTTAGTTAACTAAAAAGAAACAACTCACAGTTTTGAACATGTTTTTTACACGTTAGCTATTCGAAAAGTACACACACACATACACACATGCACACACACACATACATACATACCTACACCTAAGAAGCTGATATTCCTACAGACCATAATTTACTATTATTAATGATAAAGATAAAATTTAAAAAAATAAAAGCAAACTCTAGACAGCAAGTCATTAACACATATACTAACAACTATAAAATGCAAGAAGTAATACAGTAAAGCAAACAACACTAAAATATGTAACTGAGCAATGTCTAAAACAAGACAGAATCGAAAACTCTTAATAAATTTGCGGAACTTCAAAACAACATTCTAAAGCTATTTACACAAAAAATCTTCCATAAAAGGTATATTATTAAAAAGGTCCTTTCGAGCTACATCCTAGAACGTTTTCGGACTAAAAGTCCATCATCAGTATATTAAATGGAATAAGTATTATCAATTAAGTGAATGCAAACATAGGTGTTAAATTTTAACTAAAATTGAAAAAGCAATGTGGTTAAATACTTACCAGGTGTACGTGAATCAAGCCACTGAATATTTGAATATTTGAATCTGAATGTTTATGTTTTCATTCATTAAAGTGGTAATACTTATTCCAGGTAGTACCCTGACGATGGACTTTTGAGTCCAAAAACGTTCTGTGATTTATCCCGAAATGGTTTTTTTATTATATAAGTACATGTTATAATGAATTTTTAAATAAAACTTTTGTGATTCATGGTATACAGCCAAATTACAGGATTTAATTTTACTTGTGGATAACCTGAATTGAAGTAAATTAGATGCACACACGACAGAAACATAAGTCCAGTTTAAGAATTTCTATAAGAGTAACAATGAAAAGATACACAGGTAGAAGCTCTGATACACACTTGTGCTTTAAGAACTATAAGAGAGCTGTTAATATGATAAAAGGCCTTTTCTTAAAGGCCAAATTGCCGGCATACGGTTACCTTCGACCATTCGATACATACCAGATGATAGGTATCTTCAGTAGACGTAGTCTCCGTTTCGAGTAGAAGTCAGTATGTTCCCATTAAGTTAAATCTGTTTTAATCTTTAACTCATTTAAGATGTATACGAAAGGTTATTACACCTTTTTAAGTGGATGGTCCCAAAAAAGCCAAACGCTAATAGTTGCGACCAATTCTGAATGATCAGCTTATTGAGCCAGGTCCTAAAACTCTTCTTAAAGATAATTCACACAAGAATATACAACAGATGTGAAAGAGATATTAGCCCCACACAGTTCGGTTGCAGACAAGGAGATTTGGCACAAGAGAAGCACTTTATAGATTAACTGTCCTACTTCAGAGATGCAGAGATCAGCAAAAATATGTCTTCCTATGCTTTATAGATTATTAGAAAGCGTTCGATTGTGTTAATCATTCAGAATTAGTAAGATTGCTCCAGGAACGTTCGATAGATGAGAATGACCTTAAAATCATAAAGAACCTGTATATGAATCAAGTGGTATCTGTGTGATTAGGACTGGAATCTACATCATATTTCTCAATCAAAAAAGGTGTACGACAGGGTTGTGTTCTGTCACCCCTCCTTTTTAATCTTTACTCTGAAACTATTTTTGATAGAGCCTTAAGTGACACTGAAGATGGAATCAAAATCAACGGACAGACAATTAGTAATCTTCGCTATGCTGATGATACAGTCAGAATAGCTAATAACCAAGAAGAGCTACAACGACTAACAGACAGAATAAACACTGAAGGAGAAAGATTGGGCTTGAAGATCAATATAGACAAGACGAAGGTAATGTTGGTTAGCAGAACACGAAATATGCAATTAAATATAATAGTAAACAATAAGAACATACAAAAGGTCCCCAAGTTCAGATATCTCGGTAGTTGGATAACTGAAGATCTAGAACCAGACACAAAGATACGTAGCAGGATTGAGCAAGCCAGAACAGCATTTACTAATATGAGAACCTTGCTAAGCACCATACTGCTATATGGTGTAGAAACCTGGACCATAAAGGCCAATAATGTGATGAACCGATTGGAGGCCTTTGAAATGTGAGTATTTAGAAGACTACTTAAAATTCCCTGGACAGATCACACAACAAATGTTAAAGTAATAAATCGAATGGGCAGAGAACGAGAATTGCTGCCAATAATAAAAAAAGATGCCAAAAAGATGAAAAACTGCTTATCTGGGTCATATATTTCGAAATTCCAAGTACCAGTTCTTAAACCTTATTAGGGAAGGAAAGATATAATAAAAACGGGGCATCGAAAAAAAGATGAAAGAGAGAGAAATAAGTTTAAAAAAATACTCATGGCTTAAAAACATAAGGGATTGGACAAACCTTGATGCCCATGCACTCTTTAGAGCTACACAAGACCGAGAGGAATATGCCAGAATTAACATCCACTAATTGGATAGAGCACCATAAGAAGAAGAAGAAGTGGATAGTTTCAATTGCTAACTATGTTTTCACTGATGATGATCTGATAAGATCGAAAACTTTCTGATGAAATTGGAATCGGTTTGAAAAACTTAATTTTTTAATCATCACTTTTTTACATATGTGCCATTTTACACCGAAAGTTTTTACTTCACTGCAAGTTTAACAGTATACAAGCAACCACTGCGATCTTTTCCTTTTATCAGTTTAGATGCGATTTATTTGTGACACCATGTAAGGTAGATGTAAACGTCTAACTATAGAAATCTCTTTCTCTCCATCCTTCTCTTCATCGTCCTCTTTCTTAGTATCATAATGAAGTTGTTTTAGTTAGTATTGTTTTTGTGTAGTGAGTTACTGTCTTGAAGAGAACTAGTTTGCAATGTAATATATGTTGATTTACTTTGGTACGATAACAGCGCAAGTCGCTGCTGTTTATAAATGCTTTTGAAACATTCTCAGATATTACCTTATGCAATAAAAAAATTCCAACACAGTTTTGTTGTAGTTTGTGTTTGCTTGCTTGGAGTCTACTAACAATTACACTGCCGAGCATAAAATTATAGTATGGGATCCGAATCTAGGTTGATCTTCATCCATATGTTTCCCGAATGATACATGTTTTTATCAGTTCATACAAGCTCATACATAGTATACAAATACGTCTTGTATGTATTGCCTATCAAAATATGTTTATAACTATGTTAACTAAAAAAAAAATATTAGTAAATTTTCACGTGGCTTATTGCGTAAATACAACCTGTAAAATATAATGAAAATACATTTTTTTATAACTATTTATTATTTACTATATATAAACGTTACTTAATTTAATCTAAAATCATAGCTGGAGCTTCTTTACCTTTACTTTGTCTTCTAGCGTTGAAACAAAAAAGTGGAATTGTTATAAACTTATTAGACCAGTGTCGATCCGGTTTTAAAACGAAAACATCCATCGATATGATGGCTCTAAAACATTAGTAAATATGAGGTTAAATAAGGGTTCAATTGTCCACCACCTGAGTCCCGGCAAGTCTTATTGACCTTATTCTGACCTTCGAGGCAGCTGCTCTGAACAATTGCCTTGAGCTGCAACCGAACCACTCTCTCAGGTTCTTCAACCAGGAAACGCGTCTTCTTCCTACGCTTCTCCTACCCTCTACTTTTCCTTGAATTATGAGTCTCAAGATGTTGTATCTTTCGCCTCTCATCACATGTCCGAGATATTGCAATTTCCTTTCTTTTATTGTATTTTCCATTTCACTCTCTCTGCCTATTCCCCTTAACACTTCTGTATTCGTGATTCAGCTCCATAATAGAGTACACTGTGTACATAGCATTTAATTAGCCTTATTCTGAGGGCCAATGTCAGATCTTTGCTGCATAAAATTTTTTTCATTTTCATGAAGTTGGCACGTGCTTTTTCAATTCTGACTCTTATTTCTGCAGTATAATCGTTATTTTCTGTGATTATCGTTCCCAAGTAAGTATATCTTTTTACTCTCTGAATCTGCTCTCCGCCTACCGTTAATATTTCGTTTGTATTGTTGTTCTTGCTAATTATCATGAATTTGGTTCTTTTGGTGTTAAGAGAGAGTCCGTATTCTCCACTATATCTTAATATTTTGTTTACTATTCTTTCTAAGTCTTCCAAGTTGTCGGCTATTATGACTGTATCGTCGGCATACCTAATGTTGTTAATTAAAATTCCGTTCACTTTTATGCCGACTGTCTCGTTTACCAAAGCTTCTTGTATGATTATTATAGATAGACGTAGGATCTCGCTATAAATACAGCGAGATCCTACGTTTCTGAAACCAGTATCAGGCAGTGGCATGAAGATATACGAAGATACCTTGCAAGTAAAAACGCCGAAGATATCTTACAAGATTCCATAAGAATATTTAACTCTGATGAGTCAGGTTTTGCTACAAATCCTAAAACAGGTTTGGTCTTAGGACCAAAAGGGATGAAAAATTTCTATGAAATCAAATCTAATTAAAAAAAATAATGCATTACAGTTCTCTTTACAATTTCAGCAGAGGGACAAATTTATCCTCCTATGGTTGTTTATCTCTATGAGCGAATTCCTGCAGAAATAGTACGAAACACAAATCCGGACTGGCTCATTGGTAAGATATTTTATTTTATTTCATTACGCCTAACTCATACCTGATTAATTGTAGGAAGGTCTAAAAAAGGTTGGATGTCAAGCCAAACGTTCCATAGTTACGTGTGTAACACACTTCTTTAATTTCTAAAACAAAAAAGCATGAAATTCCCTATACTTTGTCTATGTCTTGGACAGTCATAAATCTCATTTGACCTATAATCTCAGCAAATTTTGCGCAGAGAATGGAATTTTTCTTTACTCACTGTTCCCAAATGCAACGCATATTCTGCAGCCGGCAGACGTTTCATTATTTGCACCCTTTAAAGCTAGTTGGAGAAAAATTGTTCTTAATTGGGGAAGAGCAAATAATAATAAGCCAGTTAACAAGGCAACCTTTCCCCTTCTATTAGAAAATGCTATAGATCGAGTTAGTGAGGATTCTGTTAAAAACGGATTTTGTAAGTGTGGATTATATCCCTATAATGTAGATGCTACAGACATTGGCAACTGCATGCAAGACCCTTCCAGAATTTTGCGGGAAAACAAGGAAAATAATATAAGTAGAAATAAACCCACTAAATTTAAGATTCCACATTTTCTTTATTTTGAATCACTAATTCCGTTGGAAAGAAGAAAAGAATTTAAACGTACTAAAATGGGTGAATGGTGACGAAGGTGACGAATCAGCAAATGAGTTGTTTAAAATATGGAGGAAGTTAAAGATGAGATGTAAAGAAACAAAAGAAAGTGAAATTCTATATGCAAAAAAAAAGAAAAAAAAACATTAAAACACCTCAGAAAAATGACACCATTATTATCCATAGCAATGTACTGTTGAACGAGACAACGCCTCCAGGACCATCGATGTCTAGCCCTAACCAAAATTTACAGAACCGAAAAATTAGCACTTCCTTCTTAGACCATTTTTTGGCCAGAAGAGTCACCTGAAAAAAAAGCAAGTTGTGAAAAAGGTTGCCCTATGCTACTACGTCAAAAAAGTGGCGAGTATCATGAAAACAAAGAAACCTTGGAAATGAAAGAATTAAAAGAAAAAGAAGAAAGAGCTACAATAAGAAAAAGAAAAAAGGAAGGAAAGCAGCAAAGAGCTGTAAATAAAAATATTAAAAATCAGAAAAAAGTTCAGACAAAAACCAAAAAACCTAAAATAGATTATTCCGAAAGCGAGGGAGATGAAGAATGGTCTGAAAGCGGAACAAGTCTTGACGATATATCAGAACATTTCAAGAGTGACAACGAAGAGGAACCTTTAGCCAAAATTGCTGAAAAAGAAATGCAAGTAAAGGACGGGGAATTTTATTAAGTTAGTTTTCCTGGGAAAAAAATATCACACAACTACGTTTGTACTATTCTAAAAGTATGTAGTTAGTCGAGGTGAAATATAAGTTCAAGCTCTTTGTCCTGACAAAGATAAGTCAACCTATAAGCGTATTAACGGTGATATTAGCATAGTCACTAAAGTTCAACTCTTATGTAGGCTGGAGCAGCCAAAACTTGTAGGTACTGAGAATCGTATTAAGATGGGTACAAATTTTCCGCTGCAATACCTAGCAAGAAGTAAGTACCTAATATAAAATGTTAACGTATCAAATTGAAGTTTTATTTATATCGTTTGGTATGGGTCAATTACTGGGAAAACATAGTCAAACAATAGGTTTTCAAGTGGGCAACAACCGAAAGAATACGAATTTATAATATATACTATTTTTTTTATTCAAAAAAATTGTTTTAGGTTTAGTTTCAACGCTTTTACACGATCTTACATTATAAGTGAACATTTCAGCATTTTTTGTTTTGTGTAGAATAAAAAGTAAAAGGACATATATATTAGTTTAATTATGACAATTTCCTAATTGGTCAATTACTGGTTAACTCACCCTATTACTCAAAATGCATAATTCGATATTTGGTTCCATGTTTTGAGCAAGATAGAATCCATTTATCCTTGTCAAGATATTCTGACTTGTTCTTGAAGGTTTAAAGAATATAAAGCTTTTTATAGAATTGCAATTTATTTAAAAGATTTTGAGAAAAAAATCACTAATTAAGGGATGAGATACGCCTAAAAAAAGACGCTCTGATTTCTCTCTCGTGGAACTTTACTTGCTATGTTTTTTAAACTTTAAAGCCTAGCAATAGTATTTAACGAACGGTTTATTGCAGGCAATACTAAATATATCATCGCGTTTGGTATTAAATAATCTTTAATTTAATATATAATTTGATTGGTAAACAGATCGGTGCAGTCACCCATATTTGCTTACTCGTTTACACCTGCTTGCCCGGTAGCCATGAACTTAAACACGTAGGCAATCCTTCATCGACCTATTTTATATGTTTTAAAATTTTAGTTTCAATAAAATTCGATTGGTAAACAAATGGGTGAAACTTGCTAAAATAATTATCATTTTTTTAATTAAATTATAATCATATTTTCTGAAAGTAGCGTAGCATATAAGTTTATAGAATTTTATCAGCATATTGCTAGATATTCAGCCTATTATTAGGCAACTTTCGTTTTAAGTTATGATTTTTATTTTACACTCTAGATGGCGTCTCGTTTTAGGTATGTAAGAATTGAGAATTTAACGGTTTTTGTACATTATAACCTTATTTTTGTCGATAGAAAAACGTGTTATATACTCTGGTGCGTAAACATTATATTAAAATGGCAGATTTAAGTAAACCTGGACCTTCTAGTACAAAAAAACGTAAGATTGTACAAGTGAGAAATCCTAATAAGTTAACAGTGGAAGAAATGTTGCAGTTTTTATATGAGTCAGATCAAGAAAGTTTGTTAGATGACAATGATAGCGATTATGAACGTAAGTTAGCAAAATAATAAATATATAAGATTTTAATTTGTATCTATTATTTTATTTCTAGATCAAATACAGAGCGAAAATAAAAGTGACAATTCTACAAGCGAAGACGAATATTTGCAGGTGGGTGAAAATAATACAGTTGTTTCTAAAATAAATAATCAAGACATTTTAAAGTGGGAATGTGAAATTGACAATATGACTCAAATTCCCTTTGTTAGAAAAAACAAATTATTGGTTGAATCACCAGGTGAGCATCCTTACGATTGGTTTAGAATGTTGGTTGATGACGAACTTTTAGAAATGATAGTACGAGAAACCAATATGTATGCCGTGGAGGTCCTCTGTACTAGTAGTGGTAAAGAAAAGTCGAGAATTTCAGCTTGGAAAGAAATAACTGTTTAAGAACTACTAATTTTTTGGGACTTACCCTACATACAGGAACAATAAAACTTAATAATCTACAGGACTACTGGAAACAGCATCGGTTATTTTCTCTTTGTTTTGGAAATTATATGAGTCGAGACCGATATCTACTTATTATGAGATGCTTACATTTTCATGAAAATATAAATGATCCACAGATAAGAACAGATCGACTTTATAAAATAAGACCACTATTAGATTATTTCACACAAAAAATGGAAAGCATCTACTATCCAGGCCAGAATTTATCATTAGATGAATCGATGGTTTTATTTAAGGGCAGACTTCTAGTCAAACAGTACCTTCCTCAAAAGCGACATAAATATGGAATCAAAGTTTATATGTTAACCGAAAGTGATGGGACCGTTTTAGATTTAGCAGTTTATATAGGATATAATGATGTACTAGGTGGTAAAGATCATGCACAGAAAGTAGTACTGCATCTTATGAGCAACTACTTGCATTCTGGTCACTCTCTTTACATGGATAACTATTACAATAGCTATCATCTAGCTAAAACTTTAATCGATAAAGGTACTTTTTCCACAGGTACACTACGAAAAAACAGAAAAGGTTCTCCAGAGGATGTTTTAAAGTTAAGTTAAAAACAGGTGAAACGAAAGCCAAATATTTAAATAGCGTCATGATTGGAAAATGGTGTGATAAGAGAGAGGTAACATATATTTCAACTGAATTTAAAAACTACATGGTAACAGTGAAAACTAGGCGAGGACTAGAAAAAGAAAAAAGACTTTGCCTATTGTTAATTATAATAAGCATATGGGTGGAATAGATAGAAGAGATCAGCTTATGGCGTACTAGCCGGCAGAGAGGAAAACATTACGTTGGTATAAAAAAATAAGTTTGCATATCATTCAGTTATTACTTCTTAATTCTCATATCCTATATAATAAATTTTATGGCGAAAAGAAAACACTGAGCAAGTTTAGACATGAGATCTTAGAAAAGTTGTTACGAGAAGTTCCATCTCCAGGAAAAGGCAGGATACAAAATGTTGAACACACATCTTCAAAAATTGATGTCACAAATGAATGCGGTAAAACTTTAAGAAAAAGATGCCGAATGTGTTCTACCAAAAAGATACGAAAATATAGTATTTACCATTGTTTAGAATGTGAAGGAAAAGCAGGACTTTGCCTAGGAGTATGTTTTCAGGAATACCATAGAAAATAATAGACTTCATATTTTGTGAAATTTATTTTTGTTATTTTTATTTTTAAGTTGCAAATAGGACATTAAACTTTTCCCTAAAAAAATGGTTTTCAATCATTTCGTGAAGGCTCATATGTGCGGCTTTCGCATATTTCAATGAAATCATTCATATATGTGGAGGCCGCGCATGTGCGTCTAGAAAAAAACTTTATACAAACCTACAAATATGGCTTTATAGAGTCTTAATAAGATAAAATTAAACTTGTATATATGAATATTTTCATTTTTAAGAGAAAAAAGTGAGCCGCACACACGGTACCTACTAGTAATTTCTGCCGCAGCGAAAGGGTTAAGGATAGCCATGAACATATATTGATAGATTTAGATAGAATACGTGCAAGACGGATTTGTCCATTTATGAAATTTAATAAAAACAATGTTTTATTCGGTAAACAGATGGGTGAAGGTCGATCTAGATTCAGATCTTAGACTATTAGAATCCTCCCTTTTACTTGAAGTTACATATTTAGAAAACTTTTATTTTCTATTTTTCGTAAATAGTTTACTGATTGCTTGAGAAAAATTGTTTGACTAAAAGGGACTTTACTTATAGAGAGGGAAAATAGTTATTTATGTACCAAGAGCATATACATCTATTAATACTCTCGGTGCATACAAACTTTTATGTGATACTAGTTCGTTATTGCATCTACAAATAAATATGTTCTAAAAAAGCAGAAAATTAGATTTCATTTTGACAATATAGTTACTATAATAGTAGACTTTCTATCGTCCCTGTTATGTTGCTACGCTACGGAAATGCTGTCAAACGTGTCAAACTAAAACCGTGAAATAGTCCAGTTACTGAGGCTTAAAATATGGTAATACCTCCGAATTATTTATAACTGCATCAATTTCTTTGAAAATTTCAAATTAAGCTTACCCTCCACTTCAAAAGTTATATAAGTTCTAGGTGCGCTTTTTTTTTAAGGGGTGAAAATTGAAGAAACCTTATTGAAGAAACTGGGAAAAACACGGATTGAATTATATATTTTATGTACTTAAATATTGTTTATTCGCATAAGGTAAATATTGTAATGTGTTCTCTAATATTAAAATTAATTATTCACAATTTTCAACCCTTAAAACCCCTTAAAAACCCTTCAAAGCTAATACTTTTTATAAAAATAATATGAAAAAAAAGTCGTAGCATTTTAATTATGTATTTAAATACAAATAAAAATTAATAACCTAGCTATACAATAATATTTTATTTATTGGAAATTTTTAACCCTTACAAGCACCCTTATGACAAAAATGAATTAAAAAATATTTTTATCGGTTTGAAACATTTCTTGAGTGCATTTTATTTAACGAAAATTAATTTTTTGCATATAAAATAACTTTTTATTATAATTTCAACATTTCAACCCTCACAACCAACCCCTTTTTAAACAATTAATTTAATATATTTTTATTGGTCTGAAACATTTCTTGAGTGCATTTTATTAAACAAAAATTAATTTCTTGCTTATAAAATAACATTTTATTATATTTTCAACATTTTACTCCTCACAACCACCCGCTTTGTCAAAAATGAACTAAAAATATTTTTAACGATTTAAAACATTTTTAGAGTGCATTGTTTGTAGACAAAAATTAATTTTTTACTTATAAAATGAGCCCACTTTTTTCAACACTTACAAGCACCCCTTTTGATGAAAATAAAATCCTTAAATCCTTAACTTAGACATGGACATAAATAGAAAAAATTTAGTTTATAATATATTACAATTTTTTTTTTTCCAAAAAACTAAAAATAAATAATATTTATATAAAACGAGGTATAAAATAAATGAATATCTATTCATCATCGGAATCATAATTTTCACCGTTCAATTGGTCTTCGTTTACTGGAGAACAATTTTGGCAATGGTCACCACAGCATGTTCCGTATGTTGCGTTGCAAAATAATCCCAGCCTCCGACAGCCACACGCTGATCCGCAACATTTTTTACAATTGCAAAAAATCATTTTCAGCAGTTCTTCTGGAGCTGGTAAACTGCATTTTAATTGGTTTCAAAGAATCTTCACTTTTAGACCAACCCCAATCCAAAATATTTAAGCTGTTATTTCCCAACCATATCTGGATTTGTAAATAAACCCTTTTGGTATGTTCATCCAGAGCACTTACAGTCAGAATAAGAGATGATAATTTAACAGCACTAGTTTTAATGGTGACTTTAATAAAAGGTTCGTACCTCATTTGTTGAAGCAAGACTGAAAAATCTTCGACCTTACTCATTTTACTTATCTGGGTATCTTTGTACTACTGGTTTTTTTACAATAACTCAGTTAATTTTGATGCTACAACATGCATAAGATTTTACAGGTAATTTAACGGGCTATAAGTATAGGTTAAGTAAAGGTATAGTTAAAATATTCTAAAGTCCTTCATGTTTAAAGGGTGAAAGGTCAAACGGTCGGAGACCAGTGGTTCATGCGCTATAAAGCAAACTTCAACCAACTATATCTCCGTTATTTTTTAAGCAAAAAAATTAAAAAATGAAAATTTTTGTTGAAAAAAAACCTATTTTTTTGTATTGTGTCATCTTTTACGTATATTTTATAGTTTTGAAGTTATTATAAAAAAAAAGATTTTTTTTAATATTTACAAAAAAAAATGTAATCATACATCATACAGGAAAACAATTTATTTCAATCCTAGTGAACATGACGTTAGTTTTATTGCGTTTTTTTTACAAAAATTTGAGAAACCCATCGTTTTTTTGATCGTATCTCACGTACAGTTGGTGCAAAGGACTTTTACCACCACTCATTTTAAAGATCTTTCCAAGCCCTTTTAAAAAGATTATATGAGTTTTTGTCGAAAAATGTACCCGTTTTCCGTTATTAAACGTTAAATACTCGTATTGAAAGACAAGAACAAAAACAAACCTTCTTTGAACAGCCATAACTCAGTTAATATTGTACTGAAAATATTCATTAAAAAGCCAATCTTCTTGTTTTTTTATGAGCTTTTTAGTCGTTACACTTTTTTTGATAAAACTCTTAGTTTCAGAGCTATTCTTAAAAACCTTTGAAAAACATGTTTTTTTTTTAACGAAAAATGACACTTTTCGACAGCGAATAACTCAAAAAGTATTGATCTAGCGAAAAAAATGTTTACTACATTTTTGTTTGAAATTTGTCCTTCTATCGAATAGCGTGATTATTTTGAGTGAAAAAATTTCCACCCTCGAAAAGGGTGGCAAACACCCCCAGGGTGGCAGCGCACATCGGCACTATATAACTTTTATTCCTTGAGTAATTATTTACCAACACACAAAATTTCAAATGAATCAATTCAGTTATAAAGAATTCGGAGGTAAAAACCCTCAGTAACTGATCTAAAAATGCATCTTTACGCCCGTGCGAGCCATAAAGTACACTTTATGCCCGCGCGGGCATAAAGTACACTATTACGTAGTTGGTAACTAAGCAATAAAAACACAATAATAAACTAGTATGACATAAAATAATTTTTTGGAGGAGGCCATATTAAAGAGAAATTGGATTACTGAAAAGAGAAGTTACTAATATTTTTTAAATGGATCAAACTGGGTTAATAAAATTTAATAATTTTTATTTATAAAATGACATTTAATGAAAATTTTGGGAAGATAAATAGGTAACAAATGCTCTTTTTGCGTTTACTGAAAATTTGTTTACTGAATTAAAATTTTTATTTGGTAAACGTCATGAAGAAATTACTTTTGATAATTTTGAAGATACTTTTGGTCAACTGATACATTTCCTACCGATCAGTTACGTCGTAGTTAGGAACAGTGACAAATACAATTTAAGATAAAAGAAACCTTTAAATAATATTAACCGAAAAAAGAAAGACCACCCTATCATTGCTAACTCAACTTCACTGAGTTAGTCTGGGCTCAAATTACGGGTTATGTCACGACAAACAATACCACATTTACTTGAAGCTATTTGTCAGTCACTAAATGACTCAATAAGATGCTATTTTGGGCTCAATCTTCTACTTAAATCTAGAATTATATCTATAAACACAAAAATAAAACTCTACAAAACAATAATACGCCCAGTCCTAACATATGGTTCAGAGACCTGAACTCTAACAAAAAGTAATGAAACCATGTTAGGAAGTTTCGAAAGAAAAGTACTAAGGCGAATCTATGGAGCAGTTAATGATAGCAGAGTATGGAGAAGACGATACAACTATAAACTTATAACTATAGAATATACCAGGAAATACCAGGAACCAGATATCGTAAAACATATTAAGAAAGGACGTCTGAGATGGATAGGGCATGTAACGCGGATGGAACAAAATGACCCAGCTAGAAAAACGCTTCTTGATAGACCCATTGGGTCAGAGAAGAAATGGAAGACTCAGAACAAAGTTCCTTAATAACATCCATGAAGACATGAGAAATATGGGAATACGTGCTTAGCGGAGGAAGGCGATGGATAGGGACGACTGGAGAGAAATTCTTGAGGAGGCTAGGACCCACGTACGGTTTTAAAGCCAGAATGATGATGAAATGACTCTATATCAAAAATGTCGCCTGACAATTGACAAAAAGAAGCAGTATAGCCAATATTATAATCTCTGAGAAATGACGAATGTAGCGATGATGCTATGGAGTATGAAGAAATCGACTATTTATTGAGATATATATTGTATTTTAAGTTTTTTGGGGTGTTCATAGTATTTTTATAAATTTTTGTTCAAAACTGAGACCAGAGCGTATCAATGTTTCTTATATTTCTGCTTTGAATAGTCCAGTATAAAAAACCTTGTAATATCTTCCATAAAACCTGTTCTATCCTGCATTTCCAATTACTACAATTATTTTGGCTAGGATATTTATAAAAAAATTAGCATGTATAATTTATTTTAAAACTGAAAATCTGCTGTATTACTTATTATAATATAATGTCGTAGGTATGCTTACTATAACCTAATCAAACCGAAACAGGTTTTCGACCAACATAACTAATATATATTACTAGAATGGACGACCATTGCAAAATTAGAAATACTATATTAATCTCGGAAATCGATCTTCAAATACAATTTTTTCATTTAGTCTTATTTATTTTACTGAAAAATTACGACGCTTGGCAACGTTGCTAGCGATTTACCTTTTGCACGCGGTACTCTTTTGCAGGCGATGTAGTATTATCCTATTGAGAGATATACATCAGGCGCACGGTACTACAGTAAAGTGCACACGTTCCAATGAATTTTATCGACTGCGTTGCCGAATTTATAAAAATATGTCTTCTCTTGTAAAGTTAACATGGAGTAACCAGCAAACATCGAGAAAAATAGAAATAAAAATTTTTGGCGTCTTTTTTAATTTGATAGATAATGTGTATGTGTCGTAGGTAAAAACAAGCCAGTTTTGAAATATAAGGACATGCTTCTTGCATTTTATTTAAACCACGATAAGAAAAAGTAATTTTGCATTTGCAAAAAGTCTGCATACAATTTAAAATTTTTTAAATTATGTTTTTGTCTCCCGTAAAAACTAATAACAATGAATGTTTCAAAAGTTTCATTAAAGATGCAGAAATATAACGACTCAGCATACTTACAGAAAACTGATTTTACTTTGCAATACCTACGAACACAATACACATACTCTGTTCATAAACATTCTCCTACATGATTAAATACGAATAAGATGTAGGAGATCCCAGATTCGAGCACCTCACACTCACAGTGAAGCAACTAAAAACTAAAATTATTGTTATCCAACTAATGTTCACGTTCGTGTGCAAAATATGTTTCGTGTGCAAAGTAGCGTGTATAGCTGCTACCATGTTGCCAATACAAAAATTGTCGCGGGTTCAGATAACAAATAAATTGTTCGAATTTTTCCATAACAGCTGTCGTGCTAATGAATAGTTAGTAGAATTACTTTAATTGTGTGAAAATTTTTTACAAATAACGATATATATATATATATATATATATATATATATATATATATATATATATATATATATATATATATATATATATATATAATATATAACATATATTATAAAATATATATATATATATATATATATATATATATATATATATAGAAAAAGTTAATGCGAGTGAATAATAATAGAAGTAAAATGTGGCATGTCTCGTAAAACAGGAAAACAAAAACAATATAGGTATATCGATGGAAGGCAACCGTATATACGTATTTCTGACTATTGGTCGTCTTCAGGTATAATTTGTGGGATTAGAGTTTGAAGACCCCGATGGTTTCCATGGCAACAACTAACAAAAACCACGGAGGAAGCTACAGCTACATGAGGAAAGAAATGCCAAAAATTCAAACGTTTAAAACAAAAAGAAATTGTTTTTTGTTTTTTTGTTTCGCGAGACATGCCATTACATTTTACTTTTATTATTCACTGGCATTAACCTTTTCTATCTGTTATCAACGTTTTAATGTTTGGCATTCCTTTCCCCGTGGTTATTGTTAGTTGTTGCACTGGAAACCATCAGGGTCTTCAAACTCTAATGCCACAAATTAATCCCATTACTCCTGTAGTGATCCTTTTATAAATTAACATGCTGCTTTTCTAACTATATATATATATATATATATATATATATATATATATATATATATATATATATATATATATATTTATATATATATATATATATATATATATATATATATATATATATATATATATATATATATATATATATATGTTAGATCACTAATCACGTATTTGACTTTTTAAAAAAGAACTTTATTTGTTACAAATTAAATATTAAATAATAGTACAAAATTAAATTAATTTAAAATGACTACAATAACTGGACTGGTCGAAGTTGCAGCTAAGAGTGGTTCCGGCATCTGAAAATGGTAATTTATAGGTTTGGTATGAAATGCTGAATCGCTGTTCCCATGAATATTGGCCAACGGTTCGTACAAAGTTCTACTGCGTGCTCAGCGGTTTCTATGGGAATGGGATGATGAAATCTGAAGTCGGCGAACTTAAGCTAGTTCAAGGTTAATATTTTCTCATATAACAGCTCCCCTTATTAGTGAAAAGTCAATGCCATTGCTTTGACTTTTACAGAGTAATTGGTGTTTCTGCTTCGCTTTCTTGTTGGACATTGGGTCTTCTTCTGAAGGAGGCTAAGCCCTGAAGTTTCTGTCTAATGGAATTTCTGCGTGGTAATGAAGTTGGAGGCTGATCCTGGGACAAGGAGATTGCAATTTTTGGGAATATTTTGGTTCGGTATTTGCAGAAAAGGTATAAGATAACTAGGATAATAATCAGGGATAAGGTTGATATAGTGAATAAGGATAGATGTTCCTCAATAAATGATTGGCTCATAATATGGTCCAGTTCTTCTGAATATTGGTCCAATTTGTGTTGTGCAATATTTAAGTCATCTACGTTGATCTTACTGAGTTTTAGTGGTTTCAATTTTGATAGGTGACTCTTTGTCTCAAAATGGTCACAGCATCTGTAGGGTACATTAACTGGGTGACTTCTATACGTGATATTTGTATATTTCTCAATTTGGTCTCTAGCATGAATTCTGGTACTGCCGATGAATGCAATACATTCGGGAATTAATCTTAAGATTGAATTTGTTTTGATTATTTGTGTAGTGACGTCTTTTCTTGCACATTTGATTGTTACTGGTAATGGATCGGAAATGGTTAGTAACCATAAATTTCGGTCAATTTCTTGTACATTGTAACCTTGTGCCAAGAGCATGGACATCTGGCAAGTTTTTGGTAAGTTGCTGAGAGGTTTCAAAAGCTGGGCTTCACATATAGCATCTGTGTCTATGGGATACGGAAGAATGTCTGTACACATTCTTTGGTTTTGACTGATTTGTTTGCATTTTTCGGTGTCCATGGGTAAAACATATGAAATTGAATCATCATCTCGCGCTATGTATTTATGAACAGTTGAAAGTATATGATGAAAACCAGTTTGATTATCTAATATTGGTATTGAATATAATTGATACAAGGTGAATACTTCGGGATTAACTAACGGAATTTCGAGGACGAAAACAATTTTTGAATCAAGCTGATAAGCTTGCAGTTTTATTATGTCAATATACTGAGCTATATTTGACATATAAGTGGGTAGAGGCAATACGTTATTTTGTAATGACTGTGAGATGTCTTTTAATGCGTCCATTAAGTCTATGGGCGAAATAATAGAACTATGTAGAATTTGCAGGCGAGAGAATGTGATAGAATTTAGTATATCATTTAAATAATTTTCTAAAAATACGTAGCTTTCCATTAAGGACTCACATAAATCTAGTATTTGTAATTGTGCTTGGTAAAAGGAGATGTCATTATTAATGTCCAGAAGTGTAGTCTCGATAGTTTTTAAGTCTTTGTTAAAAGTTTCTTCGTCTATTTGCAATTTTTGAATTGTAGTGTTAAAAGTTCTTATAACTGAAGTGGTAACAGATATTTGATTTCTTAGGAGATTTTCAATTTGAGTTTCATCGGAATTTATCTTATTTATACATTTATTAAAGTATTCGCCGTCAGGGGCATCTAAATTTCCAGTAATAGATTTCCAGATTGTTCCAATACCATTTACTAAACCGCGTTTTAGGCGTTTATTATAAGGTACTGTGTCGAAGGTTATTTCTTTATATTTTAAGTTAACGGAGTTTGAGATTTGTTTTAGCAGACTAACATGTGCCTGTACTTCGGCTTGAAAGGCAAGTTTTCTCGGTGTATCCACGTTAATAAATTTTTCTAATAGGTTTTCCAAAATTCTGTCATTGTTGGATATTGTAGTTTTGATAGGGAATAATTCTTTGTAAACAAGTAAAGTCCATTTGTCGTTAGATATTCGTATAGTTCCTTTTTCATGAAGAAATATTCCAATTGTGTTATTAATTGGAGTGAGGAGAATTTGGGATTGGGCGATAGAAAGGAGTCCATAGAATCTGTAAAGGAAAATTATTCAAAATAAGGTTTCAGTCTGTCAAAATTTACTTTAGAGGTTTGGTTAGTTTTGGGGTTAAGGATAATTGCGGAATTTGTAAAAACTTCTTGAATTTCGAAAGGTCCATTAAAAAGATTATCCGATTTTGATTTAATTTGGGATTCTTTTACGTAAACTTTGTCACCAATTTTAAAATCAGGTCTTCGTTCTGAAATATTCTCGTCAAATCTTACTTTCGCCTTTTCTTTCTGTCTTTCTGTTTTTGCTCTGGCTACTTTGTAAAAATATTCCATGCGATTATTCAGGTCTCGAATATATTTACTCATTAGTGTTTTTTGATTGTATAGAGTTTCTGGTGGTCGGCCTGCAGTGTGCCCAAATATAAGTTCATATGGTGTGAAACCGTGGGTCTTATTCTTTGTGTTGTTATAGCATATTATTGCATAAGGAAGTATAGTGAAGGGATGATCGTTTGGGTTCTCGGCTTGATTTGCTCTAATCATTTCTGAGAGGGTGGCATGAAACCTTTCTATAGATCCATTAGATTGTGGATGGTTAACACTAGAAAATGTAAGTTTAATGTCGTATAATTCGCATAGATCTTTGATTATAGCATTCTCGAATTCTCGACCGCAGTCACAATGAATTCTTAGTGGTGTTCCATAGTGTTGAAAAAAGAGTAGGAGTGTCTTGACTACTGTTACTGCCTTTTTGTCTTCCAAAGGATAGGCTTGCGTGAATTTTGTCAATTCGTCACGAATAGTTAAAGCGTAGTTCCTAGTAGGGTATTCGAATATATCCATATTTATTCTTTCGAATGGTGTTTTTGGAGTTTCTGTTATGACTAGTGGTCCACTTAAGTTTTTCCTGCAAATCTTAACTTTTTGGCAAATTTCACATGCTTTTACAAATTTCTCTACATCTTTTGTTAAATTCTTCCAATTGTATTTCTGCTTTATTCTTCTGACAGTTTCGTTTATTCCTCGATGTAAATTGTTTTTACCACAATGGTAATGATCTAAAATTTGAGGGATTACGTCTTCGCTGGCTGTTTTAATTATATTTTGACAGATTCTTAATTTTAATTCTTTGTCAGCAAAAATATAAGAAAATATTTCTAGGATAGGTAGTTCGAGATTATTTTCGACGCAATATATTTTTGATTCATCGAATTGATCTTTATTTGCAAAAAGTACAAGAAACAAGTGTGATATTACTCGTTCGGGATCAAACGGTAATGGTATAATAAAATATTTTCGATCTTTTACAGTTTTGCTGTGTACAATATTAATTCTTCGGTTGCTATATTCCATGTTTTCTTCGAATATGTCATTCATTATTTTCTCGTGGAGTTCTTCAAGTTTATTTTGCCAAAAAAATGTAACAATATTTTTGTTGGATTTGTCTAATAAGTCCGTATTCGATGTTTCAATTTTAAAATAATCGATTATTGACTTAGTTCTATACAGTTCGATAAACTTGTCAAGTTCTTCGGACATTTTTTCTATATTTTCTTCATCGTCGTCTTCGTTTTCTTGAGTTTCCGTGTCATCTTCATTCGATGCATGTAATGAGATTTTTGATTGAAAGTTTGCACAATCCTTGAAATGGTTAATCTTTATCCTTGAGAGGGCATCTGCATTTCTGTTTATTTTTCCTGCGCGATGTTCTATTTTATAATTGTATTCTTCGAGTTTTAGGCGCCAACGCGCTAATCGGCTTCCGGGATCTTTTATCGAGAAAAGCCATGTAAGGGGTCGATGATCGGTAATCAGGGTGAATTTTCGGCCAAAAAGATATGGTCTAAAATGTTTGACTGCCCATACGATAGCTAATAGTTCTCTCTCTATAGTCGAATATTTTGTTTCGGCACCGCATAATGTTCTGGAGGCATAAGCTACGGGTAAATCTTTTCCAATAGGGCCTTGCGATAGAACAGCTCCAATCGCGAATGCACTAGCGTCAGTTGTTAGTAAAAATGGTTCCTCAAAATTGGGATATACAAGTATTGGATCTGAAGTTAAAATATTTTTGAGTTCGTTAAAGGCTTCTTTGTAATCAGAATTAAAAATAAAAGGTACGTCTTTCTGAAGTAGTTTCGTAAGTGGTTTAGAAATTTTGGCAAAATTTGGAATAAATCTTCTATAGTAACCGGCTAAGCCTAAGAATGATTTTATTTCTTTGGTGTTCTTTGGTTCCGGGAAGTTTTTGATGCAAGATATTTTAACTGGATTTGTTTTTACACCATTTTCTGTTACAAGGTGGCCCAAATATGCTACTTCTTTTCTTAAAAATTCGCACTTGTCTGGCTGTATTTTTAAATTTGCTTTTCGTAACCTTTTAAAAACTTCTGTTAGTCGTGACATGTGATCATGGATAGTGGGTGAGTAGATAATTATGTCATCCATATACACTAAGCATCTTTCGTTTTGTATTCCTAAGAGGATGTTGTCCATTACTCTTTGGAAAGTAGATGGAGCATTCATTAGTCCGAATGGCATGCGGACAAATTCGTAATGTCCATTTTCGACGGAAAAGGCCGTTTTCTGGATGTCTTGTGGCTCGATTTCAATCTGGTGAAATCCAGACGCTAAATCTAGTGTTGTGAAGTATTGGCATCTTCCTAGTTGGTCCAATAGTTCTGATATTTGTGGTAGAGGATAACGGTCTTGTACTGTGAGTTCGTTGAGTTTTCGATAATCAATAACAACTCGCCATTTTTGTTTTCCTGACGCATCTAATTTCTTCGGTACGACCCAGACTGGACTCGACCAGGGCGAGACACTTTTCTGGATTATTCCTTCTTCTAGCATTTTATTAATTTGCGTCTTTACCTCTTCCTTATGTATTTGAGGATATCTATAGGATTTAGTGAAGATAGGTTTAGCGTTGTTTGTTTCGATTTTGTGCTTGATTTCGTTTGTGAAGGTCAGTTTGTCGCCTTCGACATAAAATATATCTGCGTATTCAGTACATATATCTAGAATTAGTTCTTGTTCTTCGCAATTTAGATGATCAATTCTTAGTTGTTCTTTAATTATTCGTGTTCTATCTACTACGGGTTCTTCAAAATCATTTCCGTTGTAGGATAGGATTGTCTCAGAATTTTTGAAAGGTTCGATTGAAATGTCTGAAAATTCGATTGTCTTCGGCATAGCATGAGAATTTAGTACGGAAGTTAAGAATTCTCCATTTTCATCTACATGGACTAATGCATGAGGTAATCTAACTTTTTCTATTTCTTGAGCTGATAATATGGCATCTGTATTTGATAAGTTGCATTTTAGTCTGCATATTTGTTCGGTCCGGCTGTCAATGGTAATTCTGTTTTTTCCTTTTATTCGTTTTCTCTCTGGTCTTTCAAGATTTTTGTCTTGATCTCGGTTTTTTACGATAGTATATTTTTCATTTATAGGGTTTTGATATTTTAAATTTGATTCCTGTTTATAATCTGATTTAATTTTTATTTTAGGTTCGTTTTGTCTTATGTCTGTGGGGTGTGTCGGTGTTTTGTCTTTAGGAGGTGTGTTTGTCTCGTGTCCTACTTTGTGAAGGGTGGCAGTTTTAAAATTTGTATGCAACTGTCGGGATTTAAGATCTATTACGCATTCATAATGATCTAGAAAGTCTAGGCCTATTATGCCATCGAAATCAATGTCTAAATTGAAAATAAAGACTTTGTGAGGATTATTGTCAGTGAAGGGAATTAGGACAGATTCTGTTATTAACAATTTTTGATCGGTTATACCTTGAATAGTAACGTTTTCAGGAAATCTATTATGATAATTGCGTGCTGTGTTTTCTTTGAAAACAGTGATTCCAGCACCTGTGTCGATTAAAAGTTTAAAAGTGTTGGTAGCATCGTTAATGTAATATAAATTTTTGGAACTCATTGTATGAAATGGGGTTACATGAATGTCTGTTCGGGAAAATTGAGATCCGGATGAAAGTTGTCTAAGTTGAGTGCTTGGATTTGTTCTTGGATATTCGTAATATCCGTTGAGGGGTTCGTATGATTGGGAGGATGATTTTGATTCTGAAGTGAAAGAAAATCCTGATAATTTTGTGTGTTATTGGTTTCGTAAAAGTTATCAGTTTGTGGATTATTTTCTGTATAATAATCCGTTTCATAGTTTTCATAGTTATCGGTATTATAATAATTATCTGTATAGCAATCGTCTGTATAATAGTTAGTCGTCATTTCATCAGGGTATTCGTTTAAAACATGTGCTCTTTGGAAGTTTGGGTTTCTTTGAATAACAGATGGACGATTTTGATTTTGATTTTGAGATGAAAAGGAAGGTCTCTGTTGGTTGAAATTTGGATTGTTGGAGGAATATTGATTCCTATTAGGATTCTGATTGTTTTGATAGTTGTTAGGTCCATTATTATATTGGTTTTGGTAACCGTGTGGCCTAGAAAAAGTTTGGTTTGGCTGTACGAAACGTGAAGAGCGGCATTCACTATTTAGATGACCAATGCGGCCACAATTTGTACATTTTGTAAACTGAGATGAGGGTCTTCTCATTGGTTGAGAGGATTTAGGAATAGTCGATCTAGAATTAGATTTTTGTTCTTCAAAATATGACAATTGAAGTTCGCGTCTAATACGATTGCTTGCTTCAATGAGATCTTTTGGATTACTAGCCCTAATAATTTGTCCTAGACGGGGTTCTAAACCGGTTAAAAGTGTGTTTAGGGCCATGGTATTGATTAAGTCACATTGGGCAGTTTTTTGATCTGGGGATAAATTTGCTACTTGGATGGAGGCGTGCATTTTTGCATTCAGAACTTGTAAACGGTTAAAGAAAGTTAGAGGAGATTCGTTAGATAGTTGTCTTAGTCTTTGTAAGTCTTGTATTAAGGAGGTCAGGTCTCTACTGTCTCCGAAATGTAGATTTAGTAATTGTTTTATTTCTGTATAAGAAATTGGTTTTCTAGAATTAATAAGCTGTGCAGCTTTACCTTTGAGTTTATTTTTTACGTGAATCGTTAATAGAACGCGCTGATCGCCTGTGGCCATTTTAAAAGCACAGTCGCACGCATCTAAAAATGTAGAAAGAGAAATCGGATCGCCTTCAAATTCTGGGATAATAGAAAATATTTCCGAAAGCTTGTATGGTTCGATTTCTTGTTGAGTCTGGGAACGTGTCTCAGGCATTTTTCGAGATATTTTTAAACGAAAATGAAAAATAGAAGTATGGAGAAATATAAAATGTATCAGTATATAAGGGAGAAAAAAATGTGGTGGTATATAAAGGGCAAAAATGTATCAATATAAAAATATCAAATAATATATCAACAAAAATGTATCAAATATACCAAATAAAAATATATCAAGAGAAAATATACCAAAATATAGCAAGTAAAAAAAAATATGTCAATAAAATATCAGTATAAAATAGTATGTAAAGAAATATCAATAATTTTAAATATTAGATAATCAACTTGTATTATTTTTTTTTATGTATCTTGATTAATTGACTTGCAGTATAGTCAATTTCGTAAATTATTATAACAAAATTATTAACGAGATGATTCAAAATCCACTTACATAAAGAAGAACATCGGGACGCCTTGTTCTCTCTGCTCAGCTACCAGGGGCTTCACTAGGTGTTCCTTCCGTAGATTACAGGAGTGAGGTTGTTCGGAGATGCTTTCTTCTTTAAGGGTTGTCTTGTTCTCTCTGTTCGGCTACCAGGGGCTTCACTAGGTGTTCCTTCCGTAGGTCACAGGAGTGAGGACTTCCGTAGATTCTTTGTTCCGTTAAGGGATGAGAATCCGCCGCTGCCAGTGAGTATACACGTGTTCTAGCAACGTTAACCGGATCCTACTGACTTTGCGCCAATTGTTAGATCACTAATCACGTATTTGACTTTTTAAAAAAAGAACTTTATTTGTTACAAATTAAATATTAAATAATAGTACAAAATTAAATTAATTTAAAATGACTACAATAACTGGACTGGTCGAAGTTGCAGCTAAGAGTGGTTCCGGCATCTGAAAATGGTAATTTATAGGTTTGGTATGAAATGCTGAATCGCTGTTCCCATGAATATTGGCCAACGGTTCGTACAAAGTTCTACTGCGTGCTCAGCGGTTTCTATGGGAATGGGATGATGAAATCTGAAGTCGGCGAACTTAAGCTAGTTCAAGGTTAATATTTTCTCATATAACATATATATATATATTTCTTAATTGATGACCAAATTACTAACAAATGAGATTATGAGAATAAAAATTAAAATAACTTATGGTGATCGAGTTTTGAGTTATTGGTTCACTAATGATATTAATAAAATAGGAATGAGAGCACTATAGAAAAGGACAGAAAAGACGTAGCATTGCAGCATTCTTCCCTGAAGAAGACCACCATCCGGTTGAAGGTGGATCTAGCTGTTCTGATGTTGTTGGTCCGTTCTGTATTGGTCCGATTATTACGGTGCAGTGGAAGTTGTCTCGCACCACTTTTTCCACAGGGATTTGGTTGAATGTATTTGTTAATTTTCTTAAAACATTCCCGTCTTGTTTAACCAGCTTTGTAGGCTTCTTAAGTATAAACACATATTTAAATAATTTCATGTGTATTGTATTTTATGCAATGTTTTATCGGTTGTTTTTTGTCCATTTATATTGTTGGGTTTATTTTAAATCACCATACCACCTAAGTGTTAACAAAAACTTTTTGTTTAATATCACCTAATAGAATATAAGGATAAACTTTAATATATGGCAACATTGTTAGATTACAGTTATTGCACACGTCTATTTTTAATCAGACTTCCTTTAATTTCCAAACAATTATGTTTACGTTCTTGACCTATCCACTGTTGTAATTAATGTCGTATATTTATTTATAAGTGTATATATATATATATATATATATATATATATATATATATATATATATATATCTTTTCAAGAAAACCAGCATTTTACAACGCGGAGTCAAACCCGGAAAAATAGTGACAGCATATATATATATATATATATATATATATATATATATATATATATATATATATATATATATATATATATATATATATATATATATAAAATATATAAAAGCGTATTAGGTAAAACTAGCAAGGGCGCAAATATGTATTAAGATTAAAGCCGAAACACTCAAGACTTGCTTCTAGAGGAAAGGCAGTTGAAAAGCACGCTGAAAGGCCGCTGAAGAGTTGAAAAATAGTTGGTAGTCCACCTACGAAAGATATTCCAGCGATGGATGGTAGTAACAGGTAGACAGAACTTAAAGACGAAAAAGAAGAGATTTACAAGTACGGTTGAGAAAATAATAAATAACTAAATATATAATGGAAGTGTGTTCAGAAGAATTGGAGTTAAAATGATCAAATAAAGAAGGTAACTAGCATCCAGACACTAGACTGAAACTAATGAAAATTTATATAATAGATATTTTCTTTAGCAAAAACAAAAATTTATAAAATTACCAAATGTTTTAACATGAAGATGTCCGCGTTTAAAACAAAGTGAAAAACAATCAAAAATACCTCTGATATGTATGCTTAAAGTAGATAGAGGAATTATATGAAGCAAAAACTGAAATTAGAATATAAAATCTAAGGAAAGTATTAGGGAGAGTCGACATAGGAACCCATCTAAATAACAACTGGAATCAGACATGAAGAGTCATTAAGTCCAATAATATCAAACCTCATATATAATTAAGTGATAGAAAAGGTAAGAAATAACTATCAAATGCAAAATAAAGAAATATAAATATTATGTTCTGCAGATGACGCAGTCCTGATAGCAGAGAATGAAGACGACAGTGTTGAAGAAAATCATTCTATATGTCTGGATAAAAGTAGAGTAAAATTATAGAATTATTATTAGGGAACTAAAACAGCATTTAGACTAAACAAAGAATGAACAAAATAGCTATAAGACCTATAATGAGATATAGTATCAGAATTAAAAACTATATTGGAAATATCTTATTTAAAGATACTTTATAAGTATATAAGAAGTTGTGGGGGCCTTGTAACTGGATCCCTACATTCGAGAGTTGGAAATCTTTTGATTCCAAGCCTTACTTCAAAGGACTTGTGAATGGATGTATCTCCATAGGTTTGGTTCTTCAGTGACCGTTGAAGGATAAGGATTGTTATTTTGAGCAAATATAGCTCCAGAGAAATAAAATCACCTTTAGTTTATCGACTTATAATTAACTATTTTTAGAGTAAACAGGTTCAAAACGACCGTAGCTGACAATACAATATCAAATAATTCTTTCTTTATCACACGTAAAAAAAACCGTATTTATAAGAAAAAATGCCCGATTTCGGCGTAGAGAAATATTTTATATATGAATTGAGAGTGTTGCCTCAAGGGCGTGTGAGTGAGAACTGACTAAAATAATACTTGGTGCGTAAAAGCATAGAATAATCGAACACACACATGTGTTCGGTTGTTCTCTGGTAGAAGTGTAGATTACCCCTCTTGTATTTAGGTGTGAAAACTATTTAAGAGGCTGTGGTGGTGCCAACAAGTCGGCTGTGACTATTTTACTTATTCTACACTAAGAAAAGTGTAAAGAACTATATTTTTAATTTATATTTTAAAATGATATGTTCATTTCTGGAACATAGACTGCCCGCGTTGAAGTATTTACTTCAAAACGAAAGAAAGAGTGATTTGAGAAAGTAAGCAAACTTAACTTAAATGTAATTTAAGAAATAACTATTCCTAAACTAGAGTAATACATATAAATGTGACAAAATTTAAAATTTTAATTTTCTACTTTGTCCACAGGAAGAGGACAGAGTTTTGTAATGGGTCTGTTAAAATATCCATCTCTAGTCTTTATTTTAACACTACGGACCTTATCGTCCTTACCAGTAAACAATTCAACAATTCTTGCCAATGGCCAGTGTAGGGGTGGAACTTTATCTTCCTTTAATAGAACTAAGTCGTTAACTTCAAGATTCTTCTGTGGTGTTAACCACTTGGGGCGATTCTGAAGTTGATTAAGGTAATCAATTTTCCAGCGTTTGGCAAATGATTGCTGAATCTTCATGTAGTTTTGCCAAATTGTTAATTTATTGTCAGGTATTTCCGTCACTATCTCTTCAGGAAATGACGTAATTGGTTTTCCTATTAGGAAATGTCCTGGAGACAATGTGTTAAAGTCATTTGGATCATTTGACATAGCACAAAGAGGGCGTGAGTTTAGTACTGCTTCTATTTGTGCGCGAACTGTGCTAAAGGCTTCAAAAGTTAAAGTGGTATTGCCTAAAAGTCTTAAAATGTGATATTTGGCACTTTTTATGGCTGCCTCCCAAATTCCACCATGATGCGGAGAATGGGCTACAATAAATTTCCATTGGATTTCAGAAGAGGAGAGAAAATTGAATATGGACTCAGAGGTTTCCTTTTGTTTAAGAAATAGTGCAACTTCCCTCAACTGATTTCTAGCTCCTAGAAAATTAGTGGCGTTATCTGAGTAGATAATTTGTGGACAGCCTCTCCTACTGATGAATCTTTTTAAAGCAAGTAAGAAACTTTCGGTGGAGAGACCTGTGACTAATTCGATGTGCACTGCACGAGTAACCATACATACGAACAACGCTATGTAGGATTTTATTTTTGGAGCCTTTCTTAAATTGGAGCTTTTTATAAGAAATGGACCACCAAAGTCTAGACCAACATTGGTAAATGGAGGGGAGAAACATGAACGTTCCCGTGGTAAATCAGCCATTAACTGTGTGGCTGTCTTTGCTTTAAATTTAAAACAATCGTGACATTTATTAATTATCCTTTTAGTTTCTTTGAGACCATTTAGACACCAATATCTTAAACGAAAATTGGAAAGAGTATTTTGAGGGCCTGCATGACATAATCTTATATGTTCTCTATGCAGCATTAATTTTACTATGTGATTATGAGAGGGTAGAAGTAATGGGTACTTCTGTTCATATGGGACGTCTGAGTACCTTAGACGACCACCTACACGAATCATTTGCTGATTATCTATGAATGGGTTGAGTTTTAAAATTGTTCTATTTGAAATTATCTCCTTATTTTTAAGACAAGAAAATTCTCGAAAAAAGTGTGCCTTTTGCAAAAGTTTTATTATTAAATTTTCAGCATTTTTTAATTCTGAAACAGAGAAGGGTCCAACATATTTTTCATTTGGAAACTTGAAATTGTGAATATACCTGAGAATAAGTGTGATACTGCGTTGTAGTTTTGAGAAGTTTGAAAATTTGAGAGATAAATTTTCAATGAAACTTATTGGACTTTCTTGTGCTAGATGAACTATTTTCTTTTCCTCGGGTATTTTACTTACATTTGGTTTTGAATCATAAGAAGTTAAATCTAAGTCATAATTAAGTAGAAATGAGGGACATTGAAACCAAAATTTTGAGTTTAGAAGTTCAGGAGCAGACATGCCTCTTGACGCAATATCTGCGGGGTTTTGTTTTGACTTTATATATCGCCACTTAAATTGTGGGTTTCCTTGTATTTCAGAAACTCTATTTGCAACAAACTGTGACCATCTCGAGCTATGTGAGCCTAACCAAGCAAGTACGATTTCTGAGTCCGTCCAGCAGTTTATTGAGTCTATCTGAGTTAATTTATTATTTAGAATTTCAACTATTCTTTTAGTGAGTTTGCTGCATAAAACAGCACCCATAAGTTCTAACTTAGGTAAAGTTAATGTTTTTATTGGAGCTACCCTACTTTTAGAGGTGATGAGTGTGGAAGAGACATTCCTTGAGCTATAAGTAACTCTAATATATATGCAGCTGGCGTATGCCTTTTCACTAGCGTCGGAAAATGCGTGTATTTGTATAGTACATATATAATTTTCAATAAAAAAAGGTCTGTGAATTTTTAAATGTTTTAGTGCTGAAATATGTTTGAGAAAATTTAACCATTCATTTAAGAGTGTAGAGTCTAAACTTTCATTCCACTGAATTTTTGAAAGCCAAATTTTTTGCATTATTATTTTTGCAGTTACTATTACAGGATTAATTAATCCCTTGGGGTCGAAAAAACTTGCGATTATCGAGAGCACTTGTCTCTTAGTGTAGGAATCTTTTATTTCGATTTCTGGTACTGAAATAGAGAAACTATCTAATTTAGAGTCCCAACAAAGACCTAATATTTTATTAGAATGATTTTCTGGAGATATGACATACGTGGAGTCAGTTGAAAATTGTGAAATATTTTCTAAAAATTGTGGTGAATTTGAACACCATTTGTGAAGAGATATGCCTGCCTTTTGTAGCAGTGCAGTGATTTGCTCATGCGCAAGTGTGAGTGTTTCAATACTATTTGTACCATATAGTATGTCATCAATATAGCAAAAATTAATGAGCATATCATGAGCGAGAGGATATTCTTCCTTATGCATGTTTGCGAGTTCAATTAAACATCGTGTGCTAAGGAAGGTAGCTGGTTTCGTTCCATAGGTAACCGTTTCCAATTGTATACATTTTAACGGCTCCGAGGGAGAGTTGCGCCACAAAATATTTAATAAGAAAGTTTGGTTGGGGTTTATTCTGATTTGTCTAAACATCTTTTTTATATCAGATGTGAATACATACTTGAAGAGTCTAAAGTTGACTAAAGTGTCAAATAGTTCTGGTTGTGTGGTATAACCCTTTAACATAATATCATTAAGGCTAAAACCAGAAGTGGTTTTCATGGATGCGTCAAAAACTACGCGCAAACGAGTTGTGAGAGAAGTGTCTTTTTCTACACTGTGGTGAGGCAAGAAATATTTGTTTTCTGAGTGTACATTCTGCAGAGACAACGGAACATATTTTGCATGTCCTAATTCAACATACTCATCTATAAAAGATTTATATTGTTTGTAAAGAGAATCATTTTTTGGGAATTTGTTCTCCAAATTTAGAAATCGCCTTCGCGCCATTTGGAAAGAGTCGCCCAATTTATTATTTTCATTAGGCGTGCATAGGGGTAAATCTACTTGGAACTGTCCATTCGGTAGGATTTGTGTTGTGGCTTTAAATATTTTCTCAGCCTTTTCATCATCAGGACTTAAACGCTTTATTTCGGGAACTTCTTCAATGTCCCAAAACCTTTGGAGAAGATTATTTATATTTTCTTCTTCAGTGTGAGATTGAACAAATAAAGAAATATGATTCGAGTGTGAATAGTTACAGTTTGAGTGAGAGTGCATCTTTTTCTTAGATGAGACTTGTGGAGATAAGTTACCGAACATAACATATCCTAAATGAGTGTTTTGAAGCACTGGAAGACCTGCTCCAATATGAATTAAACCATCCTTTAATAGATCACAGTAAATTTCTGCACCTAATAAGAGATCGATTCTCCCTGGGGAGGAGTAAGAGGGGTCACTGAGCTTTATGCCAGCTGGTATTTTTATTTTGCTACGATCTAGA
The DNA here is from genome assembly GCF_040954645.1 of Diabrotica undecimpunctata. Lineage (NCBI taxonomy): Eukaryota > Metazoa > Arthropoda > Insecta > Coleoptera > Chrysomelidae > Diabrotica > Diabrotica undecimpunctata. Next base: position 44,809,878 of record NC_092806.1, read on the forward strand.
GGTACCTGAGGTATTTTACACGTAATATTATCCAAAACTGCACATGATACTTCAAATTTCATATCATTGTTTTTATATGGGAAAAATTCAATGTTTACCATTTCATTTGAGATGGAACAATTTTGAGAGATTGTGGAAATTTGTAATCTTTTATTAGTGGTAGAGTAATTTAGTTTATTTACTAAATCTTTTGTTGCAAAGCTCGATTGAGATCCATTATCGAGAAGACATCTTGCGTGTACAGGTTGTCCACTTTTAGAGTAAATTGTTACCAGCGCTGTGGCTAGCAAAACTTCGTTTTTTGGATTGAAAGTTGAGAGAGAAGAGATGCAAGATGAATTTTGACTTTGCGTGTCTGAGAGTAGACAATTTTCATTTGTCTGAGTGCTTAAGTGAGTAGAAGTGTTTGGTGATTCATTATATGAATGTGGAGAATTAATTCTTTGAGTAACTTGGGCATTATTACTCCTTTGAGGAGCATGAAAATGACTTTGAGAGATATGTGGTGCACTATGGCGAGTTTGTGAATCACCCTGTATACTTGCGGAGGATTGAGAGGTTTGTGGTGCATTAAAGCGTGATTGTTGCCTATTGGCGAGACTTTGATTACCATCATGTGAATTTGAAGCACTTTGATTGCTTTGAGTGGGAGAGAATAAATTATTTTCATGAGTGTGAGAAAAATTATTTTCTTCATGCAGAAGTGTATTGTGCTTTTTATTGCAAATTTTACATGTGTATTTAGAGATGCATTTATCAGTAAAATGCTTAGTGCCAAAACAGTTTCTGCAAAGCTGTGCTTGCTTTACAAAATTAAACCTTTCTCGAGAATTTGTGTCTTTAAATAAGTTACACTGATATATTTTATGACCAGTTTGTTTACAAAATATGCAATTTTCATAGCTAGATTTATTATTATTTATAGTGGAAATATGAGCAGTTTTTTGAGTGACTTTATTATTAAACTTTGACTGAGTTTCAGTGTAATTAAGTTTCTCTAAAACATCACATCTTTTTTCTAAAAATTCAAAAAATTGTTTGAGTGTTGGAACATTCTTAGAACCTACTTCATATTCAAAAGCCTTGTGAGAAGCGAAATCTATTTTTTCTAAAAATATTTCTATTAAAAGGAGGTCCCAATGTTCAATTGGAACTTCGAGATTACTAAGAGCTTGAAGCGTTTGCTTTGTGTGTACAAGAAAATCTCTTAGTACCTGAGGAGTGCATTTAACTAGAGATTGAGACTTTAACAGCTTTTTTATAAGAGTACTAATCACTCGTGATTTGTCATCATATCTTTCTTTTAGGGTTTTTATAGCGATAGCAAAATTTGCATCTACTACTTCGATACTGCTAATTAAGTTTAAAGGTTCTCCTTTGAGGAAGGATTTTAAATATATAAACTTTTGTACATTATTTAAACTTGAATTGTTTGTGATCAGAGTTTCAAATAGTTGAAAGAATTCATTGAATTCTGAGAAATTTCCGGTAAAGGTTTTCATGCTAATTTCAGGCAGCCTCGCACAGGAAACAGCATTATTATTTGAGCTGGGTACTTTATTTACAGTTAAATTTAATTCTATTATTTTTCTTTGCAAACCTTTGAGTGTGTTGAAGTATTTTTCTTCAACATTTGCTCGATCAGCTGATTGTTGGTCGCTGTCATCAGTCTGTTCGATTTCTAATTGAATTTGTTCATATTGTGTGAAAAAATTAAAAAGTTTTTCTTTCCTATTTTCAAAATCAAGTATTTCGTTTTCTGTGTCTTTATTGGCTATAAACCAATCTGAGATACGTGTAATTGATGCTTTAAGTGATTTGCGCTTTTTCTTTAAAGCTTCCATTTTTTATTTAAAGTGAATTTATTTGCAAATATATATACTGAGCGAGAAATAAGAGTGAATGATTTTGTTTAGTGTAAATGTCTTTTTCAACTAAGACGCGATTTTAATTTTAATAGAGTATTTTTACTGGAGTGATAAATAAATATTTTTCGTGAGAGCGGGCTGTGAGACAATCTGTATAATAAATAATTGTCAGCTATCTTTAGCGATATTGAGAAGAAAGATCTGTTGTCAAATCAAAGCCATTAGTTAATATAAATATTAATAAACAAATAAAAGTCGAGACAAATGTCTATCAATATAAATTACGTGCATGCAGTAACTATAGAAAATATAGAAAGAGTTTTAACCTCACCAAATGTTTTTCAAGTATCCAATTTAATTACCGCTGTCGCTTACCAGCACATAACGCACTTTTCACAAAACACACGTGTCTAATCTTGAACGAAGGTCAACTTGTGCAATCTTTCTTCTAGGGACGAGAAACCATTATTCTTTCTTCCTGTTGCTCTCCGGCGTGTGTAATCCTTTTCTTTCTTCAGTCCTGTTTCATCAAATAATCTGTGCTCGATAGGACCAGTAGGCCTTGTAACTGGATCCCTACATTCGAGAGTTGGAAATCTTTTGATTCCAAGCCTTACTTCAAAGGACTTGTGAATGGATGTATCTCCATAGGTTTGGTTCTTCAGTGACCGTTGAAGGATAAGGATTGTTATTTTGAGCAAATATAGCTCCAGAGAAATAAAATCACCTTTAGTTTATCGACTTATAATTAACTATTTTTAGAGTAAACAGGTTCAAAACGACCGTAGCTGACAATACAATATCAAATAATTCTTTCTTTATCACACGTAAAAAAAACCGTATTTATAAGAAAAAATGCCCGATTTCGGCGTAGAGAAATATTTTATATATGAATTGAGAGTGTTGCCTCAAGGGCGTGTGAGTGAGAACTGACTAAAATAATACTTGGTGCGTAAAAGCATAGAATAATCGAACACACACATGTGTTCGGTTGTTCTCTGGTAGAAGTGTAGATTACCCCTCTTGTATTTAGGTGTGAAAACTATTTAAGAGGCTGTGGTGGTGCCAACAAGTCGGCTGTGACTATTTTACTTATTCTACACTAAGAAAAGTGTAAAGAACTATATTTTTAATTTATATTTTAAAATGATATGTTCATTTCTGGAACAGAAGTAGAAAAAATAAAAGTCGATCATGTTTAAGGCACAAATGAATAAATTACTATTTAAATGGGAATAAGCCACAATTAAAGGTTAAAATACGTTTATTGACGTTTCAATTTCCACTTCGGAAATCGTTCTCAAAATACAAACACTAATGTTTGTATTTTGAGAACGATTTCCGAAGTGGAAATTGAAACGTCAATAAACGTATTTTAACCTTTAATTGTGGCTTATTCCCATTTAAATAGTAATTAATTTAAAATGCCACAAGAAAATAGCTTCAGAACAATACAAATGAATAATTGTTGACAATATGATTAGACAAACTATTAATAGTTACTGATAAAAAAATATGACCTACCACGATATCCCTACAATTGTTAAAGTGAAAAAAAAAAATACGAATAATCTACTGGATTAATGAAGGTCGTAAATAAAACTCAGCAAATATAAATAAATGATACAGTCTTTATAAAACGAGTTACTACAAACTACAAAGTCAATATAAAAAAGATATAACTTGAAAGTTAAGATTACAACTAACATTTACATTCGCAAACACATCGGTATTTTCCATCAGGTCCTAATTTGGCTGTTTCTTCAGAACAGTCGCAATTGCATCCATTTTTTCCAGGACAGGCTTGGCCTTGGCAGTCACTTTCACATTTGCATGTGCAGGTGCATTCGCAGTCCACTTCAGTACCATCTTTCTTTGTAAATTTGCATTGTTTGACAATGGTGCGGGTTTCTCCTTTCTTACAACAGTCCATTTTCTAAAAACAAGTTTTAATAATATTGAATGAATAATGAAAATGTACAAGATAACTGTTAAATATATAGATATGTCAAATTTAGAATTCGAATGAAAAAGTCCTCAATATCAGTGTATACGAATATATGTTCAAGAATCCTGAGTATCAAAGTAGTAAACTTGGCAATGGTTGAACTAGTAAAAAAAATGGGAAGTTAACATTTGGAACTTTTAATGTTTTTAATATTCCTAAAACCATCAGAAGTTAGTTGGATCTCTCCATCTACAACAAACCATCGGCAACGATCATAATTAATGAATTTGTAGGAGTAGAAAATATAAATATAAAATGGGATGTTGTGGGTCTAAGTGAAGCCAGAAGACCAGAACAATAAACACTCACCACTATAAACTCAGGTCATGTATTTACTAGAACAACCGAGGCAAAGACTGGCACAAATGCAGAGCAGTATTAGTGAACAGAAGAATGAAGAACCGAATTATTAAAGTAAACTCAATATTAGATAGAGTTATATATGTAGTTCTTCAAATATCGCAAAGATACAGATTATAGGTTGTGCATGTGTATGCCCCAAAAAGCGCCGATGTAGAAATAGAACAATTGATAATTGTTGTTATAAGGATGTAACAACGGCACGAAAAGTAGAAAACTCGTACTATTGTTTCATTATGAGCGATTTTAACGCCAAAATAGGAGAAACAAACAAAACGACAATATTATAAACCAGAGAAAACTTTGGACATCGGCAACGATCATAATTAATGAATTTGTAGGAGTAGAAAATATAAATATAAAATGGGATATTGTGGGTCTAAGTGAAGCTAGAAGACCAGAACAATAAACACTCACCACTATAAACTTAGGTCATGTATTTACTAGAACAACCGAGACAAAGACTGGCACAAATGCAGAGCAGTATTAGTGAACAGAAGAATGAAGAACCGAATTATTAAAGTAAACTCAGTATTAGATAGAGTTATATATGTAGTTCTTCAAATATCGCAAAGATACAGATTATAGGTTGTGCATGTGTATGCCCCAAAAAGCGCAGATGTAGAAATACAACAATTGATAATTGTTGTTATAAGGATGTAACAACGGCACGAAAAGTAGAAAACTCGTACTATTGTTTCATTATGAGCGATTTTAACGCCAAAATAGGAGAAACAAACAAAACGACAATATTATTAAAAACAGAGAAAACTTTGGAGTGTAAAACGTAATGAGATGGGGGAGACAGGAAGTTGTATGAAGAGTTTCTTTAAAAAGTCACAAACTAGAAGATATATGGAAGAGCCGGATGGTGGAATAAAAAACCAAATCGACTATGTTAGGTATATAAAACCAAATACGTATAATATCTGACGTAACGACACTGAACAAATTCGACTTAGGTAGTGACCATCAACTTTTTAGGGCTAAGGTAACTATTATGCTGGACAAAAGAGGAAAAATACACTGGCAGAATTAAAACAAAATAAGGACCTTTATGAGAACATGAGAATCTGAAGGTAGACAACCATACCTACAAATATGCCTTCACTTTTCCCTACCTAGGCTCAATAATAAATGACAACAACATCAGTCAAGAAATACAAGCACGGAACAAGTGCTTTTATGCATACAAAGACTTAATGAAAAGTAAGTTACTGAATCCTGAGTCTAAGCTGAGAATCTACAAAACAGTAATTAGACCAGTGGTCACATATGGATGTGAAACGTGGACCCTCTCAACCACTGATGAAAATCAACTGAGAATATTTGACCGCAAAATACTAAGGAAGATATTTGGACCAACCCAATGCAGCGATAGTTCGTGGAGAATTAAAATGAACCACGAGCTGGATGAACTAATGCAGAGCGCAGATATTGTCAGATTTGTAAAGTCACAAAGACTAAACTGGCTTGGTCAACTAGAAAGAATGCCAGATAATCGAGCTGTAAAAGTAGTCCAAAAATGGAAGCCCCAAGGAAACAGAACAAGAGAAAGGCCCCGTAAAAGATGGATAGACGACGGAGAGAGGGATCTTAAAACCATGAACATCAGGCAGTGGAGAAGGAAAGTATCCGACAGGGCAGAATGGAAGAACATTGTTAAGCAGGCCAAGACTCACAAAGGGTTGTAGCGCCATTAGAAGAAGAAGAAGAAGAAGAAGGACCTTTATGAGAAAGATCTAAAAAGAGACTCACCAAGAAAGTCAAAAAGCATTGTTTTATTTTACTGTTTTATTAATTATATGAAAATTCATTAAAATTAGAAATTAAATTTAGTAATAGATTTCAAAATCGTATTAATTATGTACGTGTGTTTATAAACACTATCTTATCACCGTATTTTCCAAATTCATCAAAAAGAAGATATAGAAAATAAATATAGTCAAATAAATAAGCAATAAAATCTTATGTACATACCGTTAGAAATTGTAATCACACTTCACTTTTAATTGCGTACTCTCGATAACTACAAACTGAGGCAGAATGTTGGAATCGAGTAGCGGCCTCGGTTTTATAATATGGTTCTGTTGTGTCGTGTGCAGGAGGGTTTGCACACTGAAGTATGACAAGAACTACAAGAAATTGGTGACGATTAAACTCTGGCGTGTGCGAAACGGTTTTTGTTTTTGCGGTTATATTTTAGAAATAGTATTATATTATTTATAATTCAAGATATTCTTTTCAATTTTTTTAATATGTTTTTAATAGCTAAGGAAAATTTTTATTTATTTTGTTACATTATCGTTGCAGTTGCAATCCTCATTGTTGAATTATTTCTATGGTATAACAAAGACAGTCACAATTACAAAATCATTAACAATGAAATCAGAAAAATGATAAGAGATGCAAAACAAACTTACTATGAGAAAAAATGTAAAGAGATAGAAGATCTTCAGAACAAATACGACCTATTCAACCTAAATAAAAAAGTTAAAGAAATGACAGGGCTGCAAAAAAGAAACCACAACACAACTCTTTAAGATAAACATGGAAATACTATGATAACGACTGACGAAAAGCTAAAACGATGGAAAGAATATATGAAAGAGCTCTTCGACGACGAAAAAGGAACCTACAAAACATATCTTTCGAGGACAGAGAAACAAGTATAGAAATGACAAAGGAAGAAATATTGTATGTACGTAAGAACACCAGAAACGAAAAAAGCCCGGGACCAGATCAACTGCCTATTGATATCCTTAAAATAATAGAAAATTAGTACATGGATGTCCTTTTAAAGCTCTTTAATAAAATTTAACTGTCGGGTGACATACCTAATGAATGGTTGATCTCAACATTTATTTGTCTCCAAAAAAAAAAGAAAAATGCTAGAGAATGTACCGACCACTGCACCAAATACTTGGTATGGATATTAGAGAAACTCAATTTGGATTCCGTAGAGGCGTAGGTACCCGTGAAGCTCTCTTTGCATTCAACGTACTAATCCAGAGATGCTTACTACTAGAGGTGCAACCTACTAATCCAGAGATGCTCCAGAGATGTGAACCAAGATATGTACGTCTGTTTCATAGATTTAACAAAGGCTTTCGATAAAGTCCGCCACAAAGAGCTAATGGACGTCCTCCAAACAAAACAATTACAATACAATGACCTTCGAATTATAAAAAATCTATATTATAAACAGCAGGCACACATACACATCAATGAACACACACCAGACGAGTTCGAAATTAAAAAAGGAGTGCGACAGGGGTGTGTATTGTCACCACTACTATTCAATGCATACTCTGAAGAAATTATGAAAAGAGCTCTTAAGAGAGAAAAAGCAGGAATAAATGTCAATGAAACACCAATTAACAACATTAGATATGCGGACGACACTATCATAATAGCAGACTACCTCCAAGACCTTCAAAAGCTAATAAACAAGATAGTTGAGTATGGAGAAGAATATGGATTATCATTAAACATCAAAAAAACTAAATTTATGAGGATATCAAAAACCCAAAATAATAATGAAAGTTTGACAATTAACGGTAAAACTTTAGAACAAGTTGGAAACTACGATTATCTTGGCACAATAATTAATCACACAAACAATTACTCCATAGAAATCAAAGTTTAAATAGAGAAAGAACGAACAAATCTCAATAAAATGAGAAAGGTACACTTTGTACAAGAGAAATGAAATTAAAAATGTGGGTATATAAAAGAATCCTGAAGATATCATGGACCGAACATGTAACAAACAACGAAGTCATGTGAACAGTCAACAAAAGAATGGAAATATTGGAAACGATTAAAACACGAAAGCTGCAATACCTGGGGCATGTTATGTATAATGTAAGATACAACATACTTCAATTAATTATACAAGTTAAAATACAGGGCAAGAGAAGTGTAGGTAACAAAAGAATCTCATGTTTGATTAACTTAAGGGAATGGTGCGGATGCACATGAATCGAACTATTCAGAGCGGCAGCATGTAAGATCAAAATAGCCATGATGATTGCCAACCTCCGTCGTGGAGATGGCACGTAAAAAAGAAGATGGTATAATAATATCGTTAAAGGAAATTCTGAATGAAGTTAGTTTTATACATTAATTGTAGATTTCCACGTATTTGCTGTAAATTCTTGTAAATATTACGAAAAAAAAAAAAAAAAGATTTAACTCAAAGTAAAACCATTCGTGGTTTCTTTTCCAGATCTGTCTTGCTGTTAAAATTATATTGCACCACTTTTTTTCTTGGTTAATATGCACCTTTTATAACACAACAACATTTAGCGACTTATATTACAAACGTGCTATGTTTAAGTCTTTGTTCGTGTTTCGTGTCTTTCTTTTTTTTTTCTCTCCAGTCTTACCAGTATCCAAAAAATATTTTTACGGTAAACGTAGCTAACAATTTTAAGAACAACGTTTATGATTCTTTAATGGCGGAACTTTTTAAATACTCCTCGTAGATGTAGTTACAATCTTATTTTCAGCAACTTTACTTTTTTATCATGATGCCTTCCAAGTTGATGGCGTTGAGGTCTGATAATGCAGAAAACCGATGCGAATACCTTAGAAACCTTGAAATTTTAAACCAACTTGACATTAAAAAAGACTGTCCTTAACATGTCTGCAGCGAATCCTACAGTTCTTTGGTCACATGGTTCGCAGAGCTGACGATAATTTAGCGAAATAACTTGTTGTGGAAACAGATGGTCTGACCAAATTCATAATTTAGCGGAACACTCATTATGTGAAACTCTTAGAGCAGCTGAAGATAGAGACCTTCTTCTTTTTCTAGCAGTGCCTATCCGTTTCGGATGATGACGACTATCATGGCAATCTGTATTTTGCAAACTGATTTGTGGTTGTTGTGTTGAACCGCGTACGAATATTTTTAAGTTAGGAAATCCTTCGCCTTCCTGGTCTTTGTGTTCCTTCTACTTTTTCTTGTATAATTAATTGCAGCAACCCATATCTTTCGCTGTTCCTCATGATATGACCGAGGTATTCCATTTTGGCTGTTTTTGTTGTGGTTAACAACTCCTTTCTTTTTGCATTCTCAATAAAACGTCATGATTAGTAATGTGGTTGATATAGGATATCTTCAGGATTCTACGATAAAGCCACATTTCGAAAGCCTTAATTTTCTTGCAGGTAGCGTATGCGGTAGCGTTTTTATGTATATTAAATATATTGTGTTTTTGTTCCAACAGCTCTATCTCTTCACTCTGTGTTTTTAACCAATTTTCTTTGGCCTTGTATATTTTGGTTCTTACTTGTCTCTAAATATTTTTGTACATACATTATTTTTGTTATACTTCGATTTTCTTTTTTTTTCCTGAGTTGCAGTATATTGTCATTCATTCAACTTTTCCTCTTCTCTTTATTTTCTATTAGATGTTTTTCTCTGATCTCGTTAAAGGTTTTACATATATTCTGGAGTGATTCTTCTGGATCATATGTTTGCTCCATGTTATTTAGCTCTTCTGTAAGAATCCGTGCGACTGTCTTCTTTGTTTTCTTATCTTTTAGTCTTCTTATAGCACATTTTTTATACTATTCTTATTTGTAACCTTTTTAAATCTAAACCTTAATTTACCTATAACAGGAATATGATCTGACGATAAGTCAACACCGGGGTAACTTTTAACTGATAGGCATCTATTACAGAATCTCTTGTTCACCATTATGTAATCAATTTGATTCTTTATTATGTTTCCTGGTTGATTTTGCGGCGAGACCCAAGTATATAAACGTCTTGGTGGTAGTATAAAGAACGTATTTATTATTATAAGTTATTTTTCCTCTACAAATAGTTTTAATCTTTCTTCCCTTTCATTTCTCTTCCCTAGACCAAAATCACTAATTAATTTACCGCCTTTCCCTTTACCATTTTTCGCATTCAAATCACCGATAATAATAGTTATATCTTTTTTTTTTTTTTTAATTTGTTTAAGTTAATTCATCAACAACTCATAGAATTGCACTTCTTCTGGTTTATCGCTGGTTAAGGCATACACTTGTTAAACATTTAATTTAACCGGAGTAGTATTAAGTTGGATTATAATTAATCTTTTAGAAACAGGTATACCATTTGTAACATATTAACGTAATTGCGGAGATTCGATTACTCCAACCCCATACATATTTTGACCGTCATTATTTTCCGAGTGGTATACCATAAAGTTGTCAACAATACAAGCACCACTATTTGGCCACCTCATATCTCTTATGCCCATTATACCTACTCCAAGTTTAGTCATTTCTTAAATGGTACTATAAAGTGTTCCATCCTAATACATTGTCTTCACATTCCAGGTATATATTTTAATAATCAACTCTGAAGTTTTTAGAAACACTTTTTCAGTTCTGTCACAGAGGTTTCTTTGGGTTACGACCTGGGAGGCTCTGTGATCTAGAGGTGGATCACCTCCCCTACCAAATCTTGGCTTCCGTATTCCATGATTAGTAGCTGTTCCCACTTTAGTTGTGTTTGTTATTATAGCTGTACTACAGATGTCATCAGGGACCTTTTATACAGTGGTTTCTCGTTGTCTTCTGCATTCTGATGCCGTTGACCACTTCCTGGTTCTTCCGCTTTAGAGACTAATTTTTCAATCTCAAGATAGTGCCCTACCACTTACCAGCTCTTTCACCCGAAGCCGTTGGCCAGTAAATGGTAGATTGCTTATCTCGGCAAACACTCGGAAGTCAGAGCCTCGTTGGTTATCTAGCAGGATGCACCAGATGACCATGATCTAGATCATCATACGAGCAAGGGAGGTTGATATTTGGATAGAAGAGGCTATATGTTGCCCATCGCTAGCCCATTACATCCCAGATAGAGACTAATGGTGAAAATTTGTTAGAATCATTGAAGTAAATCATGATCATGAGTAATCGAAAAATGACAAGGAAGACTAAAAAGATTTCCTAATAAAACCACGGGCATATTAATTATGTAACTGCCTACATTTGCGTAATTTAAAATTCTATTTAGAGACTAACGTAAATATAATTTAGAAAATTTATCATCTTGTCTCAGTTATAAGAAGTAGCTCTACAACGACTGAGTAATTTTTATATTTAGTAATTTAACAGTTTTTATCGCTTTACGGGAACCGCTTCGGCTATTCAGCAACGAGAGAAACCTTACATTTTGAAACTTTTTGAAAACTGACGTATATATACAGCTTTGAGATGTCTTCTTCCCAGTTTTTTTTTTTTCGATTTGCTATAAATATTTTTTTGAAATCAATGACGCTAAGTGAACTGAACGCATAATATAGCTGCGATAGGAGAATATATCCAACACGGTGGAGGGATCATAAACAGGGTTACAATAAACTGGATTATTAACGGGAGCACTGGAGACAACTGAGATTGGCTTATGTTCAGCCGTGTACACTAGAAGCTATGTGATATGATACTAGAAAACAGTTTTTGTTAATATTTATTTTTAGATTCAGAAATTAAAAGTTAATGCATAGCTTTCTTAACATTAACTCCGTTTTCAAATAATTATTAAAACTAAGACTTGTCACTTTTGTTTGTGAAATAATTTACTAATATTACTTACACTGCCATTTCTCCTCCAAAAACTTCTTTTCTAGGGCTTCTATTTTTAAAGTCTGAATTCATCTCCATTGTGTTATCCGATTCTTTTGAAGTTCTCTTCGCTGCTCATATTACACTATTGCTTAATTAAATTAAAAATAACAAAGAAAGTAATTGGTTTATTTTGTATTTTAAGAACTACTTTCCAGGTGTAAATCGAATATACTTAATAAAAATATTTTTTTTAATTAAAAAAATAATTAATTTTTCTAGCCTTAAACTTGTACTCATAAATTTTTATTTATTTTATAATGCTTTCAGTACACTAATTAGAGTGCTTCCTACAAAAGTTCTGAGTGTTCCATTTTTAATATTTTTTATATAATTCCAAAAGAAGAAAACACGAATAGAACAGGCTAGGAAGATGTATAATAAATGGAAGCAAATTATCTATAACAGAAAACTTATCTTAGTCGTCCTAATTAGAGTAATTAAATGCTACGTTTTGTTAGTCCTTCTGTATGGATTTGAAGCCTAAGCATTAAGATTAAATACCATGAGACGACAAGAAGCCAAGAACATTATGAACACAACACGTTACGAATGAATCGAACAGTATTTAAGACCATAAATAGAGAGTTAGAACTTATATAACAAAGATTAAGAAAAGAAAGACCTCGTACCAAGGCCACAGAATGAGAAATGACAAATATAACCTGCTCCGAATAATAATTGAAGGGAAGATAGAGGGCTAAAGAGGACAATGCAAAAGAGCCATGTCGTAGCTTTGCAATATCAGAACTTGGACGGACATGAATGTTCAACAATTACTGAGGGTGGCGCCGACTAGAGAACATTTTGTACCTCGCAAACCTCTAGTAATGGAGTCCACCAGAAGAAGAAGAAAAAGCACTTCTAGTAGTCTTTTAGCAGTTTCTATCCTCCTGTATTTCATTATATTTACCAATCTTTTATTATATTACGACTAGACGACTAGAGACGTACCTAGTCTTTAGGTTCCGCTCTGTTGTGCTTGAGTTTCTATGTGTGGATGCTATTGAAGTGTCTTAATATAATATAATTGTCCTACGGTATCATTGACATCACTATTCCCTGAATGTTTCCTTTTTTTGGCATCCCGACTTCTGACAGCACTTCTCTTCTACTCGAATTCCTACCATCTCGCTAACCATTAACATGGAAATCAGTCCTGTTATGTCGATACTGTATTCATAAGTTTTTCTTTTGCGTACCTGTGCTTTATGTTATACTTTCTGTCCAACAATTTTGCCTTTTCTGTTCTGTTCAGTATTCAAACGAAGAAACATTCTTGCAACAATTATTTTTCAACTTTTCGAATAAAAATTATAGCAGAAAAAATGACACCTTCAATATGTACAGCTGGTTCCTAAAAAACTAATACGACTCTTAGTAAGATTTGATTATTTTGAACAGTGCATTTGATTGGTTTGACATTATATTATATTTATTATGACAGACAAATAATAAAATAAACAAACAAACAACAAACAATTGATTACATGTGTTAATTCATAAATTATAATAATTATTAAGGTCTAAATTTTGATATTATTTTGAATTCCTGCATTTTATAAAGAGTATATAAATGATAGTTTTTACATAAAATAGGGTTATTGTTATTATTTTTGTTATTACTAAGAAATAAAACAAACGACTTAACGATATATTAAAGCAAGAATTGTAACCAAATTAAAGGATAACTGTATTTGATAGCCAAATTAAAGCGAGGGTCTGGAAGACCAAAACTATACTAAATTTAGGTATGTAAAATTGTAAAAATAAAATTAATATTTTATAATATCTCCATCAGCATTAATAACAGGTTGTAGTCTGCGGTCCATCTGCTTGAACGGATATATAAAATGGTCTTCTTCAGAGATCTCTTCCCAAACCTGTTGTATATCGTGACACAGCTCTTCGGCATTTTGAGTTATAAAATTCCTCCGCTACAACCGCTTTATAATAACTTTTCACTAATTATGTTTAAATCTGGTTTATTATATTTGCAGTATAAACAGGACAATTATCTTGTTGGAGGATAAAATTATTTTCTAGATACAACTGTTTGACACTGGAAAACATGATATTTTCTAGAATATTCAGATAAGTATGCCCAACAAACCTGCCATCAATGCGCCATACCATTTCCATTCCTCTAGATGAAATCCATCCCCATACATTGGCGCTAAAATGTCCAGCTGCTCGATATCTATCAACATATAGAGGATTAAATCTATTATTATTTGGTCTATACACCCCAATTTTACCCTTTTTAGAAGAAAAACCTTGATTTTGTAGCTGATGGTTTAAATCAAATATAAGATTGCTTCTGTTGTTGTGTAAGATCTTGTCTTTTTGCTACAGTTCGGTACCTAGGACGCGATGCTTTAAGCGCTTTTTTCTGCGCCAAGTTGTTGTCTATCTTCCCGGAAACTATGACTTCTAATCTCTCCAAAAGCGTACGATCTTTATGAGCGATACATATTTTTGGTCTTCCAGAACCTTGATTTCCTTCGAGAGTTTATTGTTCTCTCAATCTTTTATTAATATTAAAAACTGTTATTCTGCTTACGTCAAAATGGTTCGCTATGGCAGATAGTGACCAACCATTTTGTAATTTCGTTACCATTCTTGCTTTTAGTTCTTTGCTAGCATGTGGAGTCATTTTTTGAGGTTCAACAGAATGAGTTATCTGATAAATTATAATATAATATTTAGCAGTGACAGTGACATTCTGTAAATAATAAGTATTTATCCTTCAAAATACACTGCTCAATTTTCTACAAAATACGCTTTAAGAGTCGTATCAGTTTTTTTAGGAAACAGCTGTACAAAAATGTAAAAGTAATTACAAAAACCCCGAAGAAAAATCAGTAATGTCTAGGAGAGCCAACCCAAAAGTGAGACAGGTCCTACAGTGAGACACTATTTCTCCCCCACTTATCACGCGACCGACAAGGTTTTCCATTGGTGAGCAGAAACCTTACATCAACAAGTAATCGCCGACAGTGTTGAACACGCGGCTGGCAGAGATGCACGCGCCGTTTAAATTAATTTAATTTCCACGTGCTTAAGTAAATATTTTCAAGTTTTGTCAGTTCGTGTTTTCGGAAGTAAAAGAAAGTATTTTGATGATATGCCTAGGTTAAAGGTAACTGTTTTTTATGTAGATTACAAGAGTGGGATCATTTTGTCTCTATAAATTTTATTGTAGTGAGTTTACAAAATGGCTGCCGACTACACGTGCCCAACAGTGACACAGTGTCTCACTATTGAGCAAATGTGACCAAATATTTTTTTTGCAGGCAAATTATGGATCCAAAGAAAAGAAAAATTGAAAATTTCGCAGATGAAACAATGAGAGAAAGTCTGGTCAGAGAAGGACGATCTTTGAGAAAAGTAGCTGCTTTGAAAGATATACCATTTTAGACATTGGCTAGATATGTTAAGAAAGCCAGAGACGTTGACGACATTAGTCAAATACGGATGAGTCCCAACTACAGTATTAATAAAGTATTTACATCCGCAGAAGAAGATTCCCTAGAAAACTATATCATAAGCTCCTCACGCATGTTTTATGGGTTGTCTGTTGATGATTATAGAAAACTTGCCTATGAAATGGCAATCGAAAATAAAAAGAAAATTCCTGCCAAATGGCATGAAAGAAAAATAGCAGCGCTGAAATGGATGTGAGGTTTTTTACCAAAGACATGTTCGACTGTCGCTTCGCACCCCCAAACGATGTAGTTTATTCCGTGCGGCGTCATTTAATAGACATAATGTTTAAATTTTTTACCAAAATTTGAAAAATATATATTCAAGAACTGATGCGTTTGATGACGGGAGGAGAATCTACAATTTGGATGAGACTGCGACTACGACGGTTCAAAAATCAGCAAAGGTTGTTGCTGAGAAAGGGGTGAAGCAAGGTAACAAGTGGGGAGAGAGGTACATTGGTTACCACTTTTTGCATCGTTGGTGTCAGGGGACAATACCTACCACCAGCAATGGTTTTTCCTAGGGTGCATCTATGAAAATCATGAAAGTCATTTTATTATTCGTGTTCTTAATTTGGCCAAAGACAACGGAGTAAAAATTCTAACATTTCCTCCTTATTCCACAAATAAGATGCAACCACCAGATGTGGGGGTATTCAAAGCATTCTCAACATGTTATAATGCATCTGTAGATACGTGGATGATGCAACATCCAGGTAAGCCTTTCACCATATATGAGGTAGCTGAGTGCGTCGACTTTGCTCATGAAAAAGCTCTTACACCGAGCAATATTATAAATAAATTCAAACAGTGTGGTATATATCCATACGATGCCAATGTCTTCACAGATATAGACTTTCTACCAAGCGCTGTTACCGTTCGCGATCTAAAATATGGTGTAAGCCAAAAAAAGTCCATCGATCTACCAAGTACATCAACAATTAAAATATCCGTGAGTGATAGTATTCAAGAAAATATATCGGATATAGAAAATGATGCTACCCTAGACAATAGTATTGAAAATAGCAATCAACATAACGATAAAAATGGCAAGACTGTCACAGATGTTTTTAAAAGACCAGAAGAATTTAAGGGCTTTCCAAAAGCAGGAGAACGCAAAACTAAAAATACGCGAAGAACGGGTAAAACTATTATAGCTACTGACACGCCCGAAAAAGATGCCATAGAACAACGAAACATTACGAAGAAAAGAACAATTGATAAAATCGAAGTGAAAAAAGTAGAAAAGGTCAAGAAACAAATATTTAAAGATAGCTCTGAAAGCTCAGAGAAGGAACTTGAACTTGGTTTATCCTCAGGGGTGACTGCTACCATACAATAAATCCAGATGGATTTGAGGAGCTTCATAGAAAGCCCATAGAAAGTGCTCGTGGAATTTCCTGGAAAATTGGAGACAAAGAAGGTGTATTATGTTTAAAAAGTCCTGAAAATAAATGAGTCAGAAGAGTATGAAATTTCGTATCTTAGAAGACAAACGAAGGGCACCAGCAAATTTGTATTTCCCAATATTCCAGATGAAGCTATTGTTGCTTTAACAGATATCAAGCTCATCATGCTACCCCCAATTCCTTGTGGGCACACTAGTCGACAGATGGCTTCTTTTACGTTTGAGATAGATTTTGGATTACAGTTAGACAAATGCACTTATCTATATTCTTGCAAAAAAATATCAAACTTCAAAGTTACAAATATTTCACTTGAAGAGAGATTAATATAAATGTCAAACGTCAAATTGCCTATGCTGGCGTTTAATTTTTTCATTTTAGATGGATAAAAACAAAATTACACTAAAATAAAAAAAAAACTGTCTCACTGTTGGGATGGTTCCCCTACATAGGGACAGAGATATAAAAACAACCATAGGCCTAAAAAATAAGGTAGACTGAATATGAAGTTAAAAAGAAAAGCAAAAAAAAACATATTATTACTCCTGTTTAGTGCTATATATACATATAATATAAATATAAAATAAATATATAATATATATATATATATATAAATATATATATATATATATATATATATATATATTATATATATATATATATATATATATATATATATATATATATATATATATATATATATATATATATATTAAAACACACTACATACAACACTGCTATTATCTTTCATAAGTGGCTGCTGTTCACTTAAATCACAATTCCTAAAGAGTTAATGCAATAGAATGTTTCAATCACCGAACAATCCTGTTTTAATGTGCATTTGCAAAAAATATTTTTTAAAGTCATTTATTACAAGAAACTGTAACTTGTTATCAACGATACACAGATTGGGTTCAGAAGAAGGATAGGTAATAGGGAGGAAAAGGTTTGTCTAAATGTACACACACAACGAAGATTAAATGGCAATCAAGAGACGCCTACCCAATTCAATGACATTCTTAAAAGTAAAGGCATGGATAGTAAATATCCGTATATAGTCTTCAATTCATATTCAAAACAGAAACCAAATATAAGAAAAAAAGGTGAAATATCGGACGAAATAAGCGATAGATGCGGAGTGAGATAATGATGTATATGATCGCTACTGCTGTTTGTAGTGAAAGTAGATCGCTACTGTAGTGAATTAGTATGCTGTTAAAAAGATTTCTAAAGCTGTTGTCGTCTTCCTTTATTCAAACAAACAATATAATAGACATGTATGTCTATCTATTTATTCTTGGTCACTGAGGTCCCGTCTTTCTTAGACTTCGTTTAACCCATTCTTCCATAATTTTCCCCATTTGCATCTTTTTGTTCTTCCCACTGGGCTCCATTCTAAAAATTTTGATATCCATCTTGCTCGATCTGTTCATGTTAGGTGTCCGTATCAAATTAAACGTTTTTCCTCATTGTAGCTTGATATGACTTGGTTTATTTTCATTCTTGTTTGTATCTCTTCGTTTCTTATATGACCCAATCTTGTGACACTGCATCTTCTTCTAATGAACTCCATATGGGTTGCTACAATTTTGTTCTTAGCTTGCTTGTTTATTAACCAGTTTTCCGCTCTGCGTGTCTACGTGCTATAAATATAGCTTGCAATGGTGTTTTAAATTCGCGTTTTTGTGATTCTACTTACTATAGTTTTTTAAAGTAATCAGTCTTATGCAGGTACTTAAATTTTACAGTGTCCTGAATTTTCCTGTTTTATGGATTTTTTCCTACGATGAATATTGATGCGATCTGCTGATCACTTTGGTTGTGTTGTTGCTACTGTTATTTGTTTCTTTCTGATTTCTGTGGGTTTTCTGTTGACAGTCTTTTATAATATTTTTTCTTGTTCTGATATGATTGCGTTTAATTATTTTTGGGTAATGTTTTTCTATGCACCGTTTTCTTGATCTGCTTAATTTTTTTCTCTCACTCTTCTTAGTTTTAATTATTTTTTCCTGGAGCCATAGTAAATAGAAAAAGTGACCAGAACGATAAAACCCAAGACGTAGTGAAATTGGAATAGAGCAAGATCCCTGGGCCGCCATGTGTTCATATTTTTCGGACAACGGCCAATTCATAGATTTTAAAGGTTTTTTCAGTATTAGTTGGACAGTGAACAGGTATTCAATTGAAATAAATTACTATTAAGAAATACAAGAATTACTATTTTAATGGGAATAAGCCACAATTAAAGGTTAAAGTAAGTTTATTTACGTTTCAATTTCCATTTCGGAAATCGATCTCAAAATATAAACTTTAATGTTTACACGTTAAAATATATATTAGAGTAGGTGTAGAAAAACACAATAAGTTTCAGCTTCGATGATAAAGAAGATCCGGTCCCAGGAAAAAAATGTTCACCCTTCTTTCTTGACTATTGTAAATGTTACATATATGACACTTCATAGTGTCATGTCAGATTGTACCTATATGTTCTACGATCATAGAGACATATGACATCTGGCCTGGGGGAACATAGGTTAGGTTTACGAAGTTCAGTAAACGTGGTCACAAGTTAATCTTGTATTATTTTACCTAGACATAAAGCCAACTTGAAACAGTAAAGGTGTATTTTGAATCTAAACTAATAACTAATCTTTTTCTAAGGATTAAAGAAATTAAGCAATTTTTGTGACATCATCACTAATGAAAAATTTCTAAATAAGTAAAACAACGTCATACTTTTTACCTGTTTTAATAAAAACGAATTTTAGTGCCCCTTTGCGTCTTACAATTATCCGTGCATGAACGTTTCTCTATGGTTTTCTTAACAACGCTCAAAATATTTATTTGTCACATGACAATTTGTAATTTTTTTATTCTAAGGCTTTCTAAGCAAAGTTCAGACATTTAATAAAACTCAAAAAAATTATATAAAGTCTTTATAAAGCAAATGAATATCAATTACAAAAAAAATACAACCAAGATATAATGTGAAATAACAATTTAAAACTAACATGTACATTCATATGTGCATCGATATTTTCCATCGGGTCCTAGCTGAGCAGTTTTGTCAGAGCACTCGTAATTACAGCTATTTTTTCCAGGACAACCTTGGCAGTCACTTTCACATAGGCATGTGCAAGTGCATTCGCAATCTACTTCAGTGCCGTCTTGCTTGGTAAACTTGCATTGTTTGACAATTTTGCGAAATTCTCCTTGCTTGCAACAATCCTTTTTCTAAAATGACAAACATAAGTAGGTTAGAGTAATAGGTAACAAGTCAAAACTTCAAAGTAATAGGAATATTTCAAAATACGCATAAGAGATGCTAAATAAACTTTATTATGAATCAAATATAAAGTGTATGTACCTGTGAGCTGCATGTACATTCACATTTGCATCGGTATTTTCCATCAGGCCCTAGTTTAGCAGTTTTTTCAGAACAGTCGCAATTGCAGCCGTTTTTTCCAGGACAACCTTGGCAGTCACTTTCACATAGGCATGTGCAAGTGCATTCGCAATCTACTTCAGTGCCGTCTTGCTTGGTAAACTTGCGATGTTTGACAATTTTGCGAAATTCTCCTTGCTTGCAACAATCCTTTTTCTACAATAAGAAGTATAAATAAGTTAAAGTGATAGATAATATGTCAGAACTTAATAAGTAATGAGAAAGTTTCAAAATAAGCATGAGATGCTAAACTTTATTAAGACTCAAATGTAAATTATATATACCTGTGAGCTGCATGTACATTCACATTTGCATCGGTATTTTCCATCAGGTCCTAGTTCAGCAGTTTTTTCAGAACAGTCGCAATTGCAGCCGTTTTTTCCAGGACAACCTTGGCAGTCACTTTCACATAGGCATGTGCAAGTGCATTCGCAATCTACTTCAGTGCCGTCTTGCTTGGTAAACTTGCATTGTTTGACAATTTTGCGGAATTCTCCTTGCTTGCAACAATCCTTTTTCTACAATAAGAAGTATAAATAAGTTAAAGTGATAGATAATATGTCAGAACTTAATAAGTAATGAGAAAGTTTCAAAATAAGCATGAGATGCTAAACTTTATTAAGACTCAAATGTAAATTATATATACCTGTGAGCTGCATGTACATTCACATTTGCATCGGTATTTTCCATCAGGTCCTAGTTCAGCAGTTTTTTCAGAACAGTCGCAATTGCAGCCGTTTTTTCCAGGACAACCTTGGCAGTCACTTTCACATAGGCATGTGCAAGTGCATTCGCAATCTACTTCAGTGCCGTCTTGCTTGGTAAACTTGCATTGTTTGACAATTTTGCGGAATTCTCCTTGCTTGCAACAATCCTTTTTCTACAATAAGAAGTATAAATAAGTTATAGTGATAGATAATATGTCAGAACTTAATAAGTAATGAGAAAGTTTCAAAATAAGCATGAGATGCTAAACTTTATTCAGACTCAAATGTAAATTATATATACCTGTGAGCTGCATGTACATTCACATTTGCATCGGTATTTTCCATCAGGTCCTAGTTCAGCAGTTTTTTCAGAACAGTCTTGCTTAGTAAACTTGCATTGTTTGACAATTTTGCGGGATTCTCCTTGATTACAATAATCCTCGTTCTAAAATGACAAACATAAGTAGGTTAGAGTAATAGGTAACAAGTTAAAACTTAATAAGTAATAAGAATATTTTAAAATGAGCATAAGATGCTAAATAAACTTTATTAAGACTCAAATATGAAGTATATGTACCTGTGAGCTGCATGCACATTCACATTTGCATCGGTATTTTCCATCAGATCCTAGTTCACCAGTTTTTTCAGAACAGTCGCAATTGCTGCCGTTTTTTCCAGGACAACCTTGGCAGTCACTTTTACATAGGCATGTGCAAGTGCATTCGCAATCTACTTCAGTGCCGTCTTGCTTAGTAAACTTGCATTGTTTGACAATTTTGCGGGATTCTCCTTGATTACAACAATCCTCGTTCTAAAATGACAAACCTAAGTAGGTTAGAGTAATAGGTAACAAGTTAAAACTTAATAAGTAATAAGAATATTTTAAAATGAGCATAAGATGCTAAATAAACTTTATTAAGACTCAAATATGAAGTATATGTACCTGTGAGCTGCATGTACATTCACATTTGCATCGGTATTTTCCATCAGATCCTAGTTCAGCAGTTTTTTCAGAACAATCGCAATTGCAGCTGTTTTTTCCAGGACAACCTTGGTAGTCACTTTTACATAGGCATGTGCAAGTGCATTCGCAATCTACTTCAGTGCCGTCTTGCTTAGTAAACTTGCATTGTTTGACAATTTTGCGGGATTCTCCTTGATTACAACAATCCTCTTTCTAAAATGACAAACATAAGTAGGTTGGAGTAATAGGTAACAAGTTAAGACTTAATAAGTAATAAGAATATTTTTAAAATGAGCATAAGATGCTAAATAAACTTTATTAAGACTCAAATATGAAGTATATGTACCTGTGAGCTGCATGTACATTCACATTTGCATCGGTATTTTCCATCAGATCCTAGTTCAGCAGTTTTTTCAGAACAGTCGCAATTGCAGCCGTTTTTTCCAGGACAACCTTGGCAGTCACTTTTACATAGGCATGTGCAAGTGCATTCGCAATCTACTTCAGTGCCGTCTTGCTTAGTAAACTTGCATTGTTTGGCAATTTTGCGGGATTCTCCTTGATTACAACAATCCTCGTTCTTAAATGACAAACATAAGTAGGTAAGAGTAATAGGTAACAAGTTAAAACTTAATAAGTAATAAGAATATTTTAAAATGAGCATAAGATGCTAAATAAACTTTATTAAGACTCAAATATGAAGTATATGTACCTGTGAGCTGCATGTACATTCACATTTGCATCGGTATTTTCCATCAGATCCTAGTTCAGCAGTTTTTTCAGAACAGTCGCAATTGCAGCTGTTTTTTCCAGGACAACCTTGGCAGTCACTTTTACATAGGCATGTGCAAGTGCATTCGCAATCTACTTCAGTGCCGTCTTGCTTAGTAAACTTGCATTGTTTGACAATTTTGCGGGATTCTCCTTGATTACAACAATCCTCTTTCTAAAATGACAAACATAAGTAGGTTAGAGTAATAGGTAACAAGTTAAAACTTAATAAGTAATAAGAATATTTTAAAATGAGCATAAGACGCTAAATAAACTTTATTAAGACTCAAATATGAAGTATATGTACCTGTGAGCTGCATGTACATTCACATTTGCATCGGTATTTTCCATCAGATCCTATCTCAGCAGTTTTTTCAGAACAGTCGCAATTGCAGCCGTTTTTTATAGGACAACCTTGGCAGTCACTTTTACATAGGCATGTGCAAGTGCATTCGCAATCTACTTCAGTGCCGTCTTGCTTAGTAAACTTGCATTGTTTGACAATTTTGCGGGATTCTCCTTGATTACAACAATCCTCTTTCTAAAATGACAAACATAAGTAGGTTAGAGTAATAGGTAACAAGTCAAAACTTAATAAGTAATAAGAATATTTTAAAATGAGCATAAGATGCTAAATAAACTTTATTAAGACTCAAATATGAAGTATATGTACCTGTGAGCTGCATGTACATTCACATTTGCATCGGTATTTTCCATCAGATCCTAGTTCAGCAGTTTTTTCAGAACAATCGCAATTGCAGCTGTTTTTTCCAGGACAACCTTGGTAGTCACTTTTACATAGGCATGTGCAAGTGCATTCGCAATCTACTTCAGTGCCGTCTTGCTTAGTAAACTTGCATTGTTTGACAATTTTACGGGATTCTCCTTGATTACAACAATCCTCTTTCTAAAATGACAAACATAAGTAGGTTAGAGTAATAGGTAACAAGTTAAGACTTAATAAGTAATAAGAATATTTTAAAATGAGCATAAGATGCTAAATAAACTTTATTAAGACTCAAATATGAAGTATATGTACCTGTGAGCTGCATGTACATTCACATTTGCATCGGTATTTTCCATCAGATCCTAGTTCAGCAGTTTTTTCAGAACAGTCGCAATTGCAGCCGTTTTTTCCAGGACAACCTTGGCAGTCACTTTTACATAGGCATGTGCAAGTGCATTCGCAATCTACTTCAGTGCCGTCTTGCTTAGTAAACTTGCATTGCTTGACAATTTTGCGGAATTCTCCTTGCTTGCAACAATCCTTTTTCTAAAATGACAAACATAAGTAGGTTAGAGTAATAGGTAACTAGTTAAAACTTAATAAGTAATAAGAATATTTTAAAATGAGCATAAGATGCTAAATAAACTTTATTAAGACTCAAATATGAAGTATATGTACCTGTGAGCTGCATGTACATTCACATTTGCATCGGTATTTTCCATCAGGTCCTAGTTCAGCAGTTTTTTCAGAACAGTCGCAATTGCATCCGTTTTTTCCAGGACAACCTTGGCAATCACTTTCACATAGGCATGTGCAAGTGCATTCGCAATCTACTTCAGTGCCGTCTTGCTTAGTAAACTTGCATTGTTTGACAATTTTGCGGGATTCTCCTTGCTTACAACAATCCATTTTCTAAAGACAGAAAAATATTAATTGGATTAAAATGTGACTTAAAAAATAAAAGCAGTAATGGAATAAATGGTTGCGGTAGTGGTTGCGTGTACAAATAAATCAACCCACATATGACAAAAAAATACTTTTTGCGTCTATTTAATTGCTAGTAAACCAAAATTTTGAAAGTGTGTTTCAAAGAGCGTCTACAAAATATGTGTATATATAAGAATTGCAATACGAAAATATCTACAAAAAGGTGAAAGGTATGGTGTTTGGAGATAAATACCTCATAACAACAAACATAGAAAGCGAAGATCATCCACTGGAATAAGTAATCACAAAATTGGATCTTGGTAATGACGTTAACAGATTACTCTAGAAGTTATGTTATTAAATTGATATATCTTCGAAGAGTAAAATACATTCGATAGACAGAGCAGTTAAGACGTAGGAACTAAGTATTAATTAATTCAATGAAAAAATAAAGGAATACAAAACAAGGTGGGTACCAGATTTAAAAATAATGGATAAATTCTCTGACAAAAACAAATACTAAATTAGAAACGGAAAGGAACGTAGGAAGCTCTTTAAAAAGACAAAGCGAAATTTGACGTTAGAACGGGCAAGACATGCATCGTGTGTAAAATGAAGATAAAGAAGAAACATATCATGTGACATATATATTGAAAAATGGTAATGAATATAAAATCATAGAATAGCTATTAAATAAGACTAAAACACTTGTTCAGACACGTCTTGTTAACGGGACCTATCAGGATTTAATTTCCATAGTTTATTACTTGTTACACAGATATAGATTAGGCAATTTTAAAATGCCAAAGCAATTTAAACAGGGTATGCATATGTATATGGGAATATTCTTGTCGAATAGATATAAGTAAAATAATTATTTCTTGTAAGGTTGGAGGATCAATGTTTTACAATAATATTATACATTATGAATTGATATTCTTAACTTGTGTGATATAATTCGACTGACTATAAATTGGTTAAATTGGATATATAAAAAAAATAAGAAGAAGTAATAATACGGCAAATCTTTTATAACAATTAAAGGTACTCT
This sequence comes from Diabrotica undecimpunctata, assembly GCF_040954645.1. Classification (NCBI taxonomy): domain Eukaryota; kingdom Metazoa; phylum Arthropoda; class Insecta; order Coleoptera; family Chrysomelidae; genus Diabrotica; species Diabrotica undecimpunctata. The sequence goes on from NC_092806.1 coordinate 44,835,232, forward strand.
AGATAAAAAAAGTAAGAAACGATTAGAAGTATATACAGTATAAAAAAAAAACAAATTCAATAAGAAAGGCCATCAAGAATCCAATTAACAAGACTATCTTAAATATAACTTCATTAATGTTTTGATATATAAATGCTCATCGTGAAGGATGTTAAATTAAAAAAGAACTAAAAAATCAATGATTAAATTCTTGAATTTATATTAGCCTGTTCAGTGCTTCTAAATTTTGTTAATAAATATTACATTTTAACCAAATATGTAATTAAAATAATACTAAACATACCGGTTACAAAAATTAATATAATTTACGTTCGATATAAATATACATACCATTGGAAATATATAAACAAACTACGTCACTTTTAATTATTATTATGTATTGGTTTGATAACTACAATCTGAGTCAGAATGTGGGACAGGATTCTCGCATTCGGTTTTATAATACCGTTCGTACGTGTCGTGTGCAGGGGGGGTTTGCACACTAGAAATGACGAGAACCACACGGAATCAGTGACGTATGCAAGTCATGTTTTTCGGAAACGCATATTTTGAAAATAGTTGTAATCGTGTGAAGTAAAAGATATAATTATTAAAAGATTATTTACAAAGTGGATTTTATTGATTTTTAAACAAGTATAATACACAGGATCTATAATATAATATTATAGCAAAAATATGTATCAGAATCTTTATTTAGAAATTCAGTGAACCTAATTTACAGCAATTTTTAAATTCATTTATGCTTCAACCTCAATTGGTCATTGGCTTAATAAAATTTAAAGTTTTACAATTTATTTAGTACATTTATGGATTAGAAGTATAATGACAATTTTTTTATTTTCAGTTCCGTCACTTATAAGGTATCTTATAAAGTATAAGGATACTTATAATGTATCTTGTAATTTATTTATATTGAAGTCTCTTCATGCAATATAAAGGACACTCCAGTACAATATGGCAAACACTGACTACAATATCCCATACGTAGTTTTTGGTTAAGAGTTATTTGATTTTATCAAATTGAAACTTATTTTTACAATATATCGTGAACTGTTTGCCATTTTGCATTAAACATCGCCTCTTAGAGAACGAGTGTATGTGCGGATTTCATAAAAATTTTAAAGTTTTTTTCAAAATATCCCAGATGTTTGTGTATATGACAATTAAATTTTTGTTGTTGAACTAATAAGTAGGTTAAGCTGTTTTTTAAAAGTTGTTTACTCTTAGCACTTTCTCAGTTTTAAAAGGGTTATACCACAAAAGTTACTAAGATGTAAGTTAGAGCTGGAAAATCAAATAATAGAACAAAAATGATTTAAATATCTCGGCATTACATTATCTAACAACGGAAAGCTCGAAATAGAAATGGAAGATCAAGTAAATAGTGTAAAAAGAGTCGCAAGTTGCGTGAATAAAAATAAAGAAATTAAAGGCAGAATTTACAAAACAATAATCAGACAAATAATGACAGACGCCGTAGAAACAAGACCTCTCACAGAGAGAACAAAAAAGATTTTAGAAGCAGTAGAGCTGAAAACATTAAAGCGCTATAGGATAGAGCTAGAAGTACAGATATACGACGTAGATGCAATGTGGAGAACATCAAGTACTGGGTAAGAAACAGAAAAGTAGAATGGACCGACTATATGAGCCGAATGACAAAAAATAGAGTTGTAAAGACGGCAAGAAATATAAAAGACTTCCCCGATAAGAAGTAATGTCTACTTAAAAAAAATAAGAGGCGAAGAAGATTGACTGATTAGTGCAAAAGTCAATAAACATAATGTTTTTGCAAAATACAACTTGTATAAGGTATTATATAATCCAAGGACAGCGTAAATAGCTCGAAAATGGTACCCACGGTGTTGTGATATATATGTTATCGCATTTAAGTTATTATAGTAGCTTAGATGCGACGTGATGCGCTCTCGAGATCATTTTTACGATTTGGGCCCCTTTAGTAGGTATCCATATTCGCTGTTTCTGTTATACCATAAATGTGGTACATTCCACAACTGGCCTAATATATAGTTCGTATAGAAGGTATCCGGAAAAAAGAAAGCAGAATTATAATTTTACGGTATTTATTTCTATCACTTGAAATATAAAATTTTAACAAATAATTCATTTCATTTACTTATACAACCTCCATTTAAATCTAAACACTTAACTAAACGTCCAGGTACACCCGAAACTAGGTCAAGGCCATTATGTTTGGTTCCAGGCCTGTAAAACTGACCGAATCAAACTTTCTTTATCTCGTCGCGCTGCTCCTTCCACTTCTATCTTCATCAGTCCCCATGTGTTTTCAATGGGGCTAAGATCTGGAGATGCTGCTGGCCACGGAATTGTTGCCAATTCGTGTTCTTGCATTCAAGCTTGAGTATAAGCAGAAATATGACATCTTGCATTATCTTGCTGGAAACGCCACCCCTCTGGATATAAAACATGAGCCGTTTCAAGAAGAAAACCATTTAGGATGTCACAATATTTCGCACTATCAACAGCACCATTAACGATACAGAGAGGTGTAGCACCACGCTGAGATATTGCTCAACAAACCATTATTTTATTGGGAAATTTTAAAATTTGAACCGTAACATTTTCTCTTGGTAGGACTTTTAGATGATTTGCACCGAGCTGGAAACAACTTTCATCAGATATAAAGACATTATTAAAATTATCTTCTCGAAAACGTTGACAAAAATCTATTCTTCGTTACCTTTGCAGAGGTGTCATTGTAGGGATTTTTTTTTTGGATTCCTTGATATGTAGCACTGCTTTTTCAGTGACATGCGGACAGTTTCTGGGCAAACTTTTATTCTTCGTTGGTTTCCAAATTTGTTCCCTAATTTTCGAAACCCCAAGCGCGGATTTTGTCGTCCTAAAGCCACTAAAGCATTGAAATTGTTTCCGCGAATCTTCCGCGGTCTACCCGAAACTGGTCTATGTCTCATATCTATGCCATTTTTTATCCTCTTTATTGTCTCATACACTGCACTTTTTCCGAGTTCAATCAATTGCACTAATTTTTTAACGTTTCGGATACCATTTCTGTACAAATATTCCACCACTTTTCTTTTTTTTCCTTGCGAAATTATTTCACAAATCTTAAGTCTGTTTACAAACAACAACATTTAACAGATGGTGTTGCCATGCGATTTTGTCCATAACCTACTATCGGCTTAACCTACTTAATATATTACTTTTGTCTTAAAATGTTACAAAAAGGAAATCTATTAATCTAATATATCTAATCTAACAATAGTATACTTTCTAGACGGACTATAAGTGCAAGTTTCTGCGCTTCTTATCTACGTTATACATAATATAGTATTATTGCGCCTCAGAATCATACATAACAAAGCTACAAAGCTAGTGAATACAACAAAATGCAACTCATATCAGATATCATATATTCAAAGGCCAGTGCACATAGCTCGAAAATAGCATACATGGTTTTGTCTTAATAGCTTATATGCGACGTGCGGTCTCCTCAAAGACTATTTTTACGACTTAAGCGCCTTTAGTAGGTAATGGTAGGTATTAAAATATCTGCGGTTTCTGTTGGAGAATTCTTGACATTCCACAATTGCCTTAAAATATACAGGTTCAGTTTTCTGCGCTCTCAAACTACATTATACTTATTGCACTTTTGGGCCCAGAATCCGACAGAACGAAGCCAGTGAGTACAACAAACAGCACCCTTATAGTTTAATTTTGGGGTAAAATTGTCAGCGCCAACTACTAGGTATATAATCAAAACTATGAACTCAACAAATAGCATCGAAATCTTAACAATGTTATGCTCAAGCGCTGTTGGTTCCGCTTACCACGGTATACCCTATATATGCGAATTTTAGATTGCTTGAAAGTAGCATCCAGGGTTTTGTCTTAATAGTTTAGATGCAACGTGCGGTCCCCTCGTAGAACATTTTTATGATTCAAGCGCCTTTAGTAGGTATTAAAATATCCGCTGTTTATGTTTTAAGAGTGTGCCATTCCACAATTGGCTTAAAATATAAAGGTTCAGTTTTCTGCACTACATTATACGTATTGGACTGTTGGGCCCGACATAACGAAGCCAGTGAGTACAACAAACAGCGCCCTTATAGTTTAGGTTTTTGTGTAAAATTGTAAGCGCCAACTACTGATTATAACCAAAACTATGAACCCAACAAATACATAGCATCGAAATCCTAACAATATTTTTCTCGTACGCTGTTTGTTGAGCTTAATACGAGATATCCAAAAGCTCTGAATTTTAGAGTTTAATGTCATGGGTTTAATTTAGCAGTCATGTTTTTGGCCACTAAATTCGTAGTCATTGTGTGTGTGTGGTTTTAATTTACTATTCGCGATTTTTTGCAGGTATTGGATATATGAATATAATTTCCTACTCATTGTTTTTGAACCACTAAATTTACGCAGAAATATATCGACCTTTGTTTTGACCACTAATGGTTTTTAGAGTCGAAAAAAATGAAAATACAGTAATTTTTTTATTTCGTGCCGCATTTTAGAGGTCTTATTTGTTGTCTTCTAGACGCAATGCGTATTTTGCATCTAGGATGATCTAGCCTTTGGATAGAAAACTATTTTATGCAAAACATTTTCCTATTAATCTTCACAGTATTTTTTTTCTTTTTTTTTCTTTAAAATTCACCTATGAAAGAAAAATATGTTTTAAAATTTAATTTAATTTTATTAACAGTTAAGTAAAATAAGATACATCAGCAATTAAAATTACAACCGTAAAACATAAAAATTTATGTTACATTGGTGGTAATTGTCAAATTATATTAAGTGCCGACTATTTGTTCGGTGCCTTTCTAGAAAAATACTCTATTTTCACTATAATCCCCCTTAAACAAAAATATTCTTTATAATATGGAACAAAGTAATTTTTTTCTTTGTTATAAATAAAGATGTTGAAGAAATACAAGAAGAAAAATATGAAGAAGAAGGAGATAAACCTAAGCCAAAGGACTTTTCTTTTATTTCCATCCTTCTTCTTCTTCTTCTTACAATGTCTATCCATTCCGGATGTTGGCGATCAACATGGCTATCCTAACTTTGCTTGCTGCTATTCTAAATAATCCGGTTGTCGATGTATTAAACCACTTTCTCAGGTAATGAAGCCAAGATATTCTTCTTCTCCCTGGTCCTCTCTTTCCAAATACCTTGCCCTGAAGAATGAGTTGCAACAAGCCGTATCTCTGTTCATTCCTCATAACATGGCCAAGATATTCTAGTTTGCGCTCTTTGATGATGTTAATAATCTCGCATTCCTTGCCTATTCTACGTACGACCTCAACATTAGTCACACGATCCACCCATGAAATTCTTAAAATAGGTCTGTAACACCAGATCTCGAATGCCTTGAGTTTTCTTAATGAAGCTTCGGAAAGTGTCCAGGCCTTTACTCCGTATAATAACGTAGAAAATACATAGCATCTAATGAGAGAGATTTTGGTAGCAAGTGGTAAATCGTGACTTTTGAAAAGAGACTTCATCATTATGAACGCCGATCTCGCTTTGCCTATGCGTTGTTTTATTTCACTGAAGTGATCCCATTGGCTGTTAATGTTGGTACCAAGGTATGTGTAGCTGTCCACTCTGTCAATTGGATGTTGGTTAACCAAAAGCTGTGTATTTAATATTTCGCGCTTACTGATTACCATGTACCTTGTTTTCTTCGTATTAAGATCAAGTCCGTATTTTCTACTTATATCTAATATACGCGACATTATTCTTTGCAAACCGTCCAGACTATCTGCAAAAACTACTGCGTTGTCGGCATATCTAATCTTGTTTAGACGTATTCCGTTGACTAATACGCCTTCTTGTAGTTCGCCTAGCGCTTGCTCGAAGATATATTCAGAGTATATATTAAATAACACCTAGGACAGAATGCATCATTGCCACACTCCTTTATCTATGGAGACTGTCTCTGTAAATTGGTCATCCACTTTAATATTGGCTGTTTGGTTGTAATATAAATTATAGATGATTCCTAAGTCCCTATCATCTAACCCCACTTCTTTCAAGATCTATCAAATGCCTTTTTGTAGTCAATAAAATAAGTATACACATCACAGTTAACATCCCTGCATCTTTGCATAAGCACTTGGAGAGCGAATAGAGCCTCTCGGGTGTCTAAGGAATCGCGGAATCCAAACTGCGTCCATGATACTTGTTCTTTGCATTTTTTATATATTCTGCCGTGTATCACTTTCAAGAACGTTTTAAGTAAGTGGCTCATTAGGCTAATTGTTCTGTAGTCTTCGCATGTCTTGGCATTTACTTTTTTTGTTATGGCCACGAAGGTCGACCTTAACCAGCTTTGGGGTATTTTTCCAGTTACGTATATGTTGTTGAATACAGTTGTTATCCATTTTATTCCCTGTTCATTCGTAAGTTTTAGGAATTCTGCACACAACTCGTCAGGCCCTACCGCTTTACCATCCTATTCAAAGCGAATCTAATATTACCGTTTGCTGCGAAAGCCTTTTTTTTCTATTTGGCGAATGATCAAAAATAAAATCGTAACTGGTTTACTTAGAGCAGAAGTGAAAAAAGCTGTACTGTAATTTTTTGAAGGCAACAACTTTTTGTCAAGTTTTTAATCATTTTAGACATTAAATTTAACAGTAAATAAGCATGAAAAGTCAAGTGGTCATAAAGATTGTGTAAAAAGTCTGTAAACCAGGAAACAACTGTTAACTGTAACTGTTGTTTAAAAAACAATTGCTAACCTCGAAGAATTACTACAACTGATCGTTCAAGGGAAAATAGACAGCAGAAGGAGTCCAGGGAGGAGAAGACACTCGTGGCTCCAAAACTTGCGGCAATGGTTCGGATTATCATCTGCTGAACTATTCAGATCTGCCGTAAACAAACTCAGAATAGCCATGTTGATTGCCAACGTTCGGAACGGACAAGGCACATGAAGAAGAAGAAGAACCTCGAAGAAAGAAGCATTTGAACTAAGAGAGTTGCATCTAATATCATTAATGTTTGATGATTGTTTTGTAAATTCTGCCTTATATTTCTTTCCCGATATTTTTATTTCTCCATATTATGGTTTCATTCAGGCAACCTGCAGATTTGTTTGCTCAATTAATCTTCCACTTCTGTTTTTCCAGCTTTTTATAGCTAGATAATGTAATACTTAGATATTTAAACTCCATCACTGTTTTATTATCTGACTCTCCAGCACCAATTTACATCTTAGTATATTTGCTAATATAACCATACATTTTGCCTTTCTTGGGAAAATTAGCATGGCAAATTTTTTAGCGGTTATATTAAATTGATGCATCATTGTCTTTTTTACTTTGAAAGATTAGTATTGTGTCGTCTGCATAGCAGATTATTTTAAGTTGTTTTTTCTTACATTTGATATTCTTTGTTACTTATTAAGAAAGGATACCAAATGTTATTTATTATAAGGATACCAAAAGAAAGTTATTTATTATTTATGGCAAGAAATATACATTATTCATAAAATTAAAGAACTTACTTTGCAACCGTAACCTTAATCTAGAGATCCGCACAAGAATGCTACGTTGTTATATTTTTTCTACTTTACTCTACGGCATGGAAGCGTGGACAATAAAACAGTCTGAAATCAAAAAATTAAAGTCCTTTGAGATGTGGTGCTACAGGAGAATCCACAGAATATCGTGGACTGAAAAAGTAACTAATATAGAGGTGTTACAAAGAATGAAGAAAGAATGTGAAGTCATAGAAACTTTTAAAATTAAAAAGATTTAATATCTGGGTCATATAATGGGGGGCGAGAAGTACGTATTACTTAGATTAATTATGCAAGGGAAGAGAAACCCAGGACGACGCAAAATATCATCGCTAAGAAATTTGAGAGAGTGATTCGGTTGCAGCTCATTAAAATTATTCAGACGCGCGGCCAATAAAATTAAAATAGCGATGATGATTTCCAACCTCCGATAGGAGAAGGAACCTGAAGAAGAAGTTATTTATTACGTTTTTAAGTATTTCATCCATGAACAGGTTGAGAAATAAAGTACACAGGGAATCTCTCTGTCTTGTCCAATGCCAGTTTCAATTCGATCAGTTAGTTCTTCTTCTACTTTTACTATTATTGTGTTTGCTAGTAGATATTTTCGATTATTTTAATTATTCCCAAATGTATTTCTCTTGGAAAAAGAATTGGTTAACCCTGTCAATGGATGCCTGTCCCTTAAATAAATCCTGACAAAGCCTTCTTATTGTCCACGAAACATAAATATGCATTAATTAAGATAATTATGATGGTAACCAACGTTCTGAAAGGACCTGGTACATGAAGAAGAATTGTTAGTTCTCTTGCATTTGCTTCATTACAAATATTGCCCATATCGCACATCAAGTGTTATAGGGGGACAAGGGATGATCTGGAGCATTGGGCGCGGTGAAATGACTCCTGAGTACAAGAGTTAATCCTCCTCGCCTCAATGAATTGTAACAGCAGAGTGTCCTTTTTAAGGGGTGTACAAGTCTAACAGGCTGGGTTTAATTAAATTGCTTGCTTGATTTGTAACTTTTCATTTGAAGGAATATAAGTTTAGTTCAGATAAGACTATATACCTCTAAAGCAAACTGGACATAGTATACATAGTTTAATTTCATTTCTAAAAGCGTTTGGTATTTTTACGTATGAACTATTCGAACTTCTTCTTGTTCTTCTTCGTTTTTTTATGTAGATATGACTGAGATAGCGTCTGTGCATAAGCTTTCCGACCTAAAACCTTGTTATTTTAAATAAATTTCTCTGTAATTCTCTATTTTGTTGTATTATTTCTTGAATTACCTTTAGTAGTTGTTTGGTGTGATCTGGCCCTCCGTACTTTATGAGTTTATTCGGTATTCTCTCCTCTCTTTGTGATTTTCTAGTTTTAACTTCCCTAATGCTTTCTTTCTCAATATTTATTTCTTCGTTTGTCGTCACTTTTGGTGTTAGTGGTTCATAATTGTCATCTCTATATCAAATACAAACCGAAACTATTCTGCCCATATTTTCTTCTGAATGTGTTTCATTTTTGTTAGTTTGTTTGTCTTATTTTTGTCCTCTGATCATTCTCCATATCTTTTTCGTTCCGTAAAAATCGTGTTTCATCTGTTTTGAGAAGCTCTGCCAGTGTTCTCTTTTTATTTATCTGACTAAATTATTCGTTTCATTTCTGATTTATTTATAATAGTTGTATGCCTGTTGTTTTGTGTACTGTAAAACGGCTGTTTAATTCTGTTCACATTCTTCTTCATTTCCTCTCTAAACCATGGAATTTTCTTTTTTGATATGTTAGTGTTTGTTACTTTTGTCTCTAAAAGTGATTTTGTTGCTACGTTAATCATGTTATTTTTGAGTTTTTCTCAGCTTTTCTCTATGTTACCCTCTTCTAATATTTCATTGTTAGTGATCTTCTCTGATATTCTTTGTTTGTTTAAGCTTTCAGTATTTAGTTCTTTGACTTTGATTTTTGTTTTGGTTGGTTCCGCTCTCTTGGGTGTGCGTCTAACTAAATTTAGACGAGAAATTTAGTGATATATCTTGTTTATTCGAGACGTCATAAAATTTATAATGTGCATTAAGAAAAGTTTTAATTAAAGTGTACAACTTAAAGGAATTAAGTGGGCCATTCATATTTGCACAACTGTAAAAATAAGTAATTAAAGCAAAAATAAGTAATGCTTAGATAATAGGGAATTTCCTTTAAATTTTAACAAAGAAATTAATATTATACAGAGAAAATAATAAAAACTTGTAATATAACATTTATATTTTGTTGAGCAGTTGACTTTTCTCGAGGAATTTGATAACCTTGTTGATTTGGTCTGTGCTGTTTAGGACCTCTTTGAAGTTAGTACTGATATCAAGGTGTTGGCGTATTTTGGCATAAAAAGGGCATTCGATAAGTATATGCCTGACTCGGAGAGTCGTATTGCAGTGCTGACATTTTGGTTGTGGAGATGATGTCATCAGGTAGCCATAAGTTAGACGGGTATGCAATCTCCGTATGATTGCCATATTTTTTCGAGATAAACTGGGATAGGTAAGAAGGTTCACTGAGGGTTTAATTTCATGAAGCGCTAAAGTAACATTATTCCAGTGAATCTGCCAGGTGGATAGATTAAGCTTCTTCAGTCTAGCTTTGAGATCGTTGAAAATTTGTATACTGATAATGGTATCCGTGGATGACGCGGCTTTTTTGGCAAGGCAATCAGCTTTTTCGTTACCACTAATACCAACATGGGATGGTACCCATATCAGAGTGACAATTGTATTTTGGTTTATAAAAAGCTGATATGCGTCATGAATATCTTGGACGATAGGATGGTTGGTGAATATAGCATTAATGGAGTGTATAGAGAAAAGTGAATCAGAGGATATGGCTATGTGTGTATTTGGATATTGTTGGGCATATTTGAAAGCATGTGAGATAGCTAGTAGTTCACCAGTGTGGATACTACACAAAGGAGAAATTTTAGAGAGTTCGATAGGCTGTTGTACAGTGGTTACAGAATATCCAACACCACTTTCAGTCTTTGACGCGTCAGTGTAAAGAACTATGTTATATTTATTTTTGTTTATAAGTTCTAGAAAGAGAATTTTTAATGTACTAATACTGGTATTTTCCTTGTTAAATTTGGTGAAGGAAATATCATGATGTATGTTGGTCCAATAGGGATTATTGGAGAATGGTAGAGTTCTGGTTTTAGACAAATTTATATCTTTTAGTAACGGTTGTAGAAGACTAGGAACAGGATGTATAATTAAGTTACATGCAGGGTTGTTATGGGGATAGTGTTATGATGTAATTAAATAATACACTGGATTGGACGGATTGGAAGAAATTGCAGCAGCATAGGAGAGAAGAGGGTTTTCTCACCTAAGCCATAGAGGAGATTCATTAGCCTTACAGTAAAGACTTTCTGCTGGACTAGAACGAAATGCTCCAAGACATAGACGAATAGCCGTGTTGTGTACTGTATTTAGTGAATTTTAGATTGATTTAGTACCAGACATATAGAAGATACATCCATAGTCGAGCTTGGAGCGGATTAGTGATCTGTAAACTTTCAGTAACGTAGTTTCTTCCGCGCCCCAATGATAGTGTGAGAGTGTTTTGATTATATTTAACCTCTTTAGGCAAACTCCTAAACGATAGCCACTTGTAATTTTTTATGAGGTCCCAAATATCGCCAGTATAAACGCTTTTGTAATTACCAAACATAATAATCCTAATACGAAATATACTAAACAATGAAGACAATTTATTAAAAAATTAGAAAGAGACCTAGTAAAAAGATATGTAGAATCAAGGGCTACAACGTCAGGATTATATTCTAACAAACTATAATGAAATACTCTGGAATGCCGACATAAAATCGACCTAATCCACCACCAGGTAAAAGAGAGCATTGCAAATACTGCAAGAAAAGGAAAACCCGATATTTTTGCAAATGTTGGTTATGCATGGATGATATCGTAGCCTGCTGTGAGGTGTGTATTTAGCAAAAAAAAACCTAAGAAACTGTCCACGTGATTAATTTTTCTGTATTCTCTATGTCATATAATTTTGATGAACTCTTTGTGTTTTTTAATATAGTTGATTTTTTGTAAGTGTGGTAAGCTGTCAAAATTATTATGTCAAATATATCACTTATATTTGATCTACTTTAATTTAATACAAGGTAGGCATAAAGAAACAAAATATTTCCATCAGATGGAATAAAATACCCTATAAGTATAAATGAAAATATTGTGTTTCAAAAATACTTTATTAAAAGAAAAAAAAAAATATAGCCTTATTTGTCATGTATGAAATACTGTTTTATTTTTATTAATTAAGGTGCTAAACAATTACAAATTAAATATACGGAATATATTAACAGCACTACATAACTAACATTTACATTCGCAAGCGCAACGATATTTTCCATCAGGCCCCAACTTGGCTGTTTCTTCAGAGCAGTCACAATTGCAACCATTTTTTCCAAGACAGTTTTGGCCTTTACAGTCATTTTCACACGTGCAGGTACAGGTACATTCACAGTCTACTACAGTGCCATCTTTCTTTGTAAATTTGCATTGTTTAACAATGGTACGGGATTCGCCTTTCTTGCAACAATCCATTTTCTAAAAACAAAATAATTTTCAATTAGTTTTCTTTCTGAATTTTGATTATATTGCTTAACTTATTATATTTTTTATTTTTGTATTGTGGCAATAAAAAATTCGTAACTTAGGAAATCGGCAAAATTTGAATGGCAACAAAATTAAATTTATAATATAAAAGTATAGTGAAACCCGTCACAAGATGTGGCGCAGAATGTTGACAATTAAGAAAGAGATAAAAGGATAAACTAAATGGAAAAAAGGAAAAACGTTAAGCCAAATATTTCACCAAAAAGACGAAACAAGGTAAATAGTTTAAATCTTGAAGATTCGGAAGAAGACTGTCAAGACCGAGGATTGCGGAGATTAAAGCAACAAGAAACCTCCGCCATAATACAAACTAAGTTATTCCATGTAAAGTAATCTGTCAAATGGACTCTTTTATTAGGCAAAAGTGACAGCTCCTCAAATACGTATGATTAATTGCTTTAATATTGTTCTGAAGCTATTTTCTTGTGGCATTTTAAATTAAAAAATAAATAAATAAATGTCAATAAACGTATTTTAACCTTTAATTGTGGCTTATTCCCATTTAAATAGTAATTAATTGCTTTAAATTGTAAAGAAATATTGCATCAAATTTTAAATTTGTATTTTCTTTAACAATTTTATTAAAACAAGATTATTAAATAATGCAAAGATGGTCATTAACAAACAAACGGCATTTAACAAGCGTTAAAATGGTAAGTGCTATGAATATGATTGAGGTTGATGGGTCATCAACGTGAAACGACTCGTCGACAGGATCGGTAGGAGTAGCTTATCGAAATGTGTATACAACTGCACATGAACTCCATGAGGTTTTAGAAAACACCCACAACATTACTATATGTGGCCAAACTTTGAGGAATAGATTACATGAAACTGAGTCGCACGACAGACGTCCATTGAGGGTTTCCATGCTACGTCATGGAAATCGTGGACTCAGAATAGGGTGTGGCTTACAAGAATGACCTTCTGTGTTACTCACAGATGAAGCTAGGTTTTGTCTTTACCCTGATTAAAGATCTGTAGAGCATCTGGTCGACAATAGAGACTCAGGCAATTTAAATAAAACTCAATATATTGATCTGATCTTATAAGCTTTTGTCCTTCCATATGCCACTACTACAGGACGTATTTTGCGTAACATGTAGGATAATAAAAGTCCACATACTACAGCAACAGTAAGAGATTGGTTTCATAATAAGGATGTGACACTTTAACCATGACCAGAACAATCGCCAGATATTATTTCCATTAAGCATGTATGGGACATGCTTCAGAGACAGATTGTTTCTCATTTGTATAATATTTATACTAGGCAAGGTCTTCAAGATCTATTTAAACAGGGATTCTATATATTTATGGATAGATCTTTATACAGGAGTTGAATTATAGGACAATATTGAAACTGTAGAAAGTTATATTACACGGATGGAACAGAAGCAACAGAAATTCAAAGAAAAAGAGTAAGAGAAAACAAAGCTTACTTTTCACTCGCTCATGTATTCCGCTCCAAAAACACACACTGGAGATCGAAAATTAGGTTTACAAAACTATTATTAAACGAAAGCTGGAAGTTTTTGAAAGAAAAGTCCTAAGAAAAATCAGTCCTAAGAATTCAAGTACAACCATTAACTTTACCAACTGTTTAAAGAGGCACCGATCTCAGAATTCGTCAATCTTCAGGCATTTCGATGGGCTGGTTATGTAGGGAAAATGAAGACTGAAAGATTACCAAAAAGTGCCCTAGATAGTAAAATTTAGGGCGCAAGATCAAAAGGAAGAACACGGAAAAGGTGGGAGGATGAAGTGGCAGCGGACGAGCATTTTATTTGCAGTTTGCTCATAGTTGGTAAAGAATGGAGACGATGTATCGTCGAAATCAATAAAGACATATATTATATCCCTTTAGAAAATGGAAAAATTACGAGATCTTTTAAGGAACTGATATACAGATATACAGTCGATATAGATTATATGGACAAAGCTCAAAAGTTGTAAACATATATAAAGGAAGAGACTGGAGAACATTGCATAAGAAAAAGCCAATTCGCAGCAAAAAAAAATCATATATAGATCACATAGATCACATTTACATAAGAAGAACTGATAGAATAAAGAATCGTCAAAAACAGACAAGGCAATTTAATATTAATATGCCTTAAGAAGGTAAACGAGTCAATACCTAGGATTAAAATATTAGCAACAATAAACGATATCGTAGTTCCACAAGAACAAATAAAAACAGTCGAAACACTCGACAATGATAACAAAGCATCTAGTCAAGAGAGAAGCAAAATGCATAGCCCATTTAAGACGACAAAATGATTATTGTAATGCTCCTCTAAAGTTCCTACGGTATTCTAAATATTTCAAGAACTCTGAAACATACCATTTTTTGTAAACTTTAGTTCATCATACCAAATATTTTTTTTTTAAATCTTGATCTTGCTAATTAGACGAAATTTAATGCTTAAGATGCCGATTTTATTATACCAATTTTGACAGCACCCTGTAAAATGAAAAAGGCAACTTTATACTGTAAATGTAATGCTGTATCGGGTTAATAAGTTTCTAAGGAATTTTAACTTTTATTCTATTAAGATTAGAGTATATTGAACTTTATATACATGCCAGAAAAGTGTAATTTTTATATAAAAACCATCATAACTTAAAAACGGTTCACAATAGGTATAGGGAAGTATTTGTTCAGAGTAATGTGAATATTTCTAAAATTAAAAAATATGCAGGGTGTATGCCATTAAAATAACTAAGTTATAAACAACTTCCGCTATAACCGAAAGTAGCAAATAAATGAAAATATTTGTCACTCTTCAGAACCCCTTCATCCCAATTTCCATGATTCAGTTGCCGTTAGTTCTTTAGATATTTGTAATTTGCCGTTTATCTGCCGCACCCTGTACACCTTAAGCTTCGATGGCGATCATTGAGTTATCGCCGATATAAAATCAGTTTTTATGGTTAGACAATTATAATAGAAGTAGATATACCTACAAGAAATAAAAAAAATACCCTTACCAAAACCAAATACTTAGCAACAAAAAGAAACAATATAAGAAAACTTGAGATGAGCGAATGAAGATAGGGTCAGTACGGGTAATTGGAAACAGGGGTGATTGGAAACAGTACGAACAGAAAACGACGGCTAGAAATAAAATATGGCAACAATATCACATACACAGAATTGCAACTCCATCTTTGCTTATTCTGTGAAATGACATTCAGTTGTTTACCGGCCAAGTGAATCCCCATTTTGAGCAACTTAAATTTGATTGTTTTTAAACACATAAATTGATTTAGAACAGTGCCAATATTTTACAAATTTTATCTTTCTGTATTAGGTAAGTATAGTGATTATATAATTTATAGCTGCTATGAGAATCCTTATATTGCCTAAAATGTTAATGTGAAGGTTATTTACTACAAGAAGTAAGTACATTAAGTATTTACAATTACCCCCTTAAATATTGAGCTTGGGGTAAATGAAAACCCCTGTTGGGGGTAAATGGAAACAACGTGGGGTAAACGGAGATCAATTTTTTTCTGTTAAGGGAGTTATTTTGTTACAGGTCTTGCCATTTTTAAAATGCCGAGAAAGTACATAAGAAAGAGAAAACCATCAAAATACTCTTTGAATTATTTAGTAAATGCCGTGGCAGACGTCAAAACAATAAAAAAGAACACATAAGGAGGCTGCTGCTTACTACAGTATTCTACATTGCGTTATTTATAACTGCATAAAGGGCGGAAACATACCAATTGATAAGATGGGAGCTGGTGTGTCTACTGCATGGTCAGACAAAATTGAAAACCATGTTGTGACATGTTTAAAAGCCCGAGCAAATGTGGGCTATCCTTGCGATAAAGAGTTACAAAATAAATGTAGTTGCCTAAAAGTGCCTAAAAACTCGCTTCAAAGATGGCATCCCTGATGAAGATTGGTATATTGCATTTATGAAACGCCATCCTTCACTTTCGCTAAAGAAACCTGAGCATATTCAAAAACTTAGAAAAGATGCTCGAAAGCCAGAAATCATTTATGATAAATAAACTAAACGATTATAAACTATTATAAACTAAAAGAAGTTGTTCAAAATAATGGCCTCAATCCTCAATGACATCAGTCAATTCATGTTGTCTTTAATGCTGACGAGAGTGGATTTAATAGTGATCCCTCCAGATTTAGAGCTATAGGATCAAAGGATAAAGCTCTATGCAGAGTTTCTGGTGAATCTGCAGAGTTTCTGGCGAGCACTGTCGTGGACTCCCGTCCACTGTCGTGGACGGGAGTCCACGACAGTGCTCGCATGTGTTTCAGCAAATGGAAAGGCCATGCCAGGAACTCTTTACGCTTCTAGCAAGAATCGTTGGATGGAGGAACCTCAATTTTATCATTATTTTTTTAATGGATTTGTACTACATGTGCAAACAATTCGAGGGATACAAAATTTATCAAATTAAAAAGCTGTACTCTTTGTACCGCTGTACGGAAGTCATTGAAGTATTCAAGTAATTGAACAAGCATTCAAACATAACATTGACCTTATTAAGTTTCCCAGTCATTTAACGGATAAATTGCAACCACTTGATAAGTGTGTTTTCAAATCAGTTAAATATATATGGGATCGAAAGTTAGTAGCATATGGAAAGAAGAGAATGGGGGAAGGTACTGGGCGTTTATCTAGGGACAAATTCGTAGAACTTCTAAGTGAAACTTGGCAGGAGGCTATGATCTCACAAAATATTATATCTGGTTTTGAGACTACTGGTCTGTATCCTGTAAATAGTCAAAAATTTCCTGAATCCGAATTTAATTCAGAGCAGCTTCAGTTTTATAAAGAAAAATACTCTCCTCCCAGACTTCTGGTGAAAATACTTTAGATGGAAATAAGAAAAATACTAGCGGATTTATTAACAAAACATTAATAAATCAAGCGGAACCATTATCATTCGAACACCAAACATCTGTAGCTAAATCTGCAACATCAATTGCACAATTAGATATGTCTAGTCTTATTTCTCCAACCAAAGACAAACTGGACCGTATATTTTATGTGGAGTCAACAAGAACAACAAGAAAACTTTACTCTGGCACAGTTAAAAAAATTGCTCCCACAAAGAAAAAGATAATCCCTCGGCTAAAACAGTTGGCCTATGGAGAAGTATTAATGCTAGTGACGTTTTGAACAGAATGAAGGAACAGGAGGATCTTAGAAAGCAGAAAGGAAATAGAAAAAGAAATAAAGTTCAGTACCAAGTAAAAATACAAATACAAAGAAACGTAAAGAGTCAATGTCGTCATCTGATGCAACTGAAACAAAAGAATCTTATGCTGGGAGTGATGACAGTCCATGAGATGAACCGGTAGAAGAAGAGCGACAAGAACTAGAGGCTGCAGAACACCACAAACTCCAGCAGGGAGGTAAAAGGCTGACAACATCTTAGAGATACCTTTGTATGATCGAAGATGTTGATTGGGATGAAAATGAAATTAAGGTTATAGCTCTAAAATGTATGAATGGTACCTGCAAGCAATTTACCCTACAGGAAACTGACATTAGTTTCATCAACTTCCAACAAATTATTGGTATAGCCCCTGAGCCAAATATTTTTATGAAAAGCGAACGAATGTTTTACAAGTTTCCTAATAAGTTAGATATTTTTGAACGTCAGTAAATAAGTGAATATTTATAATTTAAAAAATTCGTTTGTTATACCTACTATGTATTTTATTTTGATAATAATTTTTTTTAAGTTTCCTTAGCACATTTGATATATTCGGGGGTAATTGGAAACATTGGCGTGTTTAATGGAACCAACTTGCACGATTTTTAGATTACAAACCATGTATCATTTTACTCCAGTTTCGTTTAGATTATGTTTAACAGAACCAGAGATCGTTGTTTACATTTACCCCCTTTTTTAGGTTTTTCTTAAAATTTGTGGGGTAAATGGAAACATTGGATACCTTCTTTTTTTGTGACTTTTTCTTACTAGTTTTTATGACATTCTACAATAAACTTTTCGTATAATAGTCAAAAGCTTTTATTTTATTAAAATATGAAACAGTATATTTTTAAATAAATTTCAAATGCTGTTTCATCATGAAATTTCAAATAGTGTTTCCAAGTACCCTGACTGAACCTTGGCCCTTAATCAAAAAAACATATACATTTATGTATTTGGGATTAATAATATCAAACAGAAGAACACCTGAGGGAGATGTGATGACATAAAAAAAAAACTCAATATTACGGAATAAAATAATTTCAAGCAAAACCAAAATTTGATTATAGAACACCATATTATAGAATCATACTGACCTGGAGAATAAGTAACAAAAATAAAGACAAATAAGGGAGACCGAGATAGAACAAATTATAAAGTCACCAAAATGGACAGAATAAATAATATAGGGATCTTAAGGATGTAAACTTATAAATTCAAACTTCGATATAATCGATTGTATAGAGAAACCAAGAATAGCCTGAAGATAAAGTAGATGTGGCAATGGAAGCAAGAAACCTGCAAGATATAAATTCTCAGGATATAAAGAGCTAAAGACAACGGTTAAGAAAACAAATACAAACAACTTTAGAACTCCAAATAAAACTTTTATTAAAAGCCCACAGACTAAAGCAAGAAACTTGAATCAATTAACTGTCCTTAATAACTATAACCATTGTTTCTATAACTGTAAGTGCAATAATTATTATAAACACACTTATATACAAAGCATAAATTACCACAAATACACATGAACTGATTATAGGGCCTGCCACAGAATGTTAAAAATTTCATGAAATCTTTTTCTTGGAAGAATTTTATTAAAATTAAATAACGTTTTATGGAAATAACTGTTCTACGTAGAATTTTATTTTTGTTTCTAGTACAAATTAATATAAAATTGACAGTTTAAATACATACCGATAAAAATACACAAACGTAAACAAACTACTAAAAAATTTGAATTATTAATACTTAAATAGACACGAGTACGACACAGCTAACTAAAGTAGAATGTAAGATAATATTATCTGGTTTTATAATAATTATCATTATGAACGTTACTGTCGTGTCGTGTGCAGGAAGGTTTGCACACTGATATTGACAAGACCCACACGAAATGGGTGATTAATTGATTTCTGGAGTATGCAAAAGCCTTATTATTCTTATGATAAAAATATTGTGAAAATGTTTATTGTTTGTGCGTAATATAAAATATGAAATACAATAACTATTGTTGACGTTATTCTAAAAACTCTACGTACACACATCAAAATCGTGTAGGGGGCAAAGTAATCAAAGAATAATTAAATGTTAATTCTAACACCACTAATACAACGACCGGTCGTTGTATACAGATTGTTTAAAATATTTTAAAAAATAATTAAACAAAAATTATTAACTAAAATTTAAATAAAGTCATAGGAACTTGTTAGTAGAGTGTATGTTATTAACGACAGCTCGATATCGTTCTGGCATACTTCTTGTCAATATCGTATTTCTCAATTTGTTGTCATGGCAATTGAACGCAGTTTCCCAGCTATTTCCTTGTCTGAAACACTAATTCTTGCTGCTCTAGGCATCTTTTCGGGGAATATATCAAGTCAGGGAATTGAGCAGGCCAGGGCAATACCTAATATGTGAATATTGTTCTGCTCTAAAAAATTTCTCACGATTCTTGCAACATGCGGACGTGCTTTCGAAAAATAAGTTCATGAATATGATCTCGATATTCATTTGCTCTTAAAGATGCTTGAATATGAACGGGTGAACGAGATCCGTTCGAAAACCTATTAAAATTCAGCCCAAAACTATCAAAGTTCCTCCTTGATATCTGTTAATTTCTTGAACGGTTAGCAAGCAAAATGCGTTGCCTGGTGTGCAACACCCACGATCTTCGTGAATCGGGTCATAAACCAAACCTGGATTCATCGGCGAAAAGAATGTTTGCCCATTCTCGTTCTTGCCAAATTTAATATTTATTGGCCCATTCTAATCTCCTTGTGCGATTCCCACGGGTTAAAACTGGAACTCAAAAGGGACGTCTAGCGTGAAGATTATAGTTTGAGTAGAGACATTAATGTCGTGAATGTTTTGAAGCTCACTTCATAGCTGACTAGCTGTAATATTGGGGTTCTGTAATGTCTGAAGGCAAACAAACCTATCAGGTATCGGTTGCGTTGCCCTTATTGGACCAGTGTGTATCTCTCTTACATCACTAGTTTTTTAAAAACCCTAATATAACTGTCCTATAGTACTTTCGGTAGAATTCACAGATTATTTCCCTTCGCGGATGTACAGACCACCCTATATCATACTAATAGCTCGTAGCTGTTTTTCACGATAAAGATGATTTATTTGTATATTAACTTCGTTAAAATCACAATAATATCAAATTCTAACTATACTTGCAGCAAGAGTTGTACGGAATATACTTTTAAAATAAGATAAACTTCAATTTTTAAAATCAACAACAACACAAACCGATATAGTAAGTTGTGATAAGATATGTACAACCAATAATAAATTAATTTTATTTTAACAGAAAAATATTGCTTCTTGAAAGTAAAAGACTTGTTTCTTGTCAACCATTTTGATTTATTCCATACATCGTTGCTCATCTTTCCCCAGGTAAGAAAATCTGTTCAATACATACTTGGACTGGACATCAGCTGCAAACCAGAATTTAATTCCAAAATTATCGGGTTTATTCGGCATGTACTGTGTAGCTTATTAAATTTCTTGAATTTAAATTTTCTTTGCGAGATATGCCAATATTACGTCAATATGCCAATATGTATATATATATATATATATATATATATATATATATATAAATATACATATATATATATATACATATACATATATATATATATATATATATATATATATATATATATATATATATATATATATATATATATATATATGTAAATACTTTTTTCTTTTTGGGTGTGGTAGTCAATAAAAAATAGAGCTTTGCTAAGGCGTACTATTTATTCTGAATCCAAGCTTTCGGTGGTTTTTTGCCACCTTTATCAAGATCTACAAAGAAAATTACTATGTTGTAAAAATTTGAATGGTGCAAAAAAAGGCTATACAAAACTATAAAAGACTTACCCGAATGTAAGATTCGTGGCATAAACAACAACGTTAAATCACATGATAATACTGAAATTGCAACTAAACATAAAAATGTTACTGTTAAAAAAACACTTTAAAAATTAATAAATACATTGAAAGTTAAAAACAAAATAAAGGACGACATGTTAAAACAGTCGTCGTTCCAAGCTTGATTTCAGTCACATTTCACGAGCAGAAAGAGAAAGTGGGTGGACAATTATTGTTTAAATAGTTTGAAGAAAATACAAAAAACAACTTTGAAACTAACGTCTCACAACATACTGTTTATGAATTTTGAGTACTACCAACTGTATTACCAACTTGAAATTAAGCGGGAAATTGAAAATGTTATTTATAACATAAGCAATCGAAAGAAAATAGTAGTTAGTAAATAGGTTTAGAAAAAATAATAACTCAAACAAAACAAAACTGAATTAGTAACTGAAGTTTGATCAAAAATATTCAATTAATAATGAAATTTTAAAAAAAGGAGAAAAGAAAAAAGAAAATCCTGAGATGCAAAATAGCTCAGTCAAAAGTCAATATAAAATTGTAAATTTTGCTAAGATTCTGGATCTCAGATTGTTATTATCACTCTTGCTGATATGTACCATCTCTAAGAAAGTTCTCTTAAATTTATTTTTCTCTCTGGCTAATATTTTTACATTGTTGAAATCTATCTTATGGTCTAGATCGATAGTGTGCTCTGCCAAAGCATAAGTAGGTTTGTTTAATCTACAATCACTCTTATGAGAAATGATACGGCTAGACAGATTCCTTCCAGTTTCACGAATGTACGTGGATGGACATTCATTACATTGAATGCAATAAACAACATCTGTAGTCTCTAGAGTGGTTAGGGGTTGTTTTATTTTGCTATACAGCTGACGTATGGTTTTGATGTTCTTGTTAGCAATTTGGATATTCTTAAAGTCTTTAAAAATCTAAGTGAGTTTAACGGTTAGTTTCGGAATATATGGAAGGGCATAAAAATACACACTTGTTGGAGCAGAATTATTTTGTGCTGAGGGCACTGATTGTGATATAGTAAGTATGTTGTTTCTATTAACAAAGGGAACAATAAAAATTAATTTATTAATCAGTCTTAGAGGATATGAATTTTCAACAAAAATATTACGTAAGAGGTTACATAATATATATATATATATATATATATATATATATATATATATATATATATATATATATATATATATATATATATATATATATATATATATATATATATATATATATATATATATATATATATATATATATATATATATATATAT